>NC_041386.1:726671119-726693344 GCF_002162155.2 Triticum dicoccoides
TATTATATTATAAAGCATCACCGCAATACATCCGAGAGATGAAACAAACGCACACCACTTATGCACACAACACACATCCAAGGCAAGATACATAGGTGCCGGGCACCAAAAGACCACTCCACCGACCACCAAGCTAACTACAGATATGTGAAGAAGACGGCTTGGAGCCAATGGAGACCTCCATCATGACAAACCACCATGGAGAGGTGAAACGGATAACCACAAAGCCAGGACTCCAGAGCGATACCTCCTAGAGGTGAAACGGATAACCACAAAGCCAAGACTCCAACGCGCAGATCAAGTTTTCACCCGGAGTATGACAAAAGGAGTGGGGGACGACAGAGGCTTCAGGAAGGATAAGAAATCCACGGACGCCGCCACCGTCGGCAAGTGCACGGACTGGGAAAGTGATGTACCCTAGCGCGCCCACTCCTCTATCGGACACTAGCTCCGCCAAGCACCTGCAACCAAGCCACCCATGTGACCATGGCTACCCGTCCACACTTGAGACACATGCTCTGCCCACAAACGCCACGTCTCCTGCCGCCAGGGCCGCCACCCAACATCCAGACACCGCGAAGACCATCTCAAAGAGGTAGGTTTGGGTTAAAGGGGACACGCTGTAGCGACGAAACCGCAGCACTCGTCCCGCCTCGCAACATCGTCGGAACGGCAACCGACCACATAAGGGCGGGGACCTTGCTTGCTTCCTTAGTTGTGTATCATTGCGTGGCTTTTAGCAATCAGCTCAGCAGTCAATAATTCTCTGGCAAAAAAAAAAGACAGTCAACAAAATGGAAACCGTCAATCACGTTGTCGATGAAACAATTATTCACGGCAGCTACCAACCGGCAGGATCGAATAGAGCAATTAGTTAATCCAGAAGTCAATCAAGGCGTCAGAGGTTTATATGATGAAATAACTACTCGGCTGAATGAAATTTCCAACACACGATCTATCAATTGGACAACATCTTTTAAAGAAAAAGAGTTATGACTTCGTGGCTGTTATATCACAAATTTTTTTACAACACCATACTTTTGTGTCAAATCATCACGTATCAGTGGTAACTTTTTCGGCAGCAGTGGGCTCTATTGGGAAAGGCGAAGGGTGAGACAATGGGGAGGCGGTGATCCAGCGGCTAGGTCATAATGACGCCATGGCGAGGACGGCTGCAATGTCTCCAGCCACGTAGTCTACCAAAATGTTTTCGAATCTGCACACTCATATTCAGCTTGGAGATCTATATCTGAACATCATTTACTTTTGTTGTCTGTGATTGGTGGTTGAATGAACCTCTGATTACTCTATCTGGCTGGGCTTTAATAATTTAAAGTCGGACGCATCTTGCACCTTCGTTCTTAAAAATAATTGTCATGTACATCCCCACGAATTAAATCATCATGTGTCTAAAACTCGAGTCAGCTTATGAGAAACAAAACCGCTTAGGGCACACCATCAACAATTCTTATTATATTTTATTTCAAAACAATGTGATGTGTGTTCCAATTTACTATTTAGATAGAAAATGTAACAAAAATGCTATAGATAAACCAATAAACCCCATTAAAAAATGCAAAATAAATAAAATTAGGGACAACTGAAGTCAAGGTAGCAACAACATAGTCTGTGAAAACTAGAATGGACCACTTACACTTATACTTTGATACAATGGTTACGATATCATCAATACACGTTGGGACATCACAAACATAGTAAACAAGGAGAGAAAAACTATCTAGGAACTGCGACAGATGTTGTCATGTCGTTAATACTACATGACTCTGTAGCAGTAGACTCCTCTTCATTTCCGCCCCTTATGTTGAAATATGCCGGCTGCTTAGGCTCATCGATGTTCATATCATCGGTGCATAGCATTGCTATAACATCTGCCATGGTTGGTCGATCGGCTGCATTCTCTTGTACACATAATAATGCTATATTAATGTATCTCATAATCGTCGGTGATTGACCTTTGGGAACCAATGATGTATCAAGAAGATCAATTCCCCTTCCCTCTTCCCATAATTGCCATGCCTGTTTGCAGTTTTCAGGTTATGTTATAGGTAACACAGAAAATATAGAAAAAAATTACTTGCTTAAGTTTATGTGTATAATCTTACATATCCAAGAAGATTGATGAAATCACCATATTGCTGGCTACCAGAATTCCGCTTTCCGCTAAGTATCTCAAAAATAATAACACCAAAACTGAAGACGTCCGATTTAATAGAGAAGACACCCTCCGAAGCATACTCAGGGGACATGTAGCCACTGAAATGGTATATGATACATGTCGAAATTATTGCATATGATTGAGGTGTAATATAAGTACTCAAGAGTGGATTGTGTTTCTGAAACTTACTATGTACCAACCAGTCTTCTAGTAGTGCTATCTGAGCTGAAATTTTTTGCTAGACCAAAATCTGAAATCTTTGGATTCATTTCGCTATCCAAGAGAATGTTACTTGGTTTAAGATCTCGATGTATGATACGTAACCGGGAGTGCTTATGTACGTAAAGAAGTCCATGTGCTATGCCTTCAACTATTGCTACATGTTTGGACCAATCAAGTAAAGCTCTTCTTTTTTCATCTACACATCAGACAAACATTGGTATAACATGAGAAATACGCCAGGTTAACTGATCAAAATTTGTGCTACTTGGTTACCTATGTAATGAAATTAGACTCAGTGGGTTAACAGAAAAATAAAATGTGGAGTCATTTTTAGTTACTCTGATGCATTGATAAATATTGTGTAAACTCAAATAAGAAATGCATAGACATACCAAAGATAAAGAAATCCAAGCTTTTGTTGGGCAAGTATTCATACACTAATATTTTCTCCTCTTCTAGGGAGCAACATCCAAAGAGCCTAACCAAATTACTGTGTTCTAGTTTGTCTATGAGCTGGACTTCATTTTTAAACTCTATGAACCCTTGTCCTGAATGTGAAGAAAGTCTTTTAACTGCTATCTCCAATCCAGCAGCAAGCTTGCCCTGGTAAAAATATATATTCTAAAGTTAGGCACTTCCACTTTGCACTATAAACCTCCTAACCATTGTTATAAATGTGGGCTCCTTTGTTAGCTATCATGTTAGGAAGCTAAAGAAGTTCGAAATAAACATATAAAAAAACATACGCATAGTAATTTACCTTGTATACAGCACCAAAGCCACCCTGTCCAAGTTTGTTTTCTTCCAAAAAATTATTTGTGGCCTGTAGTAGCTGTTGGAAGTCAAACACCATGAAATCTGAATTTTTGCCTTGCCAAACTAGTTGTTCCTCTCCTTCCAAATCCCGAGAACGTCTTGATCCTTGTAACCTCATCACTTCACCTACATGATTGAGAATCGGCACAATCCCTCTTTATTGATATATGTTTAATAGTGTCTTATTAAGACTACTATTAAAGTGTAACTAATTCAAACAATAGAATGGCCCATTCAGAAACTAACTAATTATTAGTGGCATACCTTTTCTTTGTTTTGTGATCCGACGATAGTACAAGATGAAGAAGAGAAATGTTGCTGCAGCTAGAGGTATTAAAACTATGGGAATTATCCACAGCTTGTTCATCCGCCCTGATATGAACGTATACGATAACAACCAATTAGGTGTGTATATAATAGAGAATTTTACCTCCATGTCACAAAATTACATATAGGAACCCTGGGGCTGGACTTACTCTTGTGTTGGGTCGGAGTTGGAGCTAGCGGCCCCAGACTTATCATTGGTTGGCCTTGATAGAACTGAGATGCATCATACCTGAAATAACACCGTATGACACCCATCTGCCCTCCCATGCGGAGGGACATGGTGGAGTTGATCATGCCAAGGAGATGTTGCAAGCAGTCTAGACAGTCCCCGGAAGACAGGTCCGGCGTGCACTGCGCCAACGAGTACACCTTCGGGAAGTTCGTGCCGCTGTCTACGACACCGGTGGCGAACCGCCTCGGCGACGCGCTGGCTGCCTTCTCCATAGTCTCCACCAGCAGCTCGTGGATGAGACCGGTGATGAGGGGCATGTTGCCGGTGACATTTCTGACATTCCACCTCTCAAAAGGAGGGTCGCCACCATTTTCTCCTTCTGTGCTATTGGTGAATGACGGGGCGAGGATGTCTTTGGAGTTGTAGATGAGGATACAATCAGCAAAGTAGGAGGCAGACCTGAAGCACTCTACCTCTGGCGGCGTAGCGTTCTGCACTTTGCCGAATACGTTGGTGATACACTCGGCACAGGTTGTGTCATTGAGGACATCACCATGGCAGAGCGCAAGCGCATACAGGATGTCGGGGGCTTGGCGGACGGTGGCAGTGGCAAAGTGTATTGGGGAAGAGGAGGTTTTGTTGGGGAGGGTGGCAGCAAGGACCTTAACGTTGTCGCAGAATCATAGTTTCAAATAGGGGGCTATAGCCCCGCTATAGCTCCGTTATAGCTGTCTGAGCATGTTGCCGCTAAATGATTTCATGTGCAATTTGCCGCTATAGCCCGCTATAGCCCAGCTATAGTTGTTTTTCAGGGTTGCCACTATATGCCATAGCCCGCTATTTAAAACATTGCGCAAAATACATCGGCTGCCGCCAGGATTGTCGCCATGCCTTGCTCGAACTGCATGATGGTGCTCTTCTCTCGATCGAGATGATGAATTCAGTCCGCACACTCACTACCGGACTCGCCGTCTATGCCTACGGCCACGGGCCGTCGGCATAGGCCCCTAAGCCGTCGGCATAGATCTATGCCTACGTTCTGCACTATGCCGAATACGTTTGTGATGCACTCGGCGCAGGCTGTGTCATTGAGGACATCACCACGGCAGAGCGCAACCGCATACACGATATCGGGGGCTTGGCCGACGGTGGCGGTGGCAAAGTGTACTGGGGAAGTGGAGGTTTTGTTGGGGAGGGTGGCAGCAAGGACCTTAACATTGTCGCAGAATACATCGGCTGCCGCCAGGAACGGTGTGAGGCTGCTGAGTAGGAGCAGCAGGACTGTCGCCATGCCTTGCTCTAACTGCATGTTGTTGCTCTTCTCTCAATCCAGATGAACAATTCAGTCCGTGCACTTATTTAACAGCAAGTCACCATCGCTCGCCTGGAGAAGAGAATAGTAGAGCATTTTTTTAGTTAATTTCTGCATCTTGTTGGTCAGTTGCTTTCCGTTCAGTAGTACTGACTAATCAACAGATAACTTGGAACTAATAAATCTGTCATGCCGGGCTGCTGGGAAAAGTAGAAGACAAATAAAATGCACTTTTATTACGGACGTCAATGTTGTACTTAGTTAAAGTTTTAAGTTGATCTTGCTGCTACCTGGTTATACATAAATTTGTCTCCTTATTCCGTATAGAGACAAGCATTTCCACATAGCGTCTTGACTCGGGCACTTCACTATCGAGCAACCAAAATAACTAATTTTGCGCCTGTTTGTAGCACCATTATGTGCCGGCCAGGTCAAGAAATTATTGTGTCATCATTAGAATTTAACCACCATCAAACCACGACTGACTAATTAAAGTACACTAAAATGGTGCCTTTGGAACTATTGGCCGGTTGGGACAAGAATTAAAATGGGTTGCCATCCATGTCCTTTCTGCTAGAAGCTTCCACCTCACAGTTATTTAGAACGTATCCCACTTCCTTATCTAACCACTCATTTCCGATTCGTACAATCATTTTTGTTTTTTTGTTTCTTTCATATAAAACATTCTAACTAGAATGTGAGAAAAAACTTTTGGATTTTTTCGTGCATCATAAATGCTAAATATAACATTTTTAATTAAAAAAATCCTCATTTTGTATATTTATGTGCGATCAAAAAATCTGAAAGTTTTGTTGTCTTGCAAAGTTTGAAGTTCATATGTTGTTTTATTTGGAAGAAACAAAAAAGAGAAAAATTCACGTAGTAGGTTAGATGTCTAGTACGGATCTCAAAGCTATATTGGAGGGTAAGGACAAGAGGTGACCAAGATCCCAAGCTCAAAAATTCCACGTCCATCACTTAGATAACGTTATTTTTCTACCCAAGGCGATGCACACATAAACTTCTACATGCCTTTAGAGCAAGATTTATATGAGTATGCATGGAAATAAAGCAAGGAGCTTAGATGAAATATGCAAGGAAATGAAGCAGGGAAAAGATAGTTGCATAAGAACTCACCTTTAGGAGAATAACTCTCCCAAGTCGGCTCTTGTCAGTATTTCACATCTCATTCAACTGAATAATTCACAGCACAACTACTTGATAGTACATAAATATGGGAGAGTGCGGTAATAATACTATTAATACATAATTGTGATATCCTCTAACCAAAGTATATGAGGCCTTGAATAGCAGTAAACAAAACATGTTGAGAATAAAGCAGAGAAATCAGACCATCGTCGCAGTTGTGACGGTCGACCTAGGACAACCATTCCTCGCTACTCCCCTGTGCCTCGTGCGTTCGATACTCAAAATTCGCAAGAAAAAGCCCACACGTTTTATATACGCTAGAGAAAAAACCGAAAGAACCCCATCCAGATGCTCGCATGTTCTCCACTTCTCCCCCGACCCGAACAACCCGGCTCCCCCTTCCAACGCGAGTACAGGGCGCCCTCCCTCTATGCCTCTCTATGTTTGTCCATAGCGCAAACTGCCGGGCCTCCACATCGTGCTTTGCCCAACCATAGCCGCCCTATCTCTACCCGGGGCCGAAGATCCAGCAAGTGTCCGTCATCAAGGGTTTTGAACGCGGGGATAGGACCCTCCCATGTTTCATCTCCATGCCACCGGGAGAGGAGCTCCTTCCGGCCAACCTCCGTAGCACCGACGCGACCAAATTCCTACCCCGCGGCTTCCCCCGCCACCACCATCCATGGCGACCAAGCTTGACCAACGCAGAAGATCCTTCTGCATCACCCTCTCCTCCAAGACGGCAGCCTGTAGGACGAGGCGGGGACATCACATACACCCCGGCATGGAGGACGACCAGATCGAGCACGACCACAGCGGAGGAGGGCCACCTCTGCCTCTCGTCGGGCAGGAGATGGCACCTCTCCCTCGTCATGGATTGAAGGACGCGGCGACGATGGTTATTCCGGATGCCTGGGCGGTCGGCATGCATGGTTGTTCCAGGTGCTGTAATGTTTGATTTTAAGTAGTGCTCACCTGTTTTCTGTTTCACTTCTGCTTCAGTACCCCCCCCCCCCCGGGGGGCCAAACACAAGGACGACTCAGATTAGCCCATACCTCTTCATAAGAAAGGGAGGACGATCATATTTTAGAAATACATGTACGCTGGCTTGCACAGTTGTTGGGCGTGGCCGTCTATTTTTTTCTCTGATTTAAAATCGCAAAAAACTATGAAGGTGGCAGGATTCAAACCACCAACTTCATTGTTTAGACTTCGACGAAATAACCAACCAGCTACCATCAGTGCACTAGATTACATGCCTCTTTCTCATTCTCTTCTTCTTTCCTCTTTTCTTTTTCCTTTTTGCTTGTTCTTTTCACCCCGTTTTGTCAAACGGTTTGTTCTTTTTTCCTATTTTATTTTTCATTTTCCTTTCTGTTTTCTATTCCCTTTCTGTTTTTGTTCTTGTTTTTCATTTCCAATGTGCAAACTATTTTCAATTTTCTCTAAAAAGAGTGAACTTTTTTCAAATTTGTGAACGGTTTCCCAAACTTGGTGAACTTTTTTGAAATTTAAGAACTTTTTTCCAATTCCTAAACTTTTTTAATTTTGGTAATTTTTCAAAATAGATGTACTTGTTTTTAAATTGATGATTTTTTCAAAATCGATGAATTTTTTCAAGATGAAAGTATTTTTTAAAATTCAATGACTTGTTTTTCACAAAATTGATCGTCCCTTTTCAAAATAAATAAAAAAAATCAAAAATCGTTAATTTTTTCAAATCTGTGATTTTTTTCTCAATTCATGGTATTTTTCAATTTGTGAACATTTTGCAAATCCGCAAACATTTCTTGAAATCCATGAACTTTTCCAAAAAGGTCTACCCATTTTGAAAGTTAACGGTCAAAGGTCAAACATGTTCATGGTCAACTTGTCGTCTAGGTCAACAATGAAGAAGGTGTTTTTCGTCGAACCACGAAGAAGCGATCGAGCCTATGCTCTTGACGAGCGACAGATGATCGGTCGTGTAGTTGGGCCGACCCATGAAAGGTGGCGTGCGATCGCTGCTTCCGCTGACTAGCGCAACAAGCGCTGACTAGGATCTACCGCCGTACATGGAGTAGTGTCACACAAACCGGCACACACACCACCCCTCCATCCTAGGCTTGGTCCATTTAGTTATTTTTCTTTCTCTAACGTTCAAAAAATAGGTGCATAAAGTAGGATTGAAAATATGGCCCTCTTAGATTACTTCCACGAGCTTTAACTTTGAATTGTGAACTCTTTCTCAAATTTGTCAATGTTTTCAATTTCTCGAAACAAAATTTTGCAACTTCTTTAGTGATTTTTTTTTCGAAAATCTATTAAATTTTTGTATAGGTAGACTTTTTTTACAAAAAGATCCACAAATTTGAAAAGTCACAAATAGGTAGTCTTTTTTTACAAAATCTGAATTTTTTTGCTGAAAAGGAGATGAACGTTTTTCAAATCTGCAAATCTTGGGCCGGCCCAATAGGAGCGATGTGATTGCCTTGTTGGGTCTAGGCTTAAGCGTTTTTTTCTGTCAATTTGGTTTATACTATTCGTTTCTTTTTCAATTTTGCTTAGCAGAATTAAAAACCAAAGCGAACAACACAAAATAGACAAGCTATGAAAATCAGGTCAAGACTTAAAATTATGCCTTGTACAACATCTACCAAATCATTGAGTTTACATATGGCTTATTAAGATACACATAACTCAAAGCGAAACTATCACTACTAGGGAAAACATTATGCACATGAGCTTACCAGTGCCGCTTTATAAAAGCCAGTGCTGCTACTATCTAGCAGTAGCACTTGGGGAGAAAGAGCGCTGATACTATGCACATAGCAGTAGCGCTGTAGTTATAAAACACGCTACTTACCCTCACTTCCCAGATATATTTGATTTTTGTGTAATGGACGCAACAGGGCATCTAGTTTTCAGAGTGAAAAGAACATGAAGCCAATCAACATCTTCACGATCATAGCCTCACGGTATTATTTTCCCTATAAATACGATATTTTAGACTTATGTCCACACGTAATATAAGATATTCTGGTTTCTTTTTCCTAATTAGATGTATATAGACATGTTTTAATGTATTTGTTCACTCATTTTTGTCCAACTGCAGTCTCTTTTAAAATATCCAAAACATCTTATATTTATGAACAGAGGAAGTATCTAGCAAGCGTGAGATCAACTGCCTGCCACCTTTAGGTCGCAGACCTATCCAATATTTCAAATAGGATCAAGCATGCATAGAACTTTTCTTCACCAGGACAACGGGGAAAATGATCTTGCATCAATGATAGTCTATTGTAGCAAGTCAGTCATGCTTGACGATGACCCGTTTCTTGTCCTGCCCAGCTGGGTGGCAGCGGTGCGAGATATAGAAACACAAAATTAGTTGGTGGCCATCCCACATATGTAGTATCTTAACAGTTCGTAAGTTCTTTAGTCAAGTTATGTGAATATTATTGTTTGGGCATTTGGTGGTCACCGAAAATGAGAGATACCCCCTGGCACAGGCGGCTCCGTGTGCTGAAGTATACTTGATACAAGGACATTTTAGGGAGATAAATTTTTAAGGCCGCCAGTGCATCGTACTGCCCCCTCAGTCCCAGTCAACCTGACCCATTTTGTACCCATATCCCGCAGGGCCCCATGCAGGCGCCCGTCGGTGAGGATTCTGGCGGTCACCTAGGCGTCTCCCTTCACCCAACACCTTAGGCCAAACGTTTCGGGAGTCGGGGACGTGACGGTGAGTTCGACGAGGGTGGGCGGTGGCATTAGGATCAATGCGATATCATTCGTTTATTTCTGATGACTGAGTACAATGAAGAGAGGGTTCACTTATGGGCTGAAACCTTCGCCCACGAGCCATGCGAACTGAGCAGGAAAACGACTATACTACCCTCATGAGTTCAATGGTGGATGGCTATATACTGCTCCCTCACCTCCGTAACAGTATGGGTGCCGTAAAAAAGCTCAAATCTTTTCATTATTGTGCCCTGAAACCATATATATGAATAGACCGGGACTCGGACCGATCGTCTACGTGGCATCACCAACTCTCCATCCCTTCCTTTCCATCACAATTTCATATACTTACCCTCACTTCTCAGATGTATATGATTTTTGCGCAATAGACGCAACATGGCATCTAGTTTTCAGAGTAAAAAGAACATGAAGCCAATCAACATCTTCACCATCTTCTCGATCATAGCATCACCGTATTGTTTTTTCCTATAAATATGATATTTTACACTTATGTCCACACATATACTCTTGTTTGGCTGCAGATATGCACCAACGAAATAAGTTACTTTCTCCATTCACAAATATAAGACGTTCTATTTTTATTTTCTTAATCGGATGTATATAGACACGCTTTAGTGTGTTTGTTCACTCATTTTTATCCATGTGTAGTCTCTTTTGAAATATCCAAAACATCTTATATTTATGAACGGAGGAAGTACCTAGCAAGCGGGAGATCAACTGCCTGCCACCTTTAGGTCGCAGACCTATCCAATATTTTAAATAGGATCAACCATAGAAAATTTCTTCAGCAGGAGAACGGTGAAAATGATCTAGCATCAATGATAGTCTATTCTAGCAAGTCAGTCATGCTTGACCTGTTTCTTGTCCTGCCCAGCTGGGTGGCAGCGGTGCGAGATATAGAAACACACAATTAGTTGGTAGCCATCTCACATATGTAGTATCTTCACAATTCATAAGTTCCTTAGTCAAGACGTTATGTGAAAATTATTGTTTGGACATTTGGTGGTCACTGAAAATGACAACCGAAGATGACATTTACTGACTTATATACCTTTAGAAAACGGGGATAATAATGGTTGGAGACTACGTACTCAATGTACATATATTAAGTTATACTCCCTCCGTCCGGAAATACTTGTCATCAAAATAGATGAAAAGAGATCTATTTAGAACTAAAATACGTCTAGATACATCCCCTTTTATCCATTTTGATGACAAGTATTTTCGGACGGAGGGAGTACGTGCAGAATAGAGACACATATTCTTTCAAACAGAGGACGATGATGATGGCGGTGGCTTTTCGATAGGAATAAGCTGAAGTAATGCCAGTAAGCTGGATTCTGCAGAAACTTAAGTACAAAAAAAAAAAGATACTCCCCTCTACAAAAGTATGGATGCACATAAAAAAATTATGAGACAAGATCGCGGAAGCTTAAAAAGGAAAAACATATTGAAGTACAGGAAACATCCAAGGTAGAAAATTAACGAAGATGTTCTTTTCAAGTCTCTAGCTTGTCATCATGTCCAGCAGAATGATTCAATCACTCTCTTCAAGAAATTAGTTAAGCATGATAGTTGCCTAGTTTGATTGTTTCAATGTAAGTTACGTGTTGACTAACGACTGGACTACTGAAAGCAACTGCCAGGTGCAGAAATCATTCAACAAAGCTTTCCACATTCTTTGGTGCCGTGCGTAAACCCATTGCCTTGGTGCTTTAAAGGAGGCTCTAGCTAGCTAGTCTAATTACAGTAGCCATGGCAACAGTGGGTGTGGTCATCTTGTCCCTCCTGCTCATAGTGCAGTCTCTGGCCTCTGCTGATGTTTTCTGCGACAATGTTAAGGCCATTGCTGCCACCCTCTCGAAGAACACCTCTTCTTCCCCGGTACACTTCGCAACCACCAACTTTGGCCTAGCCCCTAACGTGGTCTACGCCTTCGCGCTCTGCCGTGGCGACGTTGTCAGTGACTCTGCCTGTGGCCAATGCGTCGCCAACACGTTCAACATGCTGCTGAAACTGACTCCACCACCGCAGCAGCAGTGCTTCAATGGCTATGTGTATTATGGGGAATGTATCGTCATGTACTCCTACAAGGAGGATGACATCCTCTGGCCCGCTGATTGGTGGAATACCACGGACTACAACACGACGGCGGAGTGGTGGAACGTAAAGAATATCACTGTTGATGTCCCCCTCATTACGGGCCTCATCCATGAGCTGCTAGTGAAGACCATCGAAAAGGTGGTCGTCACGGTGAAGCCAAGGTGGTACGCCACAGGCATCATGGACAGCCGTACGACCTTCCCATTGGTGTATTCCTCAGCGCAGTGCACGCCAGACCTGTCCGCAGGCGACTGTTTGGCGTGCCTGCATCGCCTTCTCGCCAGAGTCAACTCCACCATGTCCTTACGCATTGGAGGTCAGATATATTTCAGACGTTGTTATTTCAGGTACGAGTCCTCTAGTTTCTATAAGGGTATACCCATGCTGAATGTCAGCGCACCATCGCCGGTGCTAGCGTTGTCTCCAACCCAACACAAGAGTAAGTCAGAGTAACCGATGCTAATGTCGATCTGCATACACTACGAACAGATAAAAGACTGAGTCAGAAGCTCATAGCTTTATTGTCATGTTTTCATATATGTTATAATCAGGACCCATGAGCACGATGTGGGCAATTCCCATAGCTGTACTTCCTCTAGCAGCAGCAGCATTTCTCTCCTTCAGTTGTTATTCTCGTTGGCTCACAAGGCAAAGAAAGGGTATGCTTATAAGTTACTGGAATGATTTTCCACATATTTCTTTCACAATTAATCCTAATAATAGTATGTGTTCAATTAATGTCACACAAGGATCAAGACATGCTCTGAATTTTGAGGGAGACGACCATCTAGTTTGGGGAGCTAAGAATTCAGAGTTCTCCTTCTTTGACTTTGAACAGCTACTGGACGCCACAAATAACTTTTCAGAAGAATACAAACTTGGACAAGGTGGCTTTGGCACCGTTTACAAGGTAAATTAGTATGTCGTTGAGACTTTTCATCTTTCATAGGGAACCATTTAACAAACCAATTAACATGATTTCCCAAATGGTTAGAGTTATTATATGACTGAAAAATGAAGAAGTCTGTCTATGTTCTTGTTACCAAGCAACCTGATAAATTTCAACTTGAGAAGGATTATTATAGAGTATAAAATATAAAATTACTAACTTCTAAATGTTTATTTCCCTCAGGGAAAGCTTCCTGGGGGACTAGAGATAGCAGTGAAGAGACTTGCTTCAAATTCAGGCCAAGGTTTCATAGAGTTCAACAATGAAGTCCAGCTCATAGCCAGACTCCAGCATAGGAATTTGGTTAGACTCTTGGGATGTTGCTCTCAACAGGAGGAGAAAATATTGGTGTATGAATACTTGACAAACAAAAGCCTGGATTTCTACATCTTTGGTATGCATTTGTATTTTACATATTGTCCTTAAAATATTGATTGTCTATTCGGAACGAGTAAAATCACTTTGGATATATTATTTTTGTAAGGCTTACAAGTACAATTTATTCTCTAGATAACAAGGATATAGAATTTTTGTTCATTCTGCCCACTATTTTCTCCTATTAAACAATTATGTAATTGATGTGCAGATGAAAACAGAAGAGCTCTATTGGATTGGTCCAAACTTGTAGCAATAATTGAAGGAGTTGCACATGGACTTCTTTACCTCCATAAGCACTCCCGGTTGCTTGTCATACATAGAGATCTTAAACCAAGCAACATTCTCTTGGATAATGAAATGAATCCGAAAATTTCAGATTTCGGGCTAGCAAGAATATTAAGCTCGAAAGGAAACACTACAAGAAGAGTGGTTGGTACATAGTAAGTCTCTTAGATATTAATCTACCTGTGACCATTATATTTATAGTTAAGTTGTACAATAATATTGACATCTATCATTCTATAACATTTTAGTGGCTACATGGCACCCGAATATGCATCGGAGGGCGTATTCTCTATTAAATCCGATGTTTTCAGCTTTGGTGTTGTTATTTTTGAGATCCTTAGTGGAACACGGAATTCGAGTAGACATCAATGTGGAGATTACATCAACCTACTTGGACATGTAAGCCTATAAATAACATTTTGATCATGTAAAGTTGTCTTTCTCATTGTTTGACGAATTAAACAGGCATGGCAGTTATGGGAAGAAGGAAGATGGATTGATCTTGTGAATGCATCATTGTCCCGCGAGAATCATTCAATAAAGATTATGAGGTGCATTAACATAGCATTGTTGTGTGTACAAGAGAATGCGGCTGATCGACCAAATATGGTAGATATTGTTGCAATGCTAAGCAATGACACTATGATCATGGCTAAGCCTAATAAGCCAGCACATTTCAATGTAAGGGTGGCAGATGAAGAGGCGTCTACTACTCCAGTGGCATGCAGTATTAATTATTTGACCTTATCTACCATAATTCCTAGACAGTAGTTTGCTTAGCTCATGTTGTTTATGTTCTGCCATTGTAGTATTCATGATACACTTTCTATAATGGTTTGGTGCGCTTGGTGTTTCAAATGTGAGTGTGAAACTGATTCCAAGTGCAAGTACATAATGATTACTCTATCTTTGAGTTCCTTGCCTTCTCTTTGCAAATTTTACATAGCTATAGTTATGTGTACTCAATACTGTTATTACCTTTTCTACATAAAACAGTTGGAACATATTTTCATCAAATACGACTTTTGAGATGGGCATAGAAATCCCACCACCAAAAATAAAGTTCACGGCTAACTTTGTTCGACCTGAGTCTCACTAATCTAGATAGAAATGTCCACCTCCAAATGGTAGGATTTATCTTCCATTTTAAATATCAGATGACTGGAATAGAGGCCCATCTCGCATATTTGATATATCTTGTGTGGTCTTCCATTTGGGCCCGTCTCGTATAAGCCCCTCTAGAATATCAAACTAGAAAGCCATACCCATTTTTCCTCCCCTCTCCGTATGCCCTCGTATTGTCATTCTGAAGGTCAGAATCACTGCATCAGTTTCTAACATGCGGCGCCTCTTATCATTCATCTACGACGATATGAGTGGGGCCTGTACTGCCTGACTCTAGTGACTAAGCGTGAAGCGTGTGCTAATCTACTCCTCTTTCCCCAAGTCCACACACCCGATGGTGCATCTCTGCTACCCCAGTCCCCCTTCTGCGCTAGCAACAACACACGCATTGTGAGCATCTGCAATTTCCTTCCCCAGTGATATCTCATTCTTCCCTAATGGCATTATACCTTGATTGTCCTGTAATGTCCCGGGAATAATACCCCAATTTTTTTGCCTAATATAATGCTTGTGCATCAAGGATCTCATCCACATCGTATTGCATTAACTAAATAATTAATTTCCATATTTTATTACTCCATTTCCTCAAATGATAATAATTAAAACCCCTCCCCCCCATTCGATCTTATGCACCGAGACTCACCCCTGAACCATGGACGTGATCTTCCTGGAAAATTTGGGAGCTACCCAAGTTGTTTCTCAATTTTAGCAGGAGCCTTGCTATAACACTGGTAGTGCAAACCCCTTTCGATTAGAAAGTGGAATTATCTTCGCAACGGACATTTAAATAAATTGCATATGGATTGAAGCTTAGTGTGTGGCCTTGTTAAAGTAGAGATAGGCTACATGCAAAATTTATTCGCATTTTGTTACCCGAACACTTAAATGTGTGAGAACAAATAGCTGGTTTAAATGATAAATCTATCTACAATAAATTGTCTAGATAGGCCAAATGATATATACTCTCTCCGAAACCAATCCACCTAGCCCACCTCCCCCATTCTATCCCCTCTATATAAGGCAACACCTCCCATTAATAAGTGTAACATCCCAGAAGTGCACTTTCAGTGAATGGCGGCATCGGCGCACTTTATCCTCGCCGTGTGTTGTATTTGAGGATATACCGTTCTCCATACGTTCTACAATGTTGAGCTATGTACGCACGGTACGGTCCGGGATCCAATGACGTGCACCTATATATATATATATATATCCGCTAGTACTTGTGTGCCGCGATGTGGGATCCGATGCCAAACTCGGCCCAGGTACAAGTTCAATCTATTAGGCACTCGTAGGGATTATTTTGTGCCGATCTGCAGGTGTGATTGCATGGTGTTCTGCTAGGCCTCAGTCGTTACGAGTAAACAGTATCATATACGAAACTACTTTGTGCACAACGATTGGTGGCCAATCTATGGTCGATGCAATATCGGACACTATTCTGGATGCTGCTTCCTCACGCCAACGGTGTGATTGACACCATCGTGCATAAATCGGCCAGGTGTCGTCGTGTGTATAGCAGGCCTCTACCATATCTATATCTATACCTATACCTATATATATATATCTATATATATATATATATATATATATATATATATATACTATTAAAGCAAGGTGATATTCTTGGTTTCGTCCCGCTTAGGTGATCTATATTATTATTGTTTTTCACGAGGTGGTACTAATTTTCTACGCACCACATGTGTTCTATCCTGTACTGGTAATATTTTCTGTCAATGTTGCCTCGCCCGCTGTAATGGGCCTCCGCACGTCTGCCCCGCTGCAATGGGCCTTGGCGCATCTGCCCGACGCAGGCCAGCGTGGGCCTTTTTAGAAGCAGCAAAAACAGACACCATGTAGAAAAAAGCTAGCTCTTAGCTAGGATCGAACTCAAGACCTTTCGTTAAGTTTAGGAGACAACAACCACTGAGCTAGCATATGCCAGTTTGTTAGTCCCACCTTGCTGTCAGAAAAGGATTCGCACCTGTTCATATACGTTCGGATCAACAAGCAAACGTGGGGAAGGAGGAAAGCAACATTGTCGTGACTAAAGGGTGTGAGCTAAATAAACGAGATGGGGGGACATGACAAATACGGAAGAGGATCATAATTTACAAGAAAGAGGATTTGTAGGCTACCTCAATAATTAAGGCACATGATTGTGGGTTGCATAAAGAGTATTTAAACAAGACATGCATGCTCTATCTGTCCGCCTCCACCACACAACGCTCTGAAGATCGAAGCTGACTGCAGCTCAACTTGGTTCAACTCTGTTTTTTTTTTGAGAAGTTATGTTACTGTTGTCTATATGGGTTTGTGCTGACATGGGATAAATAGAAAATGCAGAGGTCCGTGGTTCGATGGCGAAGGGATAAACTCATTGATTTTTATGTTGTGCTATTAGTTTGTAATTTTGCGCAAGTCTGAAATAAACCCTGAAGTTGTAGAGCTCGACCAAAATAAACCCTGACGTTCAAATCCCTGAAATCGGTACCCTGACATCTGTAATCCCGGTCGTTTTGAACCTCAGACCCTTTTTAGGACAGGATTTGATGACGTGGCATTGGGAGGCTGGGATTGCTGACTTAGATCAAATTAATGACTGCCACGTGCTCACCTGCAAGCCGCGGCCATGTAGTCCCTCCCGCCCCGTACGAGCTCCACCGTCTCCTGTCCGTGCTCCAGCTCGCCGCCCAGTCCGCCAACGATCTCCATGTCCCGTGCTTCGTTCCAGGCATCGTCCTCGCCAACTTCTTCTGCATGGCGTGTGTTGTGTGTCTCGCGTGTGTTTCTCACCGGGAATAGATCAGAAGCACGTCTGTACATGCGTACATTTACGCGTTTAGCCGGTGGGTAGAATCGATCCAGGAGCTTGTTCGCTTGTACGTGTGTGTTCTACTATGTAGTGCGTCTATTATGTTACCCATCATTTCATCATGCAGATAATCTGATATTTAAGAGAAACAAAAATTATCTAGATTTTGGGGTGCACCTCCGTGTCATCGCCGGACGACACCGTTTGGATGTTATTTTAATGGACAGACTAATTTCTCCCGTTGCAACGCACGGGCAATGTGGTATTTTTAGTTTCGTCCCGCATAGTCCGGTAGGTCATTAATATTACTTGGCTTCGTACGTCGGTAATTAATATTACGTTGCGTGATCGAACACACGATCGAGAGCCTCCTCCCGTCTCGTACGTCCCACCTTATATATCCAGCAACGTACACCTGGGCCAGGCTTTGCTGTTATATATGGGCTGCTAAATTGATCTGCCCAGCCCCACGTACCTTAAAGTGCAGCCACAGAGTGGAGGATGAGATACGGGTCCTGTATACTACTCCATCTGTCCTATAATATAAGACGTTTTTTTGTGTGTGAAAATAGTGTCAAAAAACGTTTTATATTATGAGACGGAGGGAGTAATATACACTACATGAAAGAAGAATTAACTTAGCTATAGATGTATGTGACTAAGAGATTTGGTGAAAAACTACAAGGAAGAAAGAAAGTCACGTAGTCATATATGACCAACCAAAGAGGATTTATTAAAGAAAAAACATCCTAGGTGCCCACAAGGGGTCGCAGCTAAAAAAAAAATCCTAAATTGATCTTTAAAGATGCATTATTAATTCAAAAAATTAAGTGAAAAAGCAAACACACTAATTTAGCAGATCTTATTGATATGCCTTTTTTTAGACCTCAGTGCGTGCGCAGCCACCGGGTAGGAAAAAATCACTCGAAACTTGCATACGGCCACAACCGAATTTTTTACCTCGGATGTCACCGTTCTGATATTGTTGTTTCTGTACCATCGTAATGCACGGGCATATATAGCAAATTCATTGGTCGTATACAAATAATCAAAATTAAGGTCGTAGACAACTAATCTATATCTATACCTATTATTAAAGGAAGGTGATATTCTTGGTTTCGTCCTGCTTTTTTTTGTCCCGCTTCAATTAATTTCACGTACACTATTTGGTTTCATTACTTGCCACCTGTTTTGACCCAACGGCGAAAGCCCACCTAGCGACGCACTGTGGCCCAGGTCTAGAGAGGTGACAAAAAATAAAATTGCCGATGGGAGGGTTCGATCTCATAACTTGCCAACCGGCCACACACAATTTGTCCAACTGACTCAGCTAGAGATATGAGAGGATTTTTTTACTATTAAAGGGAATATGTATTCTTGGTTTGTTTTGGTCCTTTTTGTTTGGTTTACACACGTTAAGTGATTTGAGCCAGATACTTGTATGTTGATGGGCCTTTTATAGACTTTCATAGAGACCTATGTGAAAAATAATTGCGTCAAAATAAATCAACATTGTGGGAATTGAACACAGGACCTCATGTCTAGCTCTTCGATGTAACAAACAACAACCTATGCGCCTTTCACATTTACTAATCCCAACTCGCTCTAAATATACGAGTGACAGTCATCATGTTTAGGCGAGCTAATTAAGCGAATGAGCTAATAAAAGAAGAATTGTGGACTTAAATCGAATATTTAAATGGATGTGGCTAATTAAATAAAGGATTATGCGTAAACCGGTGTCATCTTGATAAACTCTACTCGAAGGATTTAAGATAAAAAGGTAGGATAATTAAAAGGAAGGATCTATAGGCTTCAATGTGTTGGGGCTACGAAATTAGAAAAGGAAGGATTGATTCCCGACAAAAACGAGTGATGATGTCATGATAACTAATAAAAGGATTATACATAAATGCCATTAAAAAGATTATACTTAAATAAAATTAGTGGGAGATTATGTCCGGCAAAGAAAATATGAACACGGCTAAATTGCAACGTATTTTTTATGTTCATTTTATATAAGGATGCTGCGTTGCAGCATGTTCTTCATAGTGAATCCGGTGCTATGGGACATTAAAACATCAATTTTTCTCGTTGCAACGCACGGGCATATGTGCTAGTATAACTAAAACGAAGCTGCTTGGGGCATCACGCAAGTCAGATGCGTTGCGGAGGAGAGAGTACGTGGGATCTGGACTAATCAATACTCAGATCTTCGGGCAATATGGAGTTCATTGACATGGACGGTTAGGTAAGGCCATTTTTAATGGCAACCTGTAAATTTTCTCCCGCATCCGTCCGTGGACAGGGAGCACAAATCCGTGGACATGGATGCGGGAGGACACCATCCAACCGTAGCCACATACATTTCAAACTTTTTTTCGACAAACCGGATGAAATTCATCCAGACAAGGCAGATTTCATAAAAAAACATGATGGATTTCATACAAACCGGACGAAAGCAGTTATATTTTGGAGGACATATTTTCAACTAAAAAACTTAAACTATGTGCACGTACGGTAGCACGGAGCTCTACTCTCACAAAAAAGATACACTACACTAGTCTACGGCCGACCATGGCTTGACTTCCCCATGTCCGGTAGCCACGGAGTTCTTCCCCCGTATCTTCCCTATGTCCGGCTACGCCGCTCATCGGAGTGTCAAAGAGGGTGCTTCAGCCGGAGGGAAGGGTGCTTCCGTGGAGCTCAGGCGGGTGCCCAGGATGGTCTAAGATAAAGGAGAACCGACCGGATCACTGGCGGTGGCCTTCCTGGGACACAAGTGTTGGTGGCCTCCCCTGTTCTACTTCTCCTTGATGATGGCAGCGGACGCGGATGTGCTGGTCGCAACCTCGTCGACACCAGCGCAGCCGGCTTCATGCTCTGTGTGCATGACGCGGCTACACGCGCATCGACGGTGCATGGCACAGTTGCAGGCAGGATGCGGTGATGCCCATCCAACCTTGCTCCCCACCATGCCGGGATGGAGCAACCCACCACTCCTCCACGAGCTGGCTTCGAGCGGCGAGTTGTTGTCCCACGCGTCGGCTTGGAGCGGCAACGGGCTCTGTCGGGGTAGGCGAGGAAGGTGGAGCACCAAGCTGCCTCGCTCATATCCTGCTGGCTCGGTGAGCCACCCAGCCGGCTTCTATGTTGGAGAACTGATCTTCTGGCTCGTTCGGTGCCATCGAAAGAGTGGAGAAAATGGAGAAGGAGGCGATGGGGAAGCGGTGGAATGGTGCGATTCTTGCATGTCGTCTAACCGCGTTTAAATAGAGGGCGTATGGGAGGAGCTCGACCGGCGTTGCATTTAACGCCAGCCCGCTCATGAGCGCACGTGTGGCCAGAGTAGGTTTCTGGGCTTCCACGCGGATTTAATGGAGGCGTTTGAATGCGGCGAGGGGGTGTGTTTAGCCGGGCGTGCAAGGGCGGCGCCGTCGGCCAACGCTCAATTTCAATGGCAGAGGCAGGGGGAGGTCACGTCCACCCTGAGCCGCCTTCAATGTGGAGCGAGCCGCTCCACGTCGGCATGAATGCGTGCATCTGGCACCTGGTGGGAAGCGCGTGCCGGAGGGAAGGGATTTTTGGTGGACCAGGCAGTCAAAAACGGGCTTGGGATCAGTCTCGACTCCGGTAAACCTCACCATGTTTTTCTCTGGTTTTGGGGAGAAATCGCGTCCGGACTACGCCGCGGAGCGATACAGGACCACGTTGGATGGCTTCCGCGATCGGGACAGCGCGGTCCAGACGGTTACAGGAAGTTTGAGACTCAGCGTTGGAGATGCCCTGAAGTTCAATAATGTAAAATATTTTATTGTTTTTGTTTTGAATTTTATGTACAATATTCTGATAGTCCGTTTGCGGTTCAGATCAACTGCTAGCCTCATTGCTGAATCTCTGCTGCCGTCGCTGCGAGATTGTGCTGTTTTGGGTGGGCAGTTAGCTTGTTCATCTGGATCCTCTAGAGCTTGCCGTGTGGAATAACAACTGCCAGTTTGGCGGCTGCGAAATGGAGAGGGCGTCATGCCAGATGCGACATACACCTATGAAGCAGGAAGATCACAAGAGAACCATGCTGAAGGAGCAGCTTCGTGTGTCTTGGGGGTTGCCAATGTCGAAGAAGATGCTTGTGGAGAAGCAACATCAACGTGGACATGAAAGTGCGTTCTTCACGTTAATACTCAATTTAAACGCGTTGTTATCTATTAATACAAGATCATTGATGGCGCGCGTTGCCCGCCCGTCTATTTTAGCTCTTATATTTGGTAGGGGTTTGACCTAATTTTTATATACCCATTTGCAGTGTTTTTAGTATCGAGAATCTGTCATTATGTCCATTATTTTTCAAAACATTCGTATGTAAGAAAGGAATCTATCTCGTAGTTGGTTCAGTTTGGGTTTCAAGCGTATGAGGTTGAATTAGGGTGATTGATGGATACATGTTTTGTGATTCAGAAAAGTTGCCCTGCAAAGGGCTCACGTCACGACATAACAAAAATAATTTTTTAGAGAAAAAGCAATACAAATTCTTAATAAGTACTCCCTCCGTTCGGAATTACTTGTCTCGGAAATGGATGTATCTAGAACTAAAATACATCTAGATACATCCATTTCCGAGACAAATAATTCCGAACGGAGGGAGTATCTTTTA
>NC_041386.1:726693919-726703525 GCF_002162155.2 Triticum dicoccoides
GAGGCAGTTTCAAGCCTTCTCATTAATCCACATCATCAAAATTAATTACACCCTTGGATTATAAAATTCACGTCAAAGATAAAAGAAAAACTTACGTAATACAGATGGTCCTATAAAAGAACACCTGACACGTTCAACTTTTTTTTAGACAGAGACATTCAACGTCGGTGAAACAAAACAAGGAAAGCGTCCTTGTTCCTCAAAAAGGTTAGCCTCTTTCCGTATAAACACCATGCATGAAAAGGAAAAAAAAATAACAGATCGACCTGACACGTTTAACGTGGTGAAAAAAATATGGAAAGCTTCCATGGTTCGTTTTGTAAGGATAGCCTCCTTCCTTTTCAAAAACAAAAAAAATTGCCTCCTTCCATATAAACTCCAAGGATAGAAAGAAAAGAAACAACTTCAAGAAAAAAAAGGAAAGAAATGACAGATTGCATTTGACACGTTTAATGCTGGCCTGAAACTAAAGGAAAGCATCAATGGTTTCTTAAAAAATGATAGCCTCCTTCCATAAAACTCATCGAAGGAAAGTAAAAAAGAAAAACAGATTTGCTTGAGGACCCTTAAAATTCGGTCAACAAATTATTTTCCGATTGAAAAACGAAAAAACATTCACGCAAAAAAAGGTAAAACGTCTCTCCTCGACCCCTGGCTGCTGAAACTTATACGTAACATAGGAATCGTCCCGTCCAGAAAAACATCTAACACGTAATGTTGGTGAGACAAAAGAAGGAAAGAATCCATCAGTTTCTTCTAAGGATAGAAGCCTTCCATATAAACTAGGTCAATGAAAAGGAAAAACATATCCATTTGATGTCCATTCAATGTACGTAAAATATTCTTCTGCCGATTGAAAAATGGAAAATCTCTACTACCTAAAAGAGACGGAACGTTCCGTTTTCCCTCTTACGTTTCGTCAAACTTCCCTCGCCCCGCCCCAACGTACGCTCCCTCCCCACCTATCCGGTTTCTCACCCCCACCCACCCGGTTTTGCATTGCAACAAAAAGGAAAAACCCGACGCCTCCGATCTCCCTCCCCGCTGCGGCGGCGCCATCTACCAAACGCATCTGCCCCTCCGAAGGGGACCGCCTCCCTGATCTTCCTCGCCTCAACTTCTCAGATTGCCGTTGACCACTTCTCAGATTTCTATTAACCCTAGGACCAGAACAAGCAGGTTGATGTGCAAGTATATAGTTTCTATTGGAAGAGTATAAGCTTCAGACAACGTCCAATCTATGCAAAATCCATCATCTCATGGATGCATAACAAGAACGATGGTAATTTGTCTACCACTCTACTTAATGCAGTTTACAAATTCTTTTATGGCTTCAGTTCCCATGCCGCTGCGCGTGCAGGTCTCCGCTTGCTCAGCCCTCTCGCCGCGACACCATCACCAAGTAACTCAGAGCCCACCACCGCCACAAACACCGCATGTCGTCACACGTGAAGGTCGCAACATCACACACGAATGCTACCGCCCTGTCTGGCGCACACAGTGATTAGACTATTGACATATCACAACTTCACGTAAATCATTGAAATTTCAGAACACCAATCAATTCATGTTCAAGTCGCGAACTAATAAATGTAGACGATCTTCTTATTCTACCTGATTACTAATAATTTGTATCGTCCTTATTTAAATAGCATTTTCTGTTCGAGAATTAATAACCTGACAGACATATTGATTGCCTTGTTAGCATTTTCTGGTTGAGAAATAACCCAAAGAGTGTAGAACAATTAGAATAGGTACAATTGATGTTGAACCATTAGAATGGCCCTGTTGCAACGCACGGGCAATTACCTAGTCACTCACAAAAAGAAAGGAAAAACACCTCTCCCTAAAAAACGAAGGAAGAACATCTCTGTTGACTACAGTACATGGCCCTAACTCCATCTCCTTCAACTCGTCTCCTCTATGGTTGTTGGCGACATTTTTTCCTAATCCCTCACTTTAAGAATCCTACGAATCAAAGAAAAGAAATGATGCCCACCCGCATGACCATGGGCGAATCACAGAGGAGCCAAAGCCAAGTGCTGCGAGGGATGATGAGTGACCTAAGCAGCGATCGGTGTTCACGATATCATATATGTTGATAGAAAGCCTTGCATGCATGTGTCCATTATTGTGTATAGAAAGAAAGTCTTTAAAATTCTACCGTGCTTTCGTAGCCTTAATGCAGTTTACAAATTCTTTTATGGCTTCAGTTAAGAATCCTACGAATCAAAGAAAAGAAATGACGCCACCCGCATGACCATGGGCGAATCACAAAGGAGCCAAAGCCAGGTGCTGCGAGGGATGATGAGTGACCTAAGCAGCGATCGGTGTTCACAATATCATATATGTTGATAGAAAGCCTTGCATGCATGTGTCCATTATTGTGTATAGAAAGAAAGTCTTTATAATACTACCGTGCTTTCGTAGCCAAAAACAAGATGTATGTCTTTTTTGGTTGAGCAAGAAAGGAAGATATATATGCTACAATAGGGCACTTGATCTTTAATACCTTTTAGAAATTGATAGGTTAAGAGTGCATGATACATGCAACAAGTTTTGTGTTTGGAGAAGTGTGTTCTACGAACATAACACATATACCCTTATACATCCATATGTCCACGTATCTTCTATAAAGATGAGGTGGTTTGCCATCACACAACGATAGAGTTTATACCGTTATGACAAAACTGGGCTTAAACAATATAATTACAAAATAGTCAAAGCAATGTAAATTCATTAGACCCTATGTGGATGTGTAATAATAATAACCTATGAAAACAGATTCAAATAATATTTGACATTTCTAATTTGTCAAAACTTTGTTCTACATAATATTAAATTTCTAGCCCGTGCAATTGCACGGGTTGATGACTAGTAAATGATAGTTAGTATAAATACCGGACAAAATTTGGAGAGCACATATTATCTAAAAATTCTCAATGCAATTCTGACTTTGTTCATGGCCCACAACACACGTAACATTTTAGTCTAGTAGATAAACATTCTACAACTCCCAACTGAGAAGCATTACACTCGCACATATAACTCCTGTTGTGAAGTTTACAAAAATCTGAGGATAATATGACCCCAGCACAAATCTGACACTTGGCCTTATCCCAACTCTTCTCGAATAACATATCTACAATTTTTGTCGTAGGACAAACTCTACTTTATCCAATGCTCGGGCCTTACACTTTAATAATCAATTTAATTGTTACCACATTAGGCACAACTCTTTCCCGCATCATTGCATGGATAGATTGCATGCCTTACTTGTTTTTCGCTCCTTATTAAATAAGTCATATGAGTATGTGATACGTTACACAATTCAGGGAGCAGGCATATCCTTTCTCAACTGTCTGTAGCACGAAAAAATGTCGTTTTCAGGCACGAGGTCAGCTTCTCAGGTTCGAGATCGCTTGGCACCATACTGAGAAAACTAGATGATGATCCTGTAGCACCTAATTTATTACCTTTAGGCAATAGTACAATATCCTGAAATTGGCCCACGTTATTTGGAGGAACAAAATCCACATGATGAGCAAAAGTAAAATCTGGATGCAAATATATAATGCCCCTCAGCACCTTCCCGGTGGCTTGCAGAGTAGCAACAGCGAGCTATTTACATTCTTCACATCTGCCTTACCTCATCTTCTACATAGTCACACCTCATTTTGTCAAGAGATGTTTCTGAAACCAAATAGATCAGATTTCCATATCATAGGATGGCAACTTGCTTTGACTGTCTGAATGAATCCACCGATCAGAGGGCTATTCCTAATCGGCATAAACCACAGAACCAACCCCAAAGAAAGGCCAAAAGGATTAATACCTTCGGTAACATTGCCATGCATGCTGAGAGATTGCATAGAAATTTCAACGGTGTCATATGGAAGGCCTGCAACTGGGTGGGAGTAATATTAGACCATCAAAAAATGCCCTGAACCATAGACAAATAGCACTCTCAAAATGCTCCATGTTAACGTATATTCCTCTTAAACTTTTACACCCAGTTCCTGCAAAAAAATATAACATATGGTCGAAATTGGATGAATTTCACCAGGCAAAAAAATTGGAAACTACATATTCTTAAGTACCTAGGTTACGGATATCTGACAGGAAGCTCATCTGATATATGACTATAACACCACATTTGGTTCCATGCAACCTAGGCATTCACCAAGGAAGAAGACGGAAACAGGGAGAAAAGTAACACACCTCGACTACTGCCATGAATTAATGAAGGCCAAAGGACGCAGTAAGCTGACGAACTGGGATCTCCATATATATTGCATGCAGGGAGGCGTTGCTTTCTTCTGTCCGCCAGCAAGGGTATCTCGATTTGTTTCAGGTGGACGTGCATACTTATACTGTGGCAGTGGAAAGGATGGGTGTAGAGAAATTTCCGCCATGAATGCAGGCAGAGAAAACTGAAGAATGATTGCTTCCTTCAAATCCCAACAGAGCAGTTTCGGTAACAAGAGGCATCGGCCTGAATCGCATCTTCGGCTGGATCCCCCACCATCACCTTTGTCCCTAGCAGACCGATCACTTGCGTTGGCTCTCTTCTTAGTATAACCCTGATAATACAAGTCTGGTTTACCTGAGAAACGAAGCATGAACCATTGATCTGGTGGTCTGCAGGGATGAAAGTAGCAGTAACACTTAACGCTTGCTGGATAATATAGAGAGAAATTAAAATACATCAAGATGACAAAATATGGGATTTATAATTTTCCATGCTTCTAGATATTTGAAGGCGTGAATGATACACATACATTCTGCACTGTAATATCTAAGCAATACCCATGCCAAATTATAAGGTAAAGAGTTCCTGAACAAAATATCAGAACCACAGCCTCCAGGAATTTCCCTAGAAATGAACCAGAATGAGGATAAAAATAGTGTTCTTCCCAAATAGAGGGATGCATGAGTACTAAAGTATGTGTGGCTGTCTACCTGAGACCATAGAACCTGTATGTTTCAATTTTTCTCTGGGCAACTTCAAATACGATCAGCGATTGGAGCAGAAAGGCGTTGAGGAAGATATCGCACTTGGGCAGCGGAATTGATCCGAAGCAACGACGGCCTGGTGGCTTGATGCCGGCAGCTGATGTCGTGGCGACGCATACAACAGCTAAGAAAAAAAATTTGAGTGCCAAGCTCCAAAATTAAATCAATCCAGCACAGCTATAGCATGAACATCAACTGTACCCACAATTTTGGGCATGAAAGGATATCTAATTGCTTCCTGCAAAAATGATCACACATGAATTTAAAAGAAATACTGGGAACCCTACCCGAGCATGACACTCAAAGATGTTGTGCTGCCCGTGTAGAGAGGATGAGCAAAGAGTGTCAGGGTAGGAAGAATATATAGACGTACCACTCGAAAGTGAAAGGATTATCACATCAATCGCCATGAATGCGCACTTAGAAACTGAAGTTCGATTGTGAGCTGTTTCCAGGAGATGAAGCGCCGACCATTATCACACGCGTGCCCCAACTGGATCTGCAGGGCTCTGAACAATATGCATCCGGCGTGTCCGCTGGATTCCCACGTCGGCTGGATCGGCTTCCATCGCAACCCCGGCTGAACCGCGTCGCGCTCGATCCTCGCGCGTCTTCTCGCATGCCTCGGCTCGGTTGGGATCTCGATCCCCTCGCACGACTGGGCTGCCTCGACCGCCTCCTTGACCGAAGAGTCTGGATTGACTGAGCCAGCGCGTCATCTCTTTGACTCTGAGGCTGGATACCCAGCATAGCGCGGGCCGGCGATTGGAGTCAGACCTTGGTTGGTTAAATGGGCTGTGTCAAGGCCCAATTAACCACAGGCCTTCGTTTTTTTCTTTCAGAGTAGGCGCCCTTAGGATAGTTAGGCCCGGACACTACACAAGTTGGGCCAGATCGCTGCAGCACGCCCCAATGAAGCAAATCAGACGGCCAGAAACAATTCAAACACGCAATCCCATGGCCAAAATCGTTGAGGAAGTGAGGGAGCTCACTTTAGGCTCGGTTATACTGTCCTACTAGATCATTGAGGGCGCGCGTTGCTGCGTCCGTCTATTTTGACATTGTAATAGTAAGGACCGATGTTCGTATGAGGTAATTAAGTAGTAGATCTTTATGTTGTCATCTCATACCTAGATCGATAGACCCATCAGTAGATGGAATGTAATTTTCACAGCCATGAATAATCTTGTTTTGACTGGAATTTTTTCACAAATCATCATGTTACTTTTTTTAATGAACCTGTAATATCAATTCATGTCCATCAAAAATAAAGGACAAAACAAGAATAGTTTTTGAGGTAGGAACAAAATTGAAGTACATTTTCATACATATGTTACATATGCTCTCGATGAAATAAAATACATGTTCCATCCATGAGACATTCTTGTTTAATTTGATGTAGTGGCGCATTATCTCATAAGCTGGTATGATTAATCACTGGTTCGGAAATAGCCCTCACAAATCCGGTAGAATCTTGCAGAGGGTCTCAAGTGTCTAGTAGTTTAGTGGTAGCAACGACAGAGAAGATGCATAGGAGAAGCAGTGAGAGGCCCTAACTAAGTGATCTCCACAATACGTCAAGCGGGCTTTTGTAAGAGAATGTTAAAGCAAGAGACTAATAATAAAGGGAAATCATTATAATCACCAAATGCAACCTAGAACATACCTAAACCCAAAACAAATTTAAGGCTCAAATGTCATCTTATCACTGGACAATGAGGTGTAACAAACATAAGATCCGGGAATATGCATTCTGTAAGGCTGCAACAATTAATTATTCGATGTACATGCGTTGCACCCAGACATATATCTTGCATGCTTGCAACAACATTAGTGATGTACCCATGTTACTAATGTTGCAAGAATTAGTATCACAAATCATGTTTAGCGGAATTTAGAATTGCATGTGCTTCAGTACAACCAAAAAGAGTTACAGTATGATTACTATAAATGGGCACAACATGCTAGCTGGAATATTCCTTCCGTACCATATACTATAGATCTGTAAATGCATTTTTATGTGATTACTTATGCGACAAAGTTGTGTATGCTCAATTTCAAATATATAATAATTCAACATGGGCATCACTTAATCTTTGTTACCATAATCCACTCCATTAAAGTTTATTCATCTTGCATGTATCCAACGTGGTCGAACAACACGAAGGCACACCTTCCAAGAGAAACATTAAAAAAGAAATATTATGCTCTCTATTTCTCCAAAAGTCCATTGTACACGAACCACATTTGGAATCTGATAGGAGAATAAGTTGAGTGAAATCGTATAAATTTTAAACGATTGTCTTGCGATAAGATCATTCAATGGCCAGAAGACTTTCGTTTTTGGTATCTGATGATGCAACCTCTAAGTCATGTTGTACCAACTTCCACATTTATGGGGCATGAATATATATGGACTTGAACAAACCTACAGAGTAGCTGCCTATCAAATCATGGCCTGATGAAAGAGAGCATGCACACAACTCATTGTGCAAGATTGAACCTATAAAAACACATTACCCAAGCCATTTGCCGTAGCAAGAGCAGCTTTCTAATAACATGCATCTACCTTTAGAAAAGGTATCATGCACCCAGCTAGTTATGGAGGAAACATCTATGCAAACATTATGCAAGCTATTAGGTGGATTATAATTTGAGAGAGAAAATTCTTGGACCAGAAACGAACAGGACATCTAAGAATACGGAAAAAATCACTTTAGTCCACTTTCACACCGCACCTGTCAGTCCTACACTTAGATGCATAGTTTGGAAATAATGATTACAGAAACATCAAAATAGAGCAGATGCTCATTGCCGGTTGAACATGAGAAATGTCACATATAATGTACTCACATCTTAAAGTAAAGTCAGAACAACATCCTCCCTTGGGTCTCACCGATGTGCCAAATCATAAATCATGGAATTAAAGATGTCCTTCATCGAGAAATTTCAATATAGCCGGGTAAAGAAAAATAATGGTAGTTCACATGAAAAAGGTAAGCAGACTTATAAGCAAGTCATTTAATTCTAGAGTATAAACCAAGTATTGTACTCTCGTATGTTCACTGGATTTGGTGAAACTTTTCAAATCACATTAGAAAAATACTATGATAATTGAACTACCAGGGAAAGAGATCAAGAAACACAACTTCTATCTCATGAAGCTACCGGGCACCGGTTCGTACCCGTTGCCTCCACAGAAATTAAATCCCAAGAACAATCACTGGCCGAAAAAGGAGGATGTTTATGTAGGTACACACGCTGCCGGAACCATCTGGCCAGGAGGAGTGCTAGCGGACGGTGACTGAAATCATACCGGAAGAACACAAGGTGGAAAGTTGGCAGTAGATTGGCGCCGCTGGAATCAACTCTCGCAGGACACGCAGACGGTGATATGAATATACAAAACAATCGCTCTGCCGCTGGATCGAAGGTGAGTAGATAGTATTGTGAATTCGTCTTCATTGCACGTACATGGGAAATTGCAAGGTTAATCAAACCGAACCAGCAAAATAGGAACCGTAGTACCAGGCAAAAAAGAGGTTACGTAGAGCAGGAATTAGAATGGATTACTCATATGTATACCCCAGTTTTCTTAGAAAAGATGAATGGAATTACCCAAACGACAAAGATGCCGCACGACGGCGGGGACTACAGCCTCGCCGCCAGCGACCAGCACAGGGCAGCCCATCGTCGGGTCCGCAAAATCCTTTAGAAGAACTCACGAAACTTGTTGACACACTACATGCCACGTACGCTCCCATCTCTTTCGTCCACGCGAACTTCTCTGCCGCCGCCTGGTCTGGTTAGGGTTTGGGAGAAAGGAGCATAGCAATCGTCCACGACTCCTCCGTTCGTTGCAGTTTTTCCCCTCTACTCTTTTCTCTCAGTGGCTTCGCTAGATGGGCTGCCTGGCCCAATCAACCAGAATTGTCCAAAAAAGATATCGGAATAGCTGCCCTTCGGACAGCAGGCCCAGGTTGTGGTCACATTCAAAGAAAAACAGAGATCCACGTGCATCCAGTGGCCAGAAACAGTGCAATCTCGAAAATGAACGGCTCAAACAACTAATGACGTGAGAGGGCAGGGATTAGGCTCAGTTTTACTGTCCCTAAAAATGCATAGAATTTATTGGGGCTGCTATCAAGAGATTGTGTGGTGGTGGATGGGTGTGGGGTGGGGGGGTTCATGGTGGTGGTGTCCACGGTATGCGTGTCCGTTGGGTGGTGCTGGCGTTGGACACACATAGTTGTGCATGTTGTGCGCATGTCTCATGGTGGCGTGGGTGAGGCCCGTTACGGATGGCCCACACGTCAGGGTGCATGCATGCACCATGCGCGGCGACTTTAACATTTACCAGCCTCAAAATGTTGTTCGAATCAATATGCATGCATGCTGAGTCGGACCAAAATTAGTTTGCGTGGCCCGAATGGCCTGATGGGGGTATGAACTGTAGCGTTGCAACGATTGTGACGGCCCAGCCAGCCTTTGAGGCAGGGAGCGCTCGCTCGTGCCGTGTTTTGGCGACTATACCTCTCGTATCGATGTAACCCTTGATATAATTTGTCCGTTGGTCCTTTGAATAATATA
>NC_041386.1:726703869-726731109 GCF_002162155.2 Triticum dicoccoides
ATTGTTAAAAAAAACATATAACAGCACCAGCCATCATGGAGACATGTTGGGAAAATGAAAGGCATTGTTTGTGATTGTTAATAGATTCTATTAGCATGTGTTGAAGAGAGAACCAAAAACGGGAATGCATAGATAATATGATGTACCATTCTACACTACTGAATGTGCTTCTCCATGAGGAATTCAGTTTGGACTGAAAGGGCGCATCTGGGATCTATGTTGCGGATGACGAGATTCTACAAGCAAATGGTGCTAAACAAAAAACTAGATTACAAAAATGATCGCTAACAAGAGAGGTGAAAAGGAAAAGCACCGCAAAGTCTGGTTTCATGAACTTTCACCATATTGCACCATCTTCATTGGATGTGGTCCACCGCTTGATTTGTGCTATATGTCGCGCAATAAGGGCACAATATTCGTGGCTCATAGTTTCTGTGCCAATAATCTGTTTTCGTAAACTATGACTATGCAATATTAACAACCTAGGCAGTGGGTGATGGACCCATTGCCTTTGTTGTGTAATTGGAATTAATAAACAGAATTTCAAAAAAGATTGTTAAAAAGCTACCACTAGATATTATAATGACAATTACCTAGACATGTTCTCAGCAGAATCATTTGAGATACAGAGAGCAATAAATTGTATTAAAGCAGGGACGGATGTGGGCGGCAGTCTACAGGAAGACCACAGGTCTGGTGCAAACATAATGCACGATACAGGCACAGTCAGAGGGGACGTGTCTGTGCACTGGGGAAAAAGCACTTGAGTTCGCTCTTCATATGCCAGTAACATACTGGAATATAATTGGTCATTGTACGAAACCAGTCTCGTTAGTTCATCTGATTTGTCGGTTACCATTACTGAAGGCCCTGGTCGCAATGTGAAGTGGATGTGGTCGTCATGATGAACAGAACTGCCTGGTTCACTGCTCTGATGCTTCTTGTTTTGACCTAAAATTGTTGCCACATCGATTCTTAATTGAAACTGGTTGTGAACACATGCAAAATAGAAAAGTTTGCTAACGCTCAAGGTAGAAATTTACCTAAAGTAGTATCGGCACCATTAACGTCACTGCTTTGTACATATACTCTTTTCCATGCATGATGTACATGCCGTGTAGAGTTGCGTGTTGGATTTTATTGATTGAAAAGAAAAAAAAACATCATATGAAGAACCTATTGGTTTACTATATGTGCTTGACTTATTATGTACAAACGGAGAACCTTCACTGTCGGAATGGCTGTCAATGCCAAGATCAATAAGGTCCTGCCCCTCATGGACTATTATTTGACCTGGCTCAAACGATGATAAAATTTTCAATATAAAAAATTCATATAAATTGAGAAGATCGTAATGCACAACATGGTTGGGAAAAAAGTACACCTGATTATTGGTTATCATTCAAACGACAAGTGCTGAGGCCGGATAATTGACAGCATATGCACCTATTGGCCAGGCATGCTGCTAGCTCGTCTAAGAATGTTATCATAGCCATTTGAGTTGAGTGCCTTATCTCACTCATGCTGGCCATCAACTGCGTGTTGTGCTCTTTTAATAATATTTGAAATCGTCTGCCTACCAAAAAAACGTCGCACCACAGTACACATTTTTCTAATACCTAATTCTTTGAGATGTTTGGATTGATTATTTATCTATGATTTCTTACCATGTTTGGGTATTCCTGCGCATTATATTAGGAAACTCTACCGGGCCAATCGTGTTTTGTGCCTTTATCTTCTTTGCAACGGAAGGGGAAACCTTCAAATTGGAAGGGGCTGAGAACTTGTTTTGGGTGCCGTTGGAATAATTTTCATGATTGTTGGGCACATACTTATGTGGCTGCATAATATCCTTTAGTAAACAATGTACACGATATAAAAGAAAAAAATATATGATGTGAGCACAAAAAATGAGTTCAATGGCACACAATTTTGTGGTAATTTTAAATTGTGCTTACCTCTGGGCCAGCAAATACAACATCGGGCCCGGCATGCGAGGTAATTGCGTCGGTTGCCTTTTTTACTGATTCGTGATCGAAAACCTTAACACAAGGGAGGGTGTTTTGGGCGATGTGGCTGCTAGAGATTTCAATCATGTCAAAAGCAATTACCCGTGTAGGTTTGTTCAGTACATTATATATTATGGAAGCTACAACTCTTAAGTATGAATACTCAACTGATTACCTGAAGAAGAAGAAGGTGACATCAAACTATGTGAATCATATTGTTCCCGTTGATGTCAGACATGATCTTTCACATGCCTTTCATCAAACTGTCTTCAACAAACCTACGCCAGTTGAAAGAATTTATGTCTGACGGCACAACTAATGCTGCCCAGAAATCAACACTAGTGTAGTCGTGCTTGGCACAAGGGTTTAGAACGTGACCAACAGAGAATGTAACAAAAGCAATCTTGAAGCATTCACATTCAACTTTGCTTGAATTCTCATCTAATGGCTTTGCTATAAATCTGGTGGCCTTCAAACTGTCTACGCCTTTTGTAGTATTGCTTGATGCCAATCCACTGAACTCTATGCATACTTCAGATAGATCTGAATGTTTGGGAGGGACGATCCTAATTCCTTGTGGTAAACCAAAAGCGTCATTGATTTCTTGGTCTGTGATTGATATCTTCCTTGATTGATCAAGTGCTAGAATGCATTCTTCTAGATCTACTCTCACCATCATGGATGAACTGAATTTCATATGAAGCTTGTGAGTTATTTTTAAGTGCATCAGCCCTCCAAAACCAGTCTCGGTCACTAGACAACGCTTGAAATTGCTAAGCTGGGACACAACACAACAAAACTTCTGGATAGATATCGGAGATGTCAGAGTTGCATCTGCGACGTATTCCTTTCAGCATCCTCAACATTGTCAAAACATGCAGTGTGTCCAACATGAGGGATGGGCTCTTTGATGGATTGCACACGGCTAGGGATCTTCATAAATCTGAACGATAGGGCGGTTGGAAATTAAATCAGGGTGACGCGATTCAATATAGATAAGAAGCAACAGACGGGGGGCTGCAGTGATTTTATGGGCGTGGTGAACCTGTGAGTCTATCTGAATATTACTGGCTAAATGAGATTTGTGCAAGATGCCGCTGGGACCATGCGTATGAACATGAAATTGGGGATCGAGGATAAAAAGCTAGGGGATACTGCTATTGATCTACATATTTGCATACCTAGAATGAATAAGTCCTGCTCGTTGGCAACTTGACAAGGTTGAAGTGCCTACCGCCGGGAACGTTGTATGCCGGACCTGCGGGCAGTCGACTGGTTACTGCGGCATTTGTTCTTTGGCTCGTCCGTGTGATGCTTTTGGTTGATGAATGTCGCGCAGGGGGAAGAAGAACAGTAAATATTCTGAGCGGTGGGGTAGAGGACCTTGCGTGATTACCTTGTCAAACCCGAGGGGTGAAACGCGCCTGTCTATTATACTGGATCGGCGACAGTACAGTGTTGTGGCTGGCAAAGTGTGCATGACGATGTAGGTCCGTGTGATCTAGGCCTGTTTATTTAATGCAAACCCTGTCGCCTGATTAAGCAAATCTGGTGTGATGATTAGCGATGATCATTGACTAGATGATTGGTAGTAACGTGGATGCCGCTCGTTAGCATCACGTGGATAGTAGTAATTTGCATGCCCCTGCTTAGCAGATGTCCAAAAGATTAGCACGTGTGTACATGATCCGCGAGTTACGGACTTGACAATATCATAATTTGGTAGAATACAGTTGTTTATCTGACCATCTAACCTTTTGAGAGAGCTTGTTTGGAATCGGCAATCAAGCATAATATAGATTATCAGAGGGTTGAGCTAAACAGGTCAATTACTGGTACTAACTCTGGTACTTCTTGCAACCAGGACCAGAATGCTGCCTATTAGAGCATGGTTAATAGTAGGGAAATTTTACGGTGCATCATAATACACCAAATCACGTGTATTATATGGGTGATCTAACGGATGAGAATAACTGGGCCTTTTTTTAGCCCAAGGGTATTTTCGACCTAAATTTTTTTGTACCTTTAATTGGCCCAATTAAATCCAGGGGTATTCTCGTCCGAAATTTTTCGATTAAATTAATTGCATTAATAAAACACTTCATTATAGAGGTCCAATCATCTTGCGTACTCTTTTTAATTTCGGTTTGAGCGGTTCGTCCTCTCCCTCCTCTCGAGCCCTAACTTCGGCGCCCTCGATCACCGCTGATCGCCTCCGATGCCCTCGATCGCCGCCGACCGCCCCGGCTCCCTCGATCCCGCCGATCGCACTCACCGTGTCACTCCTTCCTCCTGATCCTACTCACCCCCTCCCCCCTCCATCGCAAGTCACCCCACTCGGGTCGCGGCGCCAGATCTTCCGACGAGCCTCCCCTCCTTCCCCGAGCGGACGTCACCTTCCCTGACCCGAGAGGCCACATCATCCTCATCGACGTGCATCAACTTTTTCACGCCGGATCTTCGCTGTAAGTGCCTAGCCATCTCAAATCTTTGCTTGCCCCTTATGCATATAGTACCAATAGGTGTTAGATTTTATTAGAGTTTAGGATATGTCATGTGATGTTTAGGGTTTATGGTTTCAGAAAGTTGTGACGAGATTTCGATTGAAAGGGAGTGTAAGTTGGATTTAGCTAGGACATGCTGATGTAGTTAGTTAGGGTTTATGGTTTCAGAAAGTTGTGACGAGATTTCGATTGGAAGGGAGTGTAGGTTGAATTTAGCTAGGACATGCGGATGTAGTTAGTTAGGGTTTATGGTTTCAGAAAGTTGTGAAAAGATTTTGATTCAAAGGAAGTGTAAGTTGGATTTAGCTAGGACATATTGAAGCACTTAGTTAGGGTTGTGTGCCATGAGAGAGTTGTCAGCAGATTTGGATTCAAAGAAAGTTATTTGGCATTTAGTTAGGAGATGCTTTTGAATTGAGTTTCGAGATATTTTGGATTTAGTTAGGAGATAATTATTTTTGTATGGAGTTTGGAGTTATTTTCGACTTAGTTGGGAGATAATTTGGATTTCGTTAGGTGATAATTTTGGATTCAGTTACGACACAATTTTGAATGGGGTTTGGAGATAATTAATCTATCAGGGTGGATCTATCAGGGGACTTGAAAGATTCGTGCACTTTGGATTTAGTTAGGAGATCATCAATTACAACAAGTACAATCAATTAAATATTTCTGGATTTAGTCAGGACATATTTTATACTTACTTACAACTTTTGAAGGACTGAGTTTGGTACATGAATCCGATATGAAAAATTAAATCAATTATTTAAGCAGAGTAGTGCATAATTATTATGTATGTTATCCATCCGTAACATTGACTATCTGTTTTCGTTGGCAGCATAACGACATGGATGGTAAAGGCAACGATGGCAAAAACTTGGGGAATACAGGCAAGGATGACAAGGACATGGGTGATAGACGAAACGAAGGCAAATGAATGGATGGTATGTGCACGGATGATAATGATAATGAGGATGCAGGCAAGGATGGCATAGACCTGGATGATGTACACATGCAAGGTAAATGAATTGATAATAAAGGCATGGCTGGTTCAGATCTGAATGAGTGTATAGAATACATAGAGATTGTGAACAAGACTTTCAGGACTAAGGAAGAAACCTACATGTTCTACGTAGGCTATGCGAGAAAAAAATGGTTTGTTGTTAGAAAGGATGATCTGAAGTACAGGGGTCCGGGTCTGAAACAAAATGTATACAGAAGGACATACAAGTGCTGCAAACAAGGACGGCGGGCCCTTAAGCACTTTAACAGATCTGAAAGAAAAATAACACCGAGGGGTCTTTCTCGGTATGGGTGTCCCGCTCTTTTTCAGGTTGAGCTACAAGATAGCAGTGGCCTCTGGTTCGTCAAGAATTTTGTGGACAAGCATAACCATCTGTTTGTCCCTGCTGACCTGACTCCCTACTTAACGGCTCATCGTAGAATGACTGACGCACAAAAGGCCATTGTCATCGAGTATGATGTTGGTGGACTTCGAGCACATCAGATTATGAATGTGATGGAGAAGAATGCCGGAGGTCCTGACAAGCTTGGATTATAGATCGAGACCTATAGAACCATGTTTCAATCCAGAAGAAGCACAAGATAGAAGGCAGTGACGCTAGATATTTTCTCACCTATATGATTGCACAGAAAAAAGCAGACCCGGAATTCTTTTTCAAATACACAAAAGACAAAGGAGGCCATTTGAGGAACATATTCTGGGCTGATTCACAATCCCGGATTGACTATGTTGCCTTTGGTGGTGTCGTGGTGTTTGACTGGTCTAACAAGTACATGCTTCCGTTTGTTCTATTTGTTGGTCTGAACCATCACCGCAGCACAGTTTTGTTTGGGGTCGGTCTAGTGTCAGACGAGACAGTTGCATCATACCAGTGGATTCTTCAGTATTTTTGGAGGCAATGTCTCAGACTGCACCCATTTCAGCAATCACCGATGGGGACGGTGCAATGGCTAAAGCAATAGCTACTGTTTAAACTGGAACAGATCATCGTTTGTGCACGTGGCATATCGAGGAGAATATAGTGATGCACCTCCGCAAGAAAAAGCTTGAGAAATTTATGGAACTAGTCGCCAACCCGTGCGTCCGCACGGGCAAGTCCATTATAAATAGTTAGAATATTTTACCTTGCATTAACTTCTTCAAAATGTAAAAATAATGGGAATATGTTTCTAATTTCTTGCACAAATAACACAGGTCAATGCATAATGGGTATCATGTTATGAAAAGTAATTTTAAATTAATTCCAGATCGGGAAATTTTGGTATATGTACTAACTATTTTACATTAATATTTATTTGTGTAGCCATATTTTTTGGTCTGTTTGGTAGATACATAACACATATAATGAACGAATGCAGAATACACTGCATCTCTATATCATTCTCCTTTTGTATACATATTATTAACTAAATATTTGGCAGCTCTAACTTGTTCCTTGAAAAATATATTTGGTAACATACCATACCTAAAAAGGATTGATATTTTCTCCATGGAAAAAATGTATACTATTTTCTCCGTTTATTAGTAGTGCGAGTGTGCTTGTCAAATGACACAGCGTGGAAACTCTCAATGTCTCCTCTGCGCTCAACTAAAAAAAAGTCGACAAAAATGTGCTCCGAAACTTTAAAACATAATTATGAAATTATTTTATTTGTATGTTAACAAAAAAATTACTTCTTAGTAACTTTAAATTTTATGTACTACTTTCAGTTTTCTATCTACTTCCACACATGCAAATAAAAATATTTAGTAATAAAGGGTTAGTATGGACATTTTAATTTGTGAAAAATAATCAGAATTTTCTCAAAATCTTAATGAGGAATTTGACTTTTGGTTGTTATGTTTTTTGCTATTTGAAGGCTGGGAGCAAAAGTTTTGCCCTCAAAATAGTTGTACAGTATTTCTAAAAAAATATGAAGATTAATAATAAGTGTACACGTGGAAAAACTCCATTTTTACCACAAATATGCCATTGCCATGTTTCTGTTGTCTTAATAACACCATGCACCATTTTTTCCATATGCCTAAATAAATTAAAAAAGTTAGAAAAAATTTCAGATAGAACCTAACTTGTTTATATACAGTATATGTTATAAGAAAAAAGTACAAACATTTATAAATCATGGTTAATGTAAAGGCCTAATCCCAAGCATGCATAATCAAATGGATGTCATGGCCAATATAATCCATAATGGATCAAAGGAAAACATTTTCCCACGAACTTCTGCTGACATAGCAGCCATGCAAAACTATTATACATTCACTCATCAATACAGAAGATGCTAGTGCATGCAGATATATATATGCGTACTTCTATTTTCTTATATCCTTTATTTGGAAGATAACACTTGGAATTTTCAATGTGCGGAGCGAGCAAGCGGCCAGCGACAAAATGTTGATCTGAAATATAACTGGCAGTTTCGTGTTCCACTTCTAACCCATTCATTTCTTTAAATCCTTTAATCAAAAGATCACCCAGACCATTAGTAGTATCATGGAAAGAAACTAAGAAGTAGAATGATCTGATGTACAATAAGACTGTTTATAAGAAATAGCAGTCCAACACATCATTGGTAAAGAAAAAAATATTTGTACACTGCACGCATGTGGCGAATACGTGGTCCCAAGATTGATCCATAAAAAGCTAGCAAAGATAAAACCGGAAAGGATTAGGGGAGGAGCGAGTACCTGCGGGTGTCAATCCAATCAACACAGATGTGTAAGATGTCATTGCCACACAGACAGTGTTGTTGCTGCTAATTGCTACTGTTTCTCCGGCAAGAGGTCATGAATCATATAGCAGTAGTAACAGACCGTTTATTTCTTCTCTCTGCAGCCACATGTGCTAGGCGTCGTCTAAAAAAAATATAGCTGCCATCCGAGTCTCCACAAGGAAACGGTGCAGAAGATTATATGAGGTACTGACAACAATAAAAGGAGAAGGAAGCGGGACGGGAGACATCCAAGACAGATAAAAACAAAGGAAGACGTGGTCTTACTGGGCTGTGCTTCGGCCTTGAAGGGAGCAACGATGTTCAGAGCATGGGAAGGACAAAATGCAGAGAAGGTTGTTTCTCCACGGCTAGGTGCTAAAATCATAGAAATAATGGTTTGGTAGGATTTATTTTGCATGCAAATTTCTATGGATTTGAGACATGTAAACACATGGCACATTTGTCCGAAATTCTATCAGCAGGTAGAAATTTGACAGATACACAAATATTATTACATTCTCCATGTATTCTAGCAAATGAGAAAGAAGGATGTTGCTGTAGTTTATTAGGTAAAAAATTCATGCCAACAATTAAGATATGCACGGCCATTGGAAACCTACCATTGGGAACCATGGCTTGGGGGAGCATGCCCAGACCTGAAAGTTGCCGTCGTCAATGCCAACGACATGACTGCTGCCCTAGGTATGAATCTGTTGACCATGTATGTGGATGACCACTAATCAGCATGAGCACAGCCGTGAACGTCATTAAGATAGCAGCATGTCCTACTTGTTACCATGTACGGCAGGAAGAGATTCATATGTAGTCTTCTCACTAAACTGCTCATCGAGAACGTAAGTAGATCAAACCTGCACATTCAAGCCATTAACTTTGCTGCATCTATTTAAGAAACGAACTTTCCTTAAAAAAGAAGAAGAACTTTATCTTCAGTTATTCATTTGGAGATACATACATACATCTGCCTTTGAGCTCCATTAAGGTAGCAGCATGACCTACTCGCCACCATGACCAGCGTAAATAGATTCACGTCTTGTCTTCTCACTAAATTGCTCATCGAGGACGTAGGTAGATCGAACCTCCACATTCACGCCATTAACTTTGCGTGGATCTGTTTAAAAGAGTAATTACGTTCAAAAAAAGGAGAAGAACTTTATCTTCAATTCTCCATCTAGAGATCAATACATACAGCAGCCTGATATGGAGATACGTACATACATGTAAGACCTGAACATGCAGCAGCCGATGATCAATTCTTGTCGTGAGTCCTCGCGTCTGCGCCCTTAACACTTGACACGTGCAAGTATCTTCTGCAACTCCAAATCGAATAGGGTTTGGAGTGTCAGCTGCGGTGCCACCAGTCCAACGTAATTCCTCAACTCCACAACCTCAAGTATCGATGGTGGCCTCATTCTTCAAACTATCAGGGATAAAAATCCAAATAGGAAGGATACATCCGCCATCTAGGATTCAGAAACTTGGAATAAGAAGAGATTTAAAGATTGGAGAAGAAGGGGATTGAGGAGAGATTGATTGGGGATTGAGGCAAGATGGACTCCAGGTTGGTGGCAGGGCTGGCCATATACGATTCAGAAACATGGAATAAGAAGAGATTTAAAGATTGGAGAAGAAGTGGATTGAGCAGAGATTGATTGGGGACTGACGGGAGATGATTTCCATGTTGGCGGTAGCATTGGGACGTGTAGATTGAAAGGGGAGAGAGGTCGGGATAGATATATGCCCTACGATCAGTTAATTAGGGTTTTGGTGATTTTTTTAACCTCGTCATCGATGGGAACGTCTCCTCCCACTGAATGCGCATCGCCAGAAATGCTAAAATAAATCCAGGAATAAATGCGAGCACCAGGATTTGAACCCTGGTGAGCTGGGGATACCACAGTCCCCCTAACCATCCAACCACAGGTTGGTTCGCAGGGTTTTGGTGATTGGTGGCATAGTAGATGGTCCAATCTCCTTTGTGAGAAAATTTGAGAGAGGTACGTGAGTCTTTCAGGGGTAAAAAATCTCTTTGCAGAATTAAAAAGAAATACGTACAATAGAGGATTATATGAATTGATCTAGACCGTAATAACTTGGTCCCACGAGATTAACGGCTCATATTTTCTGATTAACGTGGGAATGTTTAGGGAGTCTCAAATTAGTATAGGTATAGATTCATTTACCGTCTTTGGGATGTTGATGAGTTTGATAAAAGATGGGAGACTTATAAGGTTCGGTTCAAAATAAAACCAACGGGAAAGAGGTCGCCATGGGTTAATAGGATGTACGAGCTGTGACACAAATGGGCTGCTGCGTACACAAAGGGTAGATATTTCCTAGGCATGATGAGTAATCAGAGGAGTGAGTCTCTCAACTCAAGGCTTCATGTGTGCACCTAAACAGGAAGATGCAGCTTGTTGATTTGTTGCAGCATGTGGGGCACTGTGTATCCATAATACGTAAGAAAGAAGCAACATTAGATGCAGTAGCAACACATATGATACCCTTCACTAAGCTAAATGCACACCCTCTAGAGATTGCTGCCTCTTATATTTATACAACTGTGATGTTTCCAAAGGTAAGGCGTCAGATTGTCGAAGGGACAAATTGGCAGGTCACGGACCGGGTAACATGTGATGGTTTGGTCGTGTTTGGAGTTTTGCACAAAGCCCCATATGATAAAGTCCCATATGGCAGGGATGCTACAGAATTGGAAGGTAAGGAAGGTAAGGATGCTGAGGATTTGCATGCAAAAAACTTGGATGCTGAGGATCCCAATGACTTGGAAGGTAAGGATGCTGAGGACTTGCATGCAAAAAACATGGATGCTGACGATTCCAATGACTTGGAAGGCAAGGATGGTGTGCACTTGCATGCAAAAAACCTGGATGCTAAGGATCCCAATGACTTGGAAGGTAAGGACAGTGAGGAGTTGGATGCAAAAAAGTTGGATGCACAAGGCGTGGATGCTAAGCCTGTGGATTTTATATATCACGTGACTTGTTTGTTTACAGGAGCAAGACTAGATGATGTAGCTTGTAAATGTAAAAAGTTGAAAGTCGGGATTACCCATGCACACATATATTCTGTGTTCGGGATCATCTTGGTGTACGCACATTTCCAAAAAAAATTGTCAAGAAAAGATTAACAATGCATGCTAAGCCATCGTTCCCTTCTTCGAGGACTGCGAATACTCATGTATGGTCTAATCACATGAATAAGTATCATCTACTACGCAACATGGCTAGTGACGCTTTATTCACAGCCACAGCTAGCGATTCACAGTCAGAACAGGTGATGGAGCTCCTCCGGAGTATATTGATTGATGGAGAAAAAACTGATTTGGATTTAGGCCATAAATCGTTTGTTCCTTTGCCGGCATACTTCTCTGCTACTCGCGAATGCTGCATTGATGACGTGGAAAATCCAATCAAAATAGTTCCAAAAGGGAGACCAACTACCGAAGAATCGAACAAGAGGATCAAATCCAGGCACGAGCGGGAAAAAAAGCAACAATGTTAGTGCACATGTTTATCTCATTGATTATTTCCATACATGATTACGATGTTAATATGTTCTTCGGGAGAGTGTTCACATATTTTTCTTCAATTTACGCAGGAACAAATCGGGGAAATCAAAGGTCACAAGGAGGGAGAAGCGAAAAGAGAAAGACTCAGAGACAGAAGAAGACACAGAGTTAGATACAGAAGAAGAGGAAGATTCAAAAAAAGCAACGAAGTTAGTGGACATGTTAATCTCATTGTTCATTTACATACATGCTTATAGTGTTAATATGTTCTCCCGGAGAGTGTTCACATGTTTTTCTTCAATTTACGTAGGAAAAATTTGGGGAAATCAAAGGTCACAAGGAGGAAGAAGCAAAAAGAAGAGACAGAGTAAGATGCAGAAGAAGAGACAGAAGAAGAGATAGAGGCAGATATATAAGAAGAGGAAGATTCAGGTATAGAAGAAGAGGAAGATTCAGATGTAGAAGAAGAGGGAGATTCAGATGCAGAAGTAGAGGGAGATTCAGATGTGGAAGTAGAGGAAGATTCAGATGTGGAAGAAGAGGAAGATTTGGATGCAGAAGATGGTGGGCCAGGGAGGGCGAGACCATTGGAGGTTGCAAAAGAGGATTACACAAAATCAAACAAGTGGACATTACTACAAATTGTGCGTACTTAAACATGTTTTCGAATGCTGGCTGCAGATTCGTCTATTTCATTTTTTGCAGGAAACGCAAGGGCGCTCCAAATGTCAAAGCTGGGAGGAAGAAAAAGAACGATGACAAGGGTGCGCGAGGAAAACCAGTGAAGTTAGTGTTTGTACTTACATATCCGCTCTACAGGTCGGGTATTTGCTAGTACTGTGTTGACGTTTCTTAACTTTCCAGGAAAGACTCTAGGAAGGGCGGTAAAGTATAGGCCAAAGGGGTGATAAAGACAAAAAGGCCTGCGAGGAATGTACCACAGGCTGAGCGAATAAGAGCTGCCAAGTTAGCTTCTGCAGCTATGAAGAGAAAATCAGTGAAGTTAGTGTTTTTTGTGTTATAGTCTACTGTAGATGCTCGAATCTTCTTTGCTATCCTATTAACAAACATTGTTTCATGCAGGAAAGCTAAAGTGAAGTCGAGACATGATGTTTAGATGCACAGGGTCAAGCAGAGAAACCAAAAGGATTTCTGGGGTCGAAAAATTGAGAACAAACTATTTGATGGACTGCCACTATTTTTATGAATTCCTCGTTTGATTGGTACACCCTCATTTTATTATGGACGGGTCGACATGGTAGGCTAGTTATGATTTATCAACATCGATGAAACAATGCATTTTTAGTGAAGTTGGTTTTCTGTATTTTGTTCATTTTTTTACATAATATGTTGCTGAAATTTGTTCAAAGTGTAGTCAAATTTCATACTTGAAATATAAAATAGAAACCGAAAATTTATATATATAAGAAAATAGAACATTAGAAACCTACTTGAAATCAATATAGAAACCTCGTTTTCAAATAACCTTGAAAAACGTTTATTTTGAAATAGAAAATAAGCATAGCGATATATAAAAATAGCATGCTCATTTGAAAAAAGCATGTTCAATTGAAAATAAAATAGAATAAATATGCGGATTTATAAATAGCATGCTGCTTTGAATATGCTGTTTTTAAAATATCACGCTATTTTAAAAATAGCATGCTGATTTTAAAATAGCATGCTGATTTTAAAAATATGATTACAAAAATAGCATGCTACTTTTAAAAATATAATGCTCTTTTCAACATGCTACTTTTAAAATAGCATGCTGATTTCAAAAATAGCATGCTGATTTCAAAAATAGCATGCTAATTTAAAAATAACATGCTTATTTTGAAAATATAATGCTATTTTCAATATGCTACTTTTAAAATGGCATGCTGATTTCAAAAATAGCATGCTGATTTAAAAAAAGTTCATGTTGTTTTGAATATGTTGTTTTTAAAAATAGCATGCTGATTTCCAAATAACAGCCTCATTTTAAAAATATAACGTTGTTTTTAAAAATATAACGTTGTTTTTAAAATAGCATGTTGATTTCAAAAATTACATGTTTTTTTAAATATGCTGTTTTGAAAGCAGCATGCTGATTTTGAAAACCGAATTGTTTTAATTACGTTTTTTTAAGATAACATGTTTTTTAGTATATTGTTTTTCAAATAAAAAAACATGCTGGTTTGCTCTGTTTTTTAAAATAGCATGTAATTTCGAAAATAACAGAAACATCATTTTTTGCATTGCATTTCGACCCGCAAGTTTTTGTTTTTGCATTGCATCTTTTGTGCGACACATACAAACCGCATTTTCAAAATAACTCGTACTAGCCAACACAAAAACCTCGTTCAAAAATGAGAGTAGTGTCTAATCTTTGAAACCCGGTTAGATTTGATTTTAAAAATACTTGCATCACTGTGTCAAAAAAAGAAAATATAATTGTACTCCATAAAGGTAATTATATCAAGGAGGGTACCAGGGTGCGTTATATATATAGACTAGCATAGCAAGTACATTACGCCACATAGGGTTCATACTACCACCAAGTTCCAATTACTGGATGATCTGCATATCCAGTCGGACCCAAAAGTTATATCACCAAAGTACCAATTACTACCAAGTACCAATTACTAGTAAGTTGCACTTACTGGACCCAAAAGCTGATAATACCAACTTCCAGTTACTGCCTAGTACATACAGATTATAAAACTAGTGTCAAACTACTGCCATGGGTCAACGAATCCTCACGCCACTAACCATGTTCACCCTAAGCCCACCTCGACTCCTTTCCATGAACCTGAAGATAGCCATTTAATCTTCTTGCATTTTGGCGCCCTGAACGACTTCTCTCCAGTTCTTCGTCATGATCGCAGCCCGTCCTTCTTGCCCATCTTGAACAAGACCTTTTTATTACCTTCAAAATGTTCGTTGGTGACACTCACAACCATGGGCTTTCGTAGATAATCTTTGAGGTAGGCCTGACTGTAATCCTTTGAGAAGAACTGGTTGCACAGGGAAATAAATAATGTTACATAAAAAATTATGCATGATTTGCACAAAGAAAAAGTAAGTATGATTTGCACAACCATGCCCGTCCTCCTCTCCGTCTCTTCATGATGGCATTTTCACTTGTGAAGTATGATTTGCAAAAAGAAAAGTCCAAGTGTTTACCATCTTGCTATTCCCTCTGATGACATAGTATGGTATGGGAGGTTGGCACTGCTTTACTATGGATTTGAGACAGTCCCACCGATCCTGGTTTAGCAATACATGGTAGCCGTAGAAGATGCGATCCTCGAAAGTTCCTCTTTTCACCAGGTATCCCAGACCTATATCAAAAAATATTAAGATAACAGAGTAGTAAATAATTTCATACATAAGATCTAGAACATCAGCACTAGGTTGATGATCAATGCCTACTCCAATGATCAAGAAATAAAAGGACATAGATAACCCAATCACATCCACCTAGCAATATCTCGTAGAAACATGGGCAAATTGAATATTTGATTTATTTAAACTAACAACTAAACACTGCTCTATGTAAGCTCTTGTTCAGTCAATGTTGATTTGGAAGGACATCTAGAACCCAAATAGAGCAATGTGTGGTAATCAAGTGTCACTCAAACATCAACTTTCGATATTTCACGGTTCATTTAATATCTGACCAGCCATATAGAACTTTACCCCGTAGTGCCATGATAGGATTGTGGTCCACATCTCCATCTCCATCAGAACTATCATCAGTGTCATAGTCGCTAGAGGTGTCGTCATCACCGCTATAGCCGTCACTCCCACGTGAAGTGCCATCTGAGGTGGTCCGGTGATCACTCTCTTCACTGCTGATGATGATGGTTTCCCTTGCCATTCAAACCTGTTGCATGCATTGCAATGAATAAATTTTAGTTATTGATATATGAAATCAGTCTTCCATTAGGAATTGTTAGCACCATATACAATGTGAATAATCTTTTCGCATACTTCTTGCTAAGTACGTAGTTCATGTATAAACATCTACACGAAAAAGCTAGTCGACAACTATTCGCACGACTTGTCAAGACTAGTGGTTAGACTCATAATCATTGGGCAGACATAACCAATTAGGAAATTTCAAAGTTACAATTTTATTGGCATATTTTGTGACATTGGCATAAATAGTTGGTAGCCAACCAATTAGTAGCGAACATATGGCATTTTGCCAGATATTGGCACGCCAAATTTTGGCATCCAACCATTCATGCTGATAGAATATGATTGGCATTGCCAAATATTGGCAAATTTATGTGAGCTGGACAAGAAAACTTGGTAACCGACCAATTAGTAGCCATGTAAAAATGAACCATGATTGACTGCTCTCATCGAGCAATACGTGAAACTATAACTGATCTGCCTTTGATCACTCCAAATTTCCTGATGGGGTGTTGTGTGGTACCATAAGGTAATAAATATAAAGTTTTTAAATTGTCCCAACAAAACAAATATTGCATTTGCTGCTGTACATAACATTTTTAGAGGTAGCTGTGGAGGTTAATTTTCCAATTTCCAGTGAGAGTAAGGACATGATAGAATCTCTCACGCAAGATGACAACATAGTGAAGGCTATGAGAACGAGCAAGGTATGCTTACCAACAGTCAACCTTTTGTATACTTGCTATTTATTTACTCATTACTACCCATACCAACAAGTAAAATCATGATTATGAAGTATAATTGCAGAAAATCCAACAGTGAGGAATTTGTTGCAATGTGAACTACTAGCTCACAACAAATTTTCATTGACCCCAACAAGCCCATACCATATCTTGGAGATAGGCTGACATAATTCAAGTAAGCAGTAACAAAAATCAGCAAAAAATATGCACCAACCAAAAATATTACATGTGTGCACATATCATCAAAAACATGCACCAATCAAGAGCAGCCTATACTTGACAAATCCTTCAAACTATGCACTAATCATCATACTACCATCGAGTAATACATGAAACTATAACTGATCCTCATTCCATCATTAGAAATTTCCTCATGGACTGCTTCTGTGCTTGCCTTTTTAGTTTCTAATAACTAAGCATCAGCAAATATATATACACAGTCTTCGAACTATCCCAACAAACCAAAACATGTGTATGCTCCTGTGAATATAGTTTTTCTATATCTAGCAGTTGGGGGTCATTTTCCAGGGGAAAAAGTACTTGATAGCATTTGTCAAGCAAGATGATAGCATAGTGAAGGCTATGTCGATGAGCAAAGGTATGCTGGCCAACACCCACCATTTTCTCTTACTTGCACGAAAGTGTTTACCCATTACTACCCACACGAACAAGTAAAACCATGATTACGCAGTACATTGTCAGATTATCCTGCTGTAAAATTACTTGTTGCAATATGATCTACTAGTTGACAGTAAATCTGCGAATACTCGAAACATGCAGACAAGCAAGTGTTAGATTTTAACTTGGGCGGTGCTGCTAGATCGCAAAATTAAGGTCAGAACAACATGCAAAGGGTAGGAAAGATCAATCTTACCTGCGAAATGGTACCAGATGGGGATGGAGTAGACTTGTTCGAAGTTGGCACCACCAAAGCTTCGGGCGGCGCGGCCAGGATTGGGGAGAAGAGGTGCCATTGTCGGACCTGACTATCGACCAAGCAGTGGAGAATCGTGGCCGGAGCAGGGGGGAGTGGGCGGCCTCGCGGATCCGGCCGATTTGACGATGAGGGGGGCGGCCAAGGTGACGGCTTAGCAAACCCTAGTCGTTGCCCTCCGCGTCGCCTCTCTGTTTCTACAAAGAACAAAGTGTGGTGGGATTGGGAATGGGGGTGGGGGTGGGGTTGGGGCCATTGCTCGCTTTTCTCTCTGCCTCCCACTTGTACATGCCCACAAAAGGAACAAAGTGTTGTGCCGGATCAGATGCAGATTCGGCAGCTTTACCAATTTTGGCCAAACAGAAAAGATCAGCATGACCACATGTGTTCTTTTGAAGAAACCCTAAAAATACACTGCTATTCATATTGCATGTGGATGAGTCTTTCAGTACACCAATTCATGTTGAATAATTTTAAGCACTCCATAGTATATATATGAAAATAATGGTTAACCAACAAAATGGTAAACTATTATATTCAAGGTTACAAATATTTGAAAAAATAAATAATTGAATTGTATGAATTCTTATGATTAAATTTAATAAATGTAACATTTTTCAAAAACTATGATAATTAAAACATTCATTGGTATTTAAAAAAACCCGCAAATGACTACTTATGCCAACCAGAACTTCTTCAGGGTTTCGGTTATTCATCTATTCTTTGGCATACTGGTTCTCATAATGCCTTCTTCAGGCCTTCTCTTTGTCCGACAAATTCCTGAGATATTGGGCTAGCGCCTTGTGTTTCGCCCTCACCCTATGCTTCATTTGATATCCTTTGGCAATTCCTTCGGCGTGGTCAAGAATACTAAAGAAAGCCGGGTCCAGATATTTGCCACAGAACGTGCAACGATACGCCATACGCTTAAGCACGTTGCACTGTCCATTATGCAATTCTTCAAGGGTTTTCTGAGTGTGTGCATCCATCTCTCCTTCAGAAATGTCCGCATAATCATGAGAATAAGGCTGCAAGTTTTAATTATGTATGATATAAGTTGCACCATTGTTACAATACCTAATATTCCCTAAGTTCCATATTGTAGTGCCTATAAATTATTTTTAAAGTAAATATTTATTAACTTTGAAAATTTAAGGAAAAAAAAGCAATATCAAATCCATACGAAAGCATAAATCATATGATGTGCTTCTAAAAAAATTGTCAATAAACATGCGCAATCTTTATGATGTCTGACTTTTACAAAAAACCAAAATGCACTAAATTGTGGAGTGGGTGAACCATTAATTTCTCAAAGATTGATTGAATAAATAATGATCGTTATGTACTGATGATCAACATTATATTTAGAGCTAGATTCCATTATGCCAATTCAAGAACGTATTGATGGTTTAATGATTAACCTCTAACCTTAAACTTGAAGACAGATCTATGGTTAAAGAACTTAAAGTACCGTAACAGAATTCCAGTCCATGCCGTGCATGTGCTGCTTCTTGTGACCGGCGACGGAGTAGTGCACCTCCTCGTTGACACGATGCTTCTCTGGGTCGGACACCGAGTAGTCCAAAAGATTTCTCATGGGGATCCTGATCCATGCTATGGACGACGACGTCGGTGGTTAGCCCCGCAAGTCCATGATCTGTCACGACGGCATCCATGACAGGCCCCCCACGTCCATGGCCACGATCTGTCACGATGGCCAATCGACCTCCACGAGTGGATTTCATATCCGGCGGAAGGGAGGTGGGTGTGTGAGCGGCGGCGATTGTTTTAGAGTGTACCCTAGGGGGAGAGATGCAGGGAGTAATTGGTAGTTACCTACTATAGCAGAAATACTTGTGAGAAAAATTGATTGGTCGGTGTTGGGCACCTTCAATGTAGCGGCGCTTATTTAGACGCTTAATTAGGATCCTGGAAAAAAAACAAGCGTAGGCGCTTGGGACAGGAGCTAGGAATTGGGTTTTGTACATCTACGTGATGCAATCCAAAGATCGTGTCCGGGGTGGATGGGTTGGGGATTGAAAATTGTGTACATAAACCCTAATGCTCAAGACTTGTGAAACATCAGATCAAATTGTCATCAAGTGATCTAGTATTACTTGGATCGAGACTTTGTGATCATCATGTAGCCATGCCAAAACCAACACGATGGTTCTAGTATTACTTGGATCAACACCTTAGGCATCAAACTAGTGCATTTCCTTTTTGAGTCACCATATTCCTTCTTGAAAACCACATGTACACACTCATCATGTATACCATAACACATCAGAATCTATTAACGAGCGCTCACAAGCTTAACTAGCTTCAAACGAACCTAACCAATCAGGGTTTTTGCTACTTAATCTAAATGAGCCGATGATTAATGAGAACGAGTTTAACAAGCAGAGATGCCAAACCAACCAATTAACATAGTTCTACATTAGTTCAACGCTTCCATATATACAAAAGCAAGCACCACTTAGTAGTACTGGTGCACATAGTTCAACCATAAACTTTCACCAACAAAGTATAGCATAGGGTAGTACTTAGCATAGTTAAAACCAAAAGAGCATCAGTTCTAGCTGTGAGGGTGCGCACTTCCCTAAAGCCTCAAAGAAGCCTCATCAAGTAGCCGGCGTACGCGGCGTGCTTCACCATGAAAGTGTAGCCATTCTTGATGCTACATTGGGATGTTCCGAGTGCATGCTAAATTTTACTCGACAAGTTGCCTTTCATCACCTTGTTGCAGTAAGGGCATTCGTAGCCCCCCTTTCCGAATCTAGGCCTCATACCTTTGTCGAGCTCACCACTGTCCAACTGCCTCACTTTCTGCCTCCTGTAGATCCTCTGGGTTTCTGGGTCACTGTCGACGTCGTCACTTAGGACCTACATGTAGTACAAAATGTTGCGTAAGTATATTTAATATGATAATTCAGCAGACACATAGTCTATGAAACATAATGTAATTGATGACATCGTAAAATATCTTCAAATGATGTTGAAAAAATAAATGCATAACTTATTAGTTGCTACATAAGCAACTAAATGGGATAGTACCATATAGTAAAAAAAATGAAGGATCAACCATACATGTTGAAGAGAGCACTATCACTGCCACATTTTGCCACACGTTTTTCCCAAGCTTGCCTAAGGTTAGTTCGTCAAAATGAGAGCCACAAGTTGGCAAGCCTAAGGGAACCTTGCCACACTTTTGGTGTGTATGCCATGTGGGACCCAAGAGTTGCTTGCCTAAGGTGTGGCTGGAACCAAACAATCACTTAAGTTGGTCAAACTTGCCTAACCTTAGGTACAACAATCTTTGGCAAAGTTAGTCATAAACCAAACAACCCTTTAGTGCAACAAAATTCACTTGTTACGTAAAAATGCATGAACTGATGATGTAACATGGAAGAGCAGCATACAAATGTACTAATGCAAAAAAAGACTTATAACTTACATGCATGACTAGAAAAAATAGCTAGTGAGCTGTATCTATTTAGGGTTAGAATTTTGTGTGCTTATGATGATGGATATTGAAAGTTCCCATGTTATCATCGTGGAAGTTCCCCCTATTGATCTATACCCCACCCATCAATGTTCCTGAACCATCCAACATTCTAGGTAAAGTAGTTATTATGAATTCTGGCAATAAGTGATCTCAAATGTTGTACTTACAAAAAAGGGTTTTTTTATCATTTATGCCACCAGTTGTGTCCCACAACTAAGTATAAGCACTAGGAATTTCTACTGCTAAAAAATCCATTGCTTCGTTAGACACATGCTCAAAAATGCCACTGCACATCATTATTGTGATCTCAAATCTATTTTGACATGTTATAATGGCATCAATACCTATGGACCAACATGCCAGCTCTCCCTCTATCTGACTACAATAAAGTGTGGGCCCACTTGATCCAACAACGTTCTTATTTTCCTGTAAAATTATACGCTTACTTACTCCTCACAAGTGGGGCCACACTTATCATTGTGAGATAGAGAGAACTGAAATGTGGGACTGGGCTTTTTTTTGTCATATTGGATGGTCAACAAGTTTTACATGAAAATAACAATGTCTAATGTGGCATTATGGAGCAATCATCTAATGGAACAATGGCATTTTTGATACATCTAATGGCATTTTGAGTAAGCATCTCATGAATCGATGGCATTTTTGAGCGACTGTAACTTCTAAGGGAAAAACTGAGTAGTGGGATACAACTGGTGGCATAAATGATAAAAACCCTACAAAAGAACTAATTAAAACAACTCAAGTAAAACATTAATGATATCCAATTTCTTTCTAAAATAGGCATTGCTTAGAGATAATCATTGTTTAAAATCATTGCCACAACCACTTATGGAACATTTAAACCAAAGATCGATCTAGTGCAACAAAACATGTACTCAACATTTTAATACCTTATTTGGCTTGTACTGACCAGAGAAAACCTAGGATATTACAAAATAAATAAATAAAGGGGATTGATGACTAACCTCTTCTTCATTCTCATCGGCGACGAACACATGTGGGGGCAAGGGAGGCAACAACCGCAGCAGACAAACACCCTGCTGAGGCTGAGGAGCCACCACCTGCTCCGGCAGAGAAGCCAGAGGAGCTACCTGTTGCGGATTATTATCAGAATAATTTATATATGTCAAAAACTAACATATACATGCCTCAATAAATGTAATCTAGCTACACAACTGCGGATCCTGTATTTCATACTTGGGTGTTCAAAAATTTATATTGCAAACTGAAACAACAACAATAATTTTCAAATGGAGGGAGTAATATCTAAAATTTTCATGTGAAAAGATTCTTTGTCCATCGTAATGACAGTACTGACTTGAATGACAGAAAATGAAGATTATTTGCTTCATGACCATAAAATATGACATTTTCATAAACAAGGCATGGTGTTGTTATCTTTAAGGTGCTGAAAATATTTTCACAATCACCTACATAGGCAATTCAGTTCCAAGGTCAAGCTACGTATTTGTATTAGCACAGTCACCAAACCTACGTGGATTTATTAGAAGAATAATTTATCTAGATCAAAATATTGCCTATACAGGGCTCAACACATGTAACCTAGCTAGTTACCTAACACATCTACAGAATATTGATATGGACTCCATCGATCAAAGATAAAAAGAAACCCTGGCCTTCCCCCCAAAATAGACAAAAGGACTGACCAGAGAACACCTAGGATTTCACAAAAAATTAAAGGAGATGGATGAATAATGTCTTCTTTGTTGACATCGCCAACGACCACAGGCTCGGGCACAGGAGGCGTCACCCGTGGCAGATGAGACACCTGCTCCGTTTGAGGAGCCAGAGCAGCTACTTGGTCCCACATAAATAGCAAAATATTTTATATAGATCGAAAAATTTCATATACATGCCTAAACTAATGCAACCTAGCAACACAGCTTCCGATCCAGGATTTCAAAGTTGGGTGTTCAAAAATTTATATTGCAAACCAAAACAACAAAAATATTTTTCAAACGGCTGAGATCAAGTTGGCTTTTGACTCCAGAAGGCATTCTTCTACCTCTGCTTCTTTTAATCAGGAAATTAAAGAGTTAGGAGTAATATCTAAAATTTTCATGTGAAAATATTATTTTTTCCATCATACTAAAAGTACTAATATGAATGACAGAAAATGAAGATTATTTAGTATGACATTTTCGTAAACAAGGCATGGTGTTGTTATCCTTTACTTGCAGAAAATATTATGCTAAAAATAAGAAACCAAATAATATATTTCAAGTAGGGATGATAACAAGTCTAAAATATTACAGCCTATGGTAATTGGACTCCAGGAATCAAGCAATTGGTGTTGAGCAAATTGAACGAGAAAAAATGTGTCTGCTGGATTAAGCATGAGAGGCTAGTTTTATACAAATTGACATGAAGTTTAGTGCACATACTGCACCACTTTTAGTCCATTTAGTAATAAAAGAACCATATATAAGAAATTTCGGGCAAACAATTTCGGGTGGTTGGTAGATCTATCTTAAAATTTGGCATCAACACATTTTGGATGCACGAGAGCCATGGATCGGAGTGGTTGGTAGATCTTAAAAACAAGATAACCTATACAATGAGGAGCTGACCCCCACACCGATGCACCCATGTGGATCCACCCTTGAAACCTAACAGATCTAACGAATCTATGTGCGGATTTCATAGATGGAAGAAAAGCAGAAACCCTAGCCATGCGCAAAAATAGATAAAGGACTGAACAAGGAAACCTAGGATATTTCCAAAAATAGGACTGGCCTCTTCGTCGTTGTCGTCGCCGTCGACGTTGAACACGGGCTGCGGCAGAGGAGGCAGATTGCATGGCGGCAGAGGCAGATGGCGTAGCAGAGGAGTCACCTGCTCCGGCGTAGGTGCCACCTGCACCGGAGCCTGGACGTGTTCGATGACGTAAATGCCGCCCTGCTGCCGGCTGGACCCCTCGCCAACGGGGAGGGGTTTCTCCATGTGCAGCTTCGCACGGGGCTTGGATGCTTCGTGCGCCATGGCGTTGGCCCCGGCGTCGGCCCTACCTCCCATGGTGCGCTTGGGCATCTCGACGGCGGAGGTGCAGCGGCGGGAAGGGCAGGCGAATGGTGAGGCATGGGAGGAGAAAACGCTCTTTGTGGATTTGTGGATGGAGAAGAGGACGGGAAGTGGGGGGCGGCGATGAGATAAATGCTATGGGGAAGCGGAGCGTGCTAAGGGGAAGCGGAGCCGTTGATTTAGTCCTGGGCAGTCAAAAGCATTTGTTGCCACGCTCACACCTCCCCGTGCGTTGTTCACACCACCACGTCCGCGACGTCAAAACATAACTTCTCACTTCTCACTAAAATGAATAGCCCGATCGTACACATCCATGATTTAGGAGTAATGCAACTTCCCTTCAAAAGATCGTACACATCCATGATTTAGGAGTAATGCTCCCTCATTACACAGAAAAAAGTCATATAGTGGGACAACTGTATTTGTAGGCTTGTTTCATCTGCACGTGTCATGTTTTATATTTTTCCTAAAATATGTTGTAAAACTTTACAAAGAATGGAATGGCAATGGATGTGACAAAACTTCGTCAGCAACCGCGCGGATTTGTCTGCCATATATTCGATGTCCGGTACCAAGGAGGGGAATGTTGATCCATCCAATGCCATGTGTTTCGTTTGGACCCATATCATGCACCCCTAGCCAACCAGGCCAAAACATGCACCGCTAGCCTTCTTGATCCAAACAACGAGCTAGTGTCCACCATGCGCAGAGATGCTCATGTGGACAGGTTTGCTAGCAGTAATGAATGACGTCGGATCTCGGTGTGCAATATGTGTAGTCGCGTGTCTCTTTGGCATGCCTGGCATACCGACGGGAGGGACTCGTCGAAGGTCCAACGAACCGCAGTGGGGTCAATGCTGGATGTATGGTGTGGGTCAACCTGGCTAACGGAGCATGGTTTGAGTTTAGGTGACTAGGTGTGCATGGCTGGGGGGCTAGATGGCCAATGAGTGCGCATGCGTCATCTATACATTGTCAAGGTTGAACGGTGCTTGTCTACGTGGCCATGCGTGCATGCATGGTGTGGGTCCAGTTTGTGTGCGGCGCACGTGATGTGCCTTCGTGGGTAGGGCCCACAACTTGCGGCACAGAGTTCTGAAGCAGATGAAGTGGCGGGCCCCGGTCTTCGTCCACAAGCAGGACATGTTCCCTCTCGATGGCTAGCTCCGGGATGCGTTTTGGTCTCGTTTACAAACAACCTATGTGAAGGCTTATGCGTGCTACTCTCGATGTTCAACCACACCCACACCGCGAAAGGTCCCAAGAAATTTGGATCCCTCATGAATTTGCACGGATTATAGCGGCGGCAGACGACTCCCAACATTGTTTGCCCTTAACAACGGCTCTGAAGCGGCCCTTCCCATTGGTCGCACATGGCACATATTATAGGAGATATGCCCTAGAGGCAATAATAAATTCTATTATTTATCTCCCCGTTCATAATTAGGTTTATGTTCCATGCTATAACTGCTATGGTTCTCGAGTCTACAATAAAACGAGGCTCGGAGGAAGACTCATATGCACGTGTGGAATAATAAACGATAAAATGTATTCCTAGTCTGGCCTCTAAGACTAGCTCAAGTGTTGCATGATGGTTCTGTTTTCCTGATCATGGGCATGTCTATGCCAGCAACTTTGAGGGCACAATGTTAGAGGAACATTTGTGTTGAATCGACCCGAATTGATGTTATGCCATGAGATACATTCGTCACAAGTTAATGGTTAATAACACAGGAAGTTAATGTTTGCATAATTCCTTAGACCATGAGAGTATCGAGTTTCTTCATGCTTGATTCATGAACTTTGGGGTTTGTTAAACGTCATCCGTAACCGGATGGCTATTACGGAGGCTTACGGGTTCATGGGAAGTATGTCAAGTAACTTGATAGCTCAAGATTGGGATTTGCTCCTCCGTCGATGGAGAGATATTCTCGGGCCCTCTCGGTGTTACGGTATCCATCATCGTCTGGCCAGACACAGTGTGATTTGATCACAGGGATGCCGTAACACGGAAACGAGAAAAGAGAACAAAACCAGTAACGAGGTAAGTAGCATAGTGGACAAATTGTTGATCCACGGGGATGCAAGTAAATCTCACCTCGGGTCTTTGTAACATATCGCGAAGCAACAGGAATAGCACACGGCAACTGGAGGTTCACTCGAATATTCATTCGTGTGGGTATAGGGGTCAATATGGGTGTCCACGGCTCCGATGTTGATCATTGATCGGAAGGGGTTCCGGGTCATATCTATACTTCACCGAACCTATAGGGTCACACGCTTAAGGTTCATCTATCTGTTGAATACTAGACAAGGAGTCTGAGAGAAAATCACCGAAAAAGTTTCGGACACCGGAAAAGTTTCGGACAGCGGAATCGTACCGCAGAGAGAGGTCATCGGATGAGTTTCGATGATACCGAAAAGTTGTTTCGGGATATACCATTAAGTCAATTTGGTTTCGGCAAATGCCTGTTAATTCTTGAAGGGTGCCAGAATCATTCTGGAAGCTTTTTGGATTTTTCTGAGATAAAAACCGGAAATGTTCCGAGCCGCCGGAGCCACTTCAGATGCGTTTCGCAGATGAAAATCACTAAAACCGGAATTGTTTCGGAACGTGTTGAAAATTATTATGATGGGTACTGGAAATGTTCTAAGCCCACATAAATATTTTCAGTTCGAACGGACGCTGAAAAATGTCGTCGTGAATAGTGAAAGTGCTTTTTGGGATATTTATGGAAAGCCACCTTTAGGGGCTTTTCCCAAAAGGCTTCTAGAAGGACTTGGGGATCAAGGAACCCCCTTTGGGGGGCCCCCATGAAGGTGGGACGTTGGAGGGTGCAGCTCCTCCATGGGGCTCCACTTGACATCCCTTTATGCCCTTTATGCCCTTTATGTGTGACATAAAGTGTGGGCATTTTGGGGTTTTTCATGTGCCCCTACCCCTTGGGTTTTTCCTATAAATAGAGGTGGAGAGGCACTCTCCACAATCATCCCTTTGCTCTCATACAAGTGCCATGCAATGATCTGGCTTCTTCTCTCCCTCCCAGCGAAATAGTTTCGTAGAGCCGAAAGGCTGTCTGGGTTCCGGCAGGAACTAGTTCTGGACGGCGAAGCCCTGCTGGATAGATGACACCATATGTGTGCAACTCTGTAGAGAGATCGTAGTTTCGGTCTTAGTTCGTGAGTGCCTCCCGAAGGGCTGTCCGTGTGACCGTCCGAGTTTCGAAGGTCCTCCCGAAGGGCTATCCGAGTGACCATTCGAGTTTCGAAGGTCCTCCTGAAGGGCTG
>NC_041386.1:726731467-726746573 GCF_002162155.2 Triticum dicoccoides
GTCTCCCGGAGGGCTGTCTGAGGAGCAGATGAGGGTATACATCCTCGCGGTTGGGAGGTTGTAAATCCTAGCTGCGGGGATCTGCACCGCCGTTCGTCATCGACTCTACTTCCCGCTGCGCTACGAGTCGGTAACAAAAAAGATCAAACCTTGTATGCAGTCTCCACAGTGGTCCTGGGCTGGTGCGTAGGTCGGAAATTTTTTGTTTTCTGCTGCGTTACCCTACAGTGGCATCATGAGCCGTGCTATGCGTAGATGCAGGTTGCGATCTAGAATACATGGAGATGTATGGGTGTTGCACAATATAATTAGGTAGTAGATAAGATCTATTACTAAAAATTATTTGTGCGGGTAGCAGATGAAATCTGTTACCCGATGTTCTTGTTGCTTCCCTAGAATTTGCATATTTCTGATCTTGATAACAGTATGGTGGAGTTTCAATGTTCTGGCAATCCGCGATCCTGATTGATCAACGAAGTGCTAACAGTTCATTGAATTCCACCGTAGTTAAAAAGAAAGATGAAATTTCGCAGACGAAAGGGCAATGCAGATATGATCTGCACGGGGGTCATGCGTATGACGAAGTTCAGTATGGGGCTCAAGATTTTGTTATCTCGTGTTTCATACACCCCGAAAAAGTTAATCTTGCGACTTGAATTATCATACTTGATGATGGACGTTGGTAGCTTCAGTTTGTTTCGAAACCTTAGAAGCCACATAAGATAATATTTTGCATGGACCGATTAGAGACGTCTAACTTGGTTTTGCAGGAGGGTTTGCATGTGCATATGATGTGGTATAGCAGTGCTCATAATAATTTGATTATGTATGAGATGACTATATGATGTAAATTAATTAACATGACCCGCGTGTCATGATTCGGCATGATGGCTGGAGCCATATGATTGCACTTTAAATGACGTGCGTGTCAACCTTGTGTAATGCACTTATTTTTATTAGCTATAGAGATAGCAATACTATCTGGTGCATCGACAAGGTGGTGGCAATCTTCGCGAAGGTGAACACCGACGCGAATGCCGAAGGCGAAGAAATGAAAGACTTCTCCGTCAGAAAGGGCTATACCATATCATGCTATTATGAATTGCCTGAGATGTTTATCCCTTATGATGCACCCTTCTTGATTGCGCGGTAGTCGCTTTTATTAGGGTGATCTCTCACAAAAATAACAAGTAGTTAGTGTTCTGCCAAGTGTAGCACCATCACGTCACCTATCTTTTTGGTGTGCGCCGTGTCACACGGGTACGAACGATTAGAGAAGTGTGAGGCGGGTGAGTTGAGACCTCGCAGCAATATCACTTGGTTGTCTTGACGTTCAGGCATGACCGTCATGAGCTCGGAACACACGCATCGAAAGATGAACAAGAGTCACATAGAGATGTGATTGGCAAGTTGGCCTACTGGTTGAGATTTTCGTCATTAGTGGTGTTACACCAATGGCGAACAATTGAAATGTGGGTCTTGAATCACTCACAATCAATTATGAGAGATATTGATTTGAGTAGGAGCGCACTGCAGAATTAACTTGTTTAATTCTCAGTGCATTTAATTTTGAACATTGTCTAAATGTGTTTCGCATAATAGTTGTAGAATTATGGCTCGCGTTTCCACCTTCCCTATTAAAATTGAATAGCTTTAATATCTGGTTAAAACTTTATGGTTGGTAACGTAATGTGAGGATTGTCCTCAAGAGTGCCGAGAAGGACTTTGTCCTATCGCATACTTTCGGTATTCTCCCGCTAATGCTATGGATCATGTGACTCTCGTCCTTCGATCCAAAAGCCAGAATTCCGTTTTCAGTCAAGTGCAATATGTTTGCTTCCATGAGACCTGAACTTCGAAAGTTTCGATAGTTATGTGATATTCATGGAATCTGAAAATCATTTTCAGAGACAGACAAAGGCTAAAAGATATGAGATATCCAAAGAAAGTTTTGTTTGCAAACTATTAGTAAAGGAGTTTACTATGCATTAGACTGATAAGAGAGGGATCCAGAAGAACGCCTGCCATATGATGAAAGGTGAATAAAAACAACAACTTAAAGAGAAAGGAAGTGTCCGAAGGGTGTTAGTAAGACTTTCACGCCTAGGAAGTCCAAGGGTAACGCCACTCTTACGTTGACTGCTTCTTCTGAGAGTAGGAGAAATACTAAAAGTTAAACTGTTAGAAGTATAAAGGCAATAAGGAAGAAGACTGGAATATCCAGCTCATGTATGAATGTCATACAAGTTTTTGATGTATAGAAGGCTGGTCAAATATATAGTCCTTGGGAATTATGATTAAATTGTTAATCGTTGATTCTTGGGTATTGTGAGTTTAATCACAAAGATACCCGCTCGATTGCATTTAGTTGCAACTCGATGTAAGAACTACTATGGCCTGAAAGACTAGCCAGGAATGAGGTTTAGGTATACACGGGGAACATAGTAAATGTTACTATACCTTCCATCGGTGTATTACCGTCTGTATTTATTTTCATAATTCATTTAGAGTTTTACAAACTCTAGCCATTGCATAAGGTATCTTGCAAGAAGGTTGTTCATAAGAGAACTTTTTATGTTCGATGTTATGAATAACATAAGGGCCATACTTTCATTATGAATGAGATGTATGTTATGAATATTGATAATAATACATTACCCCTGGGTTTACTTTCATAATTCATTTTAGAGTTTCATACACTCTAGCCCATTGCACAATGTTTGATGCAAGAGGGTTGTTCAGAAAAGAACAATTGTTGTTCAGAATTATGAATAACATGAAGGGCCATGCTTCCATCCAAGATGGGATGTATGTTATGAATATTGATGGTAATATGATACATCCATAACACTGACGCTAAATGTTGCAAGACTAAAAGAATACCACATATGTGTGGCACTGCATTTGGTCACATTGGAGAAACCGGCATGGAAAATTCCATTATGATGGATTTTGAAGTCGTTTGATTTTGAATCATCTGACACTTGCAACTTTCCTCCGAAAAGTAAAGTGACTGAAATAACGTTCACATGCCATAAGGAACGAGCAGCAAACTTATTGGCGATCATACATTTTGATGTATGTAGTTCAATAAATGTTGTTGCAAGTAGTGGATTTATCTATCTTCAGAAATGACTCAAGTAGATATATGGATATTTACTTGATGAGACGTAAGTCTGGATCTTTTGATATCATTCGAAAGGTTTTAAAAAATGAAGTAGAAGTTATTGTAACAAGAAAATTATGTTTCTACAATTTGATTGCAGAAAGGAATATTTGAGTTACAAGTTTAGCGAATGTCTGATGAGTTGTGAAAGGGGTTTCATAACTTGCACCTCCCGGAACACCACTACGAGTGGAAAATCCGTGAAGATGTAATTGAACCATTTATATCATGGTAAGATCAAAGATGACATAAATAAAATTGCCATTATCCCTTTTAAAGAGTGATGCTTTAGAGACTGTGCTTTTACATTGAAAAGAGCTCCGTCAGGTCTGTTGAAATGAAGCCATGGTATGGTACGCCCAACCATGTTATATCTTTTCTTAACATTTGGAATATGGGGCTTGTGTAAAAGGTTACAAACCTATTCCAAATCAGACAACTACTACTTTGTAGGTTATCCCAAGTCATTGGGTATTCCGCCCACCACTATACCGAGGCAAAGGTTTTTGCCACGAAACGGTATGCTTTTAAAGAGAATGGTTCTTTCAAAAGGGTGAGTGGGAGGACAGTGCAAACTTGACGAGATAACAATATCTTCGTCATCAGGTCGAAGGAAAGAGACCTTGGAAGTAATTCCAGAGTTTCCTACTGCGACTGATACGGAAGTCTCTACAATAAAATGTATGGACTTCGGTCGAACTTGCAGCTGAACCACGTAGGCAAAGCTCGTGCAAACCTCTCTGGTGCACAAACGAGATATTGTTGTTAGACAACAATATACCTATGATACACAAGGAAGCGTTGATGGGCCCTGACTCCGGAATTGGCTAAATGCCAATACAACCCGAGTTAGTTTCCATATAAGTGATTCAAGATTAAAACCTTGATACACCTTTCGGAAGACTTAGAGTCTAACGAATACTTATGGAACTTAAACTGATACCGATAAAATGTTTTATCCATAAAGCTCGACTTGTTGCAATAACAAGTTCAAAGAGTTGACTACGGTGGGGTTATTTTCATTGTAGCGATGCTTAAAGTCGGTTCGGGTTGAACTAGCAATTAATACATATTTCAATCATGAGATATGAAACATGGATGATAAAAGGATTTCCATCTGATGGAAATGAAACCTAGGACTTGTATGTGATACAGTCCAAAGTACTTTGTTGATCCAGAGGATGCTAGTAGGTATGCAAACTTCAGAGATCCAGCGATGGACAGAAGAGAGCAAAATGGAGTTGGAATCTTCGTGGTTTTGATGAAATGGTCAAAAGGGGTTTTGACTTCATAAATGGGTAACGAAGATGCTTGTAATCAAGAAAGTAAGTGGGAGCGCAATAATATTTCTGAAAACCTTGTGTGCTTGACACATTGGTAATTGGAAATAAATTTCTTGACACGAATTAGGACTTCATTTGAAAAGGGGTTTTTCGATGAAGTACTTAGGCTAAATAGCCTCAATATTAGGCATGATGATCTATGGAGATAGATTTACCTAATGGGGCTAGGCAATGAATACATATTGACAAGATGCTAAAATCTTTTAGCATTAAAAACGCCAAGGAGTGATTCTTGCCGAAGTCACATGGAAAGAGTTTTTCCAAGGCTCGGTGTCCCAAAAACACTGATGAGCAAAATACATGATGGAGATTCCACACACTCTTGTGTTTGGATTAATCATGTATTCCATGGTATGTAAAACAACCAGATATGTCCGATACTTCAAAAGTGTTGTGAGTATGGATACCAAAGTGATCAAAGTACTGATCGTGGGACAACAGTGAAAGATGTCATTGAGTACTAGAGTAAGTACCGATGACATGTTTTCTCACAAGCGGAGATCATGAAGAGTTCGTTGTAAAATGTTACATCGATACAATCTTCATCTTTTCTCCATGCAATTTTCGATCTAAGTTAAGGGTTTTTGTGTGATACACAATATGGTGGCACGGTAGTTGGAAATTGTTCCAAACAAGTTACTGTGGCGAATTCTATAACAAAGGCGAAGTATGTTGCCGCTTTTGAAGCGACAAAGAAGATGTTGAATCATATAGTCCATTCATGAACTTAGTATGGTTCCAAGATGGCTTTAGTCAATGGGACACTACTGCAGGTAGTTGCTCCATAACTCAGTCTGAGGAATCCAGGTTCGACCTGTGATTCGCATACATACAAAGCCAAGTCCACACAAAATATGAATTTTGTGAAAGCGTGAAAACGCGAGGATATGCAAAGATACACACGGAGCTGAAGTCGTCAGATCCGTTGGACATTAGGCTATACCACAAGCGAAGCATATTTACACCAATGTGTCATAGGTGTAAAGTGCATTAGCATTGACTAGATTATTGACTCTAGTGCAAGTGGGAGTCTATAGGAGATATTCCCTAGAGGCAATAATAAATTCTATTATTTATCTCCCCGTTCATAATTAGGTTTATGTTCCATGCTATAACTGCTATGGTTCTCGAGTCTACAATAAAACGAGGCTCGGAGGAAGACTCATATGCACGTGTGGAATAATAAACGATAAAATTTATTCCTAGTATGGCCTCTAAGACTAGCTCAAGTGTTGCATGATGGTTCTGTTTTCCTGATCATGGGCATGTCTATGCCAGCAACTTTGAGGGCACAATGTTAGAGGAACATTTGTGTTGAATCGACCCGAATTGATGTTATGCTATGAGATACATTCATCACAAGTTAATGGTTAATAACACATGAAGTTAATGTTTGCATAATTCCTTAGACCATGAGAGTATCGAGTTTCTTCATGCTTGATTCATGAACTTTGGGGTTTGTTAAACATCATCCGTAACTGGATGGCTATTACGGCGGCTTACGGGTTCATGGGAAAGTATGTCAAGTAACTTGATAGCTCAAGATTGGGATTTGCTCCTCCGTCGATGGAGAGATATTCTCGGGACCTCTCGGTGTTACGGTATCCATCATCGTTTGGCTAGACACAGTGTGATTTGATCACAGGGATGCCGTAACACGGAAACGAGAAAAGAGAACAAAACCAGTAATGAGGTAACTAGCATAGTGGACAAATTGTTGATCCACGGGGATGCAAGTAAATCTCACCTCGGGTCTTTGTAACATATCGCGAAGCAACAGGAATAGCACACGGCAACTGGAGGTTCACTCGAATATTCATTCGTGTGGGTATAGGGGTCAATATGGGTGTCCACGGCTCCGATGTTGATCATTGATCGGAAGGGGTTCCGGGTCATGTCTATACTTCACCGAACCTATAAGGTCACACGCTTAAGGGTCATCTATCTGTTGAATACTAGACAAGGAGTCTGAGAGAAAATCACCGAAAAAGTTTCGGACACCGGAAAAGTTTCGGACAGCGGAATCGTACCGCAGAGAGAGGTCATCGGATGAGTTTCGATGATACCGAAAAGATGTTTCGGGATATACCATTAAGTCAATTTGGTTTCCGCAAATGCCTGATAATTCTTGAAGGGTGCCAGAATCATTCTGGAAGCTTTTTGGAATTTTCTGAGATAAAAAACAGAAATGTTCCGGAGCTGCCGGAGCCACTTCAGATGCGTTTCGCAGATGAAAATCACTAAAACCGGAATTGTTTCGGAACGCGTTGAAAATTATTATGATGGGTACTGGAAATGTTCTAAGCCCACATAAATATTTTCAGTTCGAACGGACGCTGAAAAATGTCGTCGTGAATAGTGAAAGTGCTTTTTGGTATATTTATGGAAAGCCACCTTTTGGGGCTTTTCCCAAAAGGCTTCTAGAAGGACTTGGGGATCAAGGAACCCCCTTTGGGGGCCCCCCATGAAGGTGGAACGTTGGAGGGTGCAGCTCCTCCATGGGGCTCCACTTAACATCCCTTTATGCCCTTTATGCCCTTTATGTGTGACATAAAGTGTGGGCATTTTGGGGTTTTTCATGTGCCCCTACCCCTTGGGTTTTTCCTATAAATAGAGGTGGAGAGGCACTATCCACAATCATCCCTTTGCTCTCATACAAGTGCAATGCAATGATATGGCTTCTTCTCTCCCTCCCAGCGAAATAGTTTCGTAGAGCCGAAAGGCTGTCTTGGTTCCGGCAGGAACTAGTTCTGGACGGCGAAGCCCTGCTGGATAGATGACACCGTATGTGTGCAACTCTGTAGAGAGATCGTAGTTTCGGTCTTAGTTCGTGAGTGCCTCCTGAAGGGCTGTCCGTGTGACCGTCCGAGTTTCGAAGGTCCTCCCGAAGGGCTGTCCGAGTGACCGTTCGAGTTTTGAAGGTCCTCCTGAAGGGCTGTCTGCGGCACCGTCCGGGGGAGGGGGGGGGGCTGTTCGACCGTCTCCCGGAGGGCTGTCTGAGGAGCAGATGAGGGTATACATCCTCGCGGTTGGGAGGTTGTAAATCCTAGCTGCGGGGATCTGCACCACCATTCGTCATCGACTCTACTTCCCGCTGCGCTACGAGTCGGTAACGAAAAAGATCAAACCTTGTATGCAGTCTCCATAGTGGTCCTGGGCTGGTGCGTAGGTCGGAAATTTTTCGTTTTCTGCTGCATTACCCTACACATATATGAACCAGACATTAGCATGGAACTGTCACCCCCAATCCCTGTTGTGATTTCATGTGGCCGCGGTATAGATCCTGAATTTCCGAGGATAATACCCTACAAATGCAGCAAATGTCCCGAATATGGCACGCGGGGGCTCCGAGAAAGGACGGGACCTTGCATGCGCTTTTGGATTGTTCTATGCTGACCCGAGAGTAAGCATCAACAAAAATGGAGGAACGGGCCCGCATTCATTGCGCAAACCGGACGCGTTAGTTCAAGGTAGCTAGATCCAAACCATGCACCCCCGCCGTCTAGACCCACGTGGTGCACCACTTAGACAGTAGACCCACACCACTTACGCCGGCCCCCAAGCCAACCATTCCCCGTGTAGACTCATATGCCGCACCCCGCAAAATAGCTTAGCACAAGACTTCCACCCCAATTTCCACAACATGCACCACTACACGTAAGTGTCCAAAAATGGACTATCGCATTATCAACATTTTTTTCCAAAACAAGTAAGTTGTTTTTAAATTTCATGAAAATAGCAAGGTTTCTGTTAAATTATAAGTTCATTAATTACACATTATAACGTGCATTTTTTGTCCCTCAAAAACGGGTGCATTCCTTTGTGTAAACCCACAAAATTACTTGCTTTCCCTCGGAAAAACGAATCCTTCTTCACCCTCTCATGTTTACTTTCACGGTGGCCTCACCCTATAATCTAGGAGTGGTCGATCCAATCTCCCCATGGGGGACAAATTCCACGCACTATCTATCGTGGTTGGTTGCAACCATCTCGCCATCACGGTTTATTATGGGAAAATCACCTTCTTTTGTTTTTCCTTCCAAAGATATGTGGCGGAAAAACATGGGATACGTGCACATGTTGTCTTTTTGTACTACAAGTGCACTTGTTGGCAAATTGCATGTGCACGTGTCATGTTTCATTTTTTATTGAAAATTATGGTGTACACCTTTACATAGACGCTTGAATTATTGTTTACGTATGTTAATAATTCCTAAATATTGAAATTCAGCATGCACATAACACATGGCTTCCAAGCTTCGTCGGCGACCGCTTGGATTCGTCTGGCATATGCCGATTGTCTGGTATTGGGCAGGGGAATGTGGATCCATGCGATGGCATGCATTTCATCTGGACCCATGTCATGCACCCCCAGCCAATCGGGCCGACTTCATGTGCCGCTAGGCTTCTTGATCCTAACCATGCGCTAGTGTCCACCATGGGTAGAGATGATCAGGTGCACAGGTTTGCTGGCACTAGTGAATGACGTCGTATCTCGGTGTGCAATATGTGTAGTCGCGTGTTGCTTTGACATACCTGGCATGCCGAGGGAAGGGACTAGTGTCGGAGGTCCAACGAACCGAGGTGGGGTCAATAATGGATGGATGGTGTGGGTGAACCTGGCAAACGGTGCAGAGTTTGAGTGAAGCTTGCTAGGTGTGCATGGCTGGGGGCTAGATGGCTAAGGAGTGTGCATGCGTCTTGTGGACATTGTCAAGCACTAGTAGAAAAAGGACCTAATATGAGACACATTAGTGCCGGTTTGGTTTTGAGCCGGCACTAATGTGTCCATTAGTGCCGGTTCCAACGCCTAGCCGGCCGTTCTCATTAGTACCGGTTCGTGGCGAACCACCGGTACTAAAGAGGGTGATGGCAGGGTGTTGTCAGTCTGGGGCCCGTCCAGCACCTTTAGTACTGGTTTGTGCCACGAACCGGTACTAAAGGTCGACGTACATAAACCCTTCGTCCACCCGAGCCACTCTGTTCTTCCCCTTTCCCTCACTTCGTCTGTTCTCCCCCCTCTCTCCTCGAGCTCCTCACAAATTTTGCCCAAAATTTGTCAAGATTTGAAGGCCCCCATCCATTCAAATGATCACAAAGATTAGCAACTTTGTCCTTTCAACTCTCATTTCTAGATTAGCTCTTGCAATGCTTTGTATAGTGATTAATTTGGGAGGAATAATTATATTTGTTAGTATTTGATTTATATGCAATTTGAGGTCAAAAATAACACTTAGTTTGCATATGTAGGTGTGGTTTACTTAGTGCCTTCTAAATCTCCGTCGTAACCATCGTCGATCGCCCGCACCGTCCCGTTACCGGCACCACCTTGTGGTGAGGCTCTTGTTCATGAATGTTTTACATTACCAAATTGATGTTTATGTGATTTGTATATATAGTTACTCATATAATTATCTTACCCGTACGTTGTTTGTTATACATAGTGCCATGGTTTTGATATCCGTCCCCGTTCGGCCCTTGTCCTTGTTATGATTCAGATGTGGTATATTCTCTTTTAAAACTAGTTGTTGCATTTTGTGTTTATGACAAATTATGCCCATCAAGTTGACATAGATATTTTTATCTAAGAGGTATGTGAACCGGAAATTCCAACCGACCCTATTGTCGAGAGGTTAAATTTAGTTGAAAGAGAAAACGAGTATTTGAAAGAAAAATGAAAAGAATTGAGGGGGAGAAGATGGAATTGGAGTTGCATGTTGCCGATGTCGTCGATGATCACAAGATCAATATGGAGAAAATGAGGTTGAAGATTAGAAAGATTAGAAAATATGCCATTGATAGTGTGGCTTGGTATCATTATGCTGTTGGATCAATTGTTACCTTAGTTGAGATCTTCATCGCATTTTTTGTTGCATTTAAATTCTTTAGCTAGAGAGTTATTTGTAGGTTGCATTTAATTAAGTGTTGTATATGAACTTTATGTATGAACTTTATGTATGAACTTGTATTAATTTGGTCTATTTGGTGTTGTGTAATAAAGATGAGCCAACAATGGATGTATGATGACAGATGCTCTCCCGAGTTCATTAATGGCGTGCATACTTTTCTGCGGGCCGCTGAGGCAAACAAGCGGGCGGATGGTTTTACGCCTTGTCCATGTGCTGGCTGTAAGAATGGTCACAGTTACTCTACAGAAAAAACCATTCACGTCCACCTATTTAAGTCCGGTTTCATGCCCCACTATAATGTTTGGACCAAGCACGGAGAAATAGGGGTTATGATGGAAGACAATGAAGAAGAAGAGGACGACGATGGCTATCCTGGCCATGGGTTCCCTGAAGATGATGATACAACAATGGGAGAAGAAGCTGAGCCGGCAATGCGGGAAGAAGCTGAAGAAGAGGCATCAGATGAGCCCGCTGATGATCTAGGCCGGGCCATTGCCGATGCAAAGAGAAACTGCGCAAGTGATCTGGAGAGGACGAAGTTGCAGCGCATGTTAGAGGATCACAAGAAATTGTTGTACCCAAATTGCGAAGCTGACAAAAAAAAGTTGGGCACCACACTTGAATTGTTGCAATGTAAGGCAGAGAATGGTGTATCTGACAAGGGATTTAGAAAGTTGCTGGTAATGATAAAGAATATGCTTCCAAAGGACAACGAATTGCCCGAGAGTACGTATGAAGCAAAGAAGGCTGTCTGCCCTCTAGGGTTAGAGGTGCAAAAGATATATGCATGCCCTAATGACTGCATCCTCTACCGCGGTGAGTACGAGGATATGAACGCTTGCCCGGTATGCGGTGCATTGTGTTATAAGATCAGTCGCGATGACCTTGGTGATGTCGAGGGCGAGTGCCCCAAGAAGAAGATTCCTGCCAATGTGATGCGGTATGCTCCTATAATACCACGGTTGAAACATTTGTTCCAAAACAAAGAGCATGCGAAGGCGATGCGGTGGCACGCAGAAGACCGCAAGAAAGACGGAAAGTTGAGAGTACCCGCTGACGGTTCGCAGTGGAGAAAAATCAAGAGAAAGTACTGGGAGGAGTTTGAAGGTGACCCAAGGAACATATGGTTTGGGCTAAGCGTAGATGGCATTAACCCTTTTGGGGAGCAGAGCAGCAACCATAGCACGTGGCCTGTGACTCTATGTTTGTATAACCTTCCTCCTTGGTTGTGCCTGAAGCGGATGTTCATTATGATGCCAGTGCTCATCCAAGGCCCTAAGCAACCCGGCAACGACATTGATGTGTACCTAAGGGCATTAGTTGAAGAACTATTATAGCTGTGGAATGGAATAGGTGTATGTTCGTGGGATGAGCACGGACAGGAAGAATTTGACCTAAAGGCGTTGCTGTTCATGACCATCTATGATTGGCCTGCTCTCAGTAACCTTTCAGGACAGACAAACAAGGGATACCGCTGATGCACGCACTGTTTGGATGATACCGATAGTATATATTTGGATAGTTGTAGGAAGAATGTGTACCTGGGACATCGTCGATTTCTTCCGACAAGGCATCCCGTAAGAAAGAAATGCAAGCATTTCAAAGGTGAGGCGGATCACCGGACGAAGCCTCGCCACCGTACTGGTGCTGATGTACATGATATGGTCAAGGATTTGGAGGTAATCTTTGGAAAGGGTCCTGGTGGAAAACCTGTTCCGAAGGACGCTGACGGACGCGCACCCATGTGGAAGAAGAAATCTATATTTTGGGACCTTCCATATTGGAAAGACCTAGAGGTCCGCTCCGCAATCGACGTGATGCACGTGACGAAGAATCTTTGCGTGACCCTGCTTGGCTTTTTGGGCGTGTATGGGAAGACAAAAGATACACCAGAGGCACGGGAGGACCAGCAACGTATGCACGGAAAAGACGACATACATCAGGGTCAGGCCAGCTACGCTCTTACCAAAGAAGAGAAGGAAATCTTCTTCAAATGCCTGCTCAGCATGAAGGTACCGTCTGGCTTCTCGTCGAATATAAAGGGAATAATAAATATGGCAGAGAAAAAGTTCCAGGACCTAAAGTCTCATGACTGCCACGTGATTATGACGCAACTCCTTCCGGTTGCATTGAGGGGGCTTCTACCGGAAAACGTTCGATTAACCATTGTGAAGCTATGTGCATTCCTCAATGCAATCTCTCCGAAGGTAATCGATCCAGAAATCATACCAAGGTTATGTCTTGTTAGTTTCGAGTTGGTGTTCCCACCATCCTTCTTCAACATCATGACGCACGTCCTAGTTCACCTTTGCGAAGAGATTAACATTTTGGGTCCTGTATTTCTACACAATATGTTCCCCTTTGAAAGGTTCATAGGAGTCTTGAAGAAATATGTTCATAACCGTGCTAGGCCAGAAGGAAGCATCTCGAAGGGCCATGAAAATGAGGAGGTCATTGAGTTTTGTATTGACGTCATTCCTGACCTTAAGCCGATTGGTGTTCCTGAATCGCGGCATAAGGGCAGACTGGAAGGAAAAGGCACGCTAGGAGGGCATCAAATAATATGTATGGACAGGCATTCTCTTACTGAAGCACACTACACAGTTCTACAGAATTCCGCCTTGGTGGCTCCGTATATGGAGGAACACAAGAATTTTCTACAGTCCAAACACCCGGAGAAGTCTGACGACTGGATTACACACGAGCAAACGAGGACTTTCGCCAGTTGGTTGCAGAAACGTGCCCTGAATGACGGTGATATTCAAAATGACCTGTACTCGCTGTCCCAGTTACCATCTTCAAATATAATGACTTTCAAAGGGTACCAGATAAATGGGAATACATTTTACACGATCGCCAAGATAAGAAGAGCACCAACAAAAACAGTGGTGTCCGCTTTGATGCAACAACCAACACGGGAAAGGAAACATATTATGGTTACATAGAGGTCATATGGGAACTTAACTATGGATCCGGTGATTTGAAGGTCCCTTTGTTTCGGTGCAAATGGGTCAATATGACACGAGGCGGGGTTACGGAAGACCCGTAGTACAGAATGACAACAGTGGATCTCAACAATCTTGCGTATGCAGACGAACCATTCGTCCTAGCCAATGATGTGGTGCAGGTTTTTTATGTGAAAGACATGTCTACCAGGCCGAGAAAAAGAAAAGATAAGGAAGCGAATGGATCATACGACGAGCCAAAGCGCCACATAGTTCTTTCAGGAAAAAGAAACATCATGGGAGCGGATGACAAGACAGACATGTCAGAAGATTATGAAAAGTTTGATGAAATTGCCCCATTCACAGTGAATATTGACCCGAGCATCCAGTTAAATGATGAAGATTTTCCATGGCTACGGCGCAAAGGGACACACGCGAAGAAAAAGTTTCACACCCAAAGATCTGGATGTGATCGGCTTCACCATCATCACTTTCTTCTGTGTTTCACACCCAGGAGGGAATGTCTGCAATAGTTAGGGTAGTTATGTGTTTTGGCATTAGAAACGCGAAGAAATTTTATGTGCAAACAAATTCTTTTCATGCATTTACTGATTTTTTCCAGCTAAATGACCCTGAAATTGAAAAGTATTTCAAATGAACTCAGAAAAGGTTGGAAGTTGGCATGGTATCATAATTTCTTACAAATAGCATGTGCAAGAAAGTAGAGAGGGTTACGGCAAAAACTGGATGCACTTCGTGTACAAAATGGACAATCTCTTTCGAAGTATCAGGGTTTCCGACGAAAACTGAACTGTTACAAAGGCATTTCATTTTTTAAATAATCTAAGCATTACCAAATTGAATATAATGATAAAACACACTAATATTAAACATAAGAAAAAAGAATCACTGAAAAAACTTTTTTCAAAGTTAAGTTATTCACAAACTAGTGATTCACAGAAATTTCAAAAAATTCAAAATTTAAACTATTCATATTTGAAAACTACCAGCACTAACAGAAAGTTTGTAATTTTTGTACCTTAAGCAAAAATATTCACTAAGAAACTCTAAATACAGCAAAAAACAACTCAAAATAAAATAAAACAAAAATAAATAAAGCGAAAAAAATTAGAAAATAAAAAAGCCCACCTACTGGGCCAAAGCGGCCTTCATACGACTAGGAACACAAGATTTTGTTGGGCCAGGATGCAGGCCCGCAAAGGCCCAGTAGGCCCACTGGGCGAAGAAGACAGGTAGGTCCAGTAGGCCTGACTAGGAGAGGAGCTCGAGAGAGCTACCACATTGGAGCTTATAAACTAGTGCGGTAGCCTCTCGGCTAGCGAGGTGGGACTAAACTTGCGCACCGCCTGGAGCCAGCGCACCCCCTTTAGTACCGGGTGGTGGCTCCAACCGGTACTAAAGGGGGGGCCTTTAGTACCGGTTGGAGCCACCACCTGGTACTAAAGGGGGTGCGCTTCCCGCCGCTTGGCCTGACCAAAACAGACCTTTAGTACTGGTTGGTGGCTCCAACCGGTACTAAAGGTCCATCCTATATATACAACACTTGAAAAAAAATTCAGTTTCCCTCAGTTTCCTCCCTCCGTCGCGCCGCCCTGCCCCGATCGTCGCCGCCCCCGCCCCTCGTCGCCGACCCCGGCCGTCCCCGCCCCTCGTCGCTGCCCTAGTCGACGTCGCCGCCCCGGCCGTGCCCGTCCCCGTTGTCCCCGTCGCCTTGCCCCGCCC
>NC_041386.1:726747024-726757066 GCF_002162155.2 Triticum dicoccoides
CTGCCCCGTCGTCGCCACCCCGTCCCGTCGCCCCGTCGTCGCCGCCCCGTCCCGACGCCGCCCCGTTGTCGCCTCGCTGGTGAGCTCGCCCCGGTCGCCATGTCCACACACACACACACACACACTACACACACACACACTACACACATTAGTTTGTTTGTTATAAATTTTTCTGTTTTTTAGTTATAGAAATGTTAGAAATTATTCTGTTTTTTAGTTATATAAATATTAGAAATGTTAGTTTTATAGAAATGTTATAAATGTTTTCTGTTTTTTAGTTATAGAAATATTTATAGAAATGTTAGCAATTTTTTCTGTTTTTTAGTTATATAAATATTAGAATTGTTATGGAAATGTTAGTTATATAATCAGGAAATTTTAGAATTAGTTTTAGTTAGATGAATTAGATTAATGTCAAATGGTTAGAATTTGCATATATATAGAATTTTAGTTATCACAATCCAATCATTTAAAAATGTTACATTTTGCGGGCATATAGTATTTGTTCTCGACGATATGCCCGGCCCGCATCCTCGCCGTCGACCCGTTCGCGACGATGTCCTGCTTCAGGGGAGCCATGTCCGGGAGTGGGCTCCGACGGGCTGGCACTAGGAGGTGCTACCTGGAGGGGCGCGCCGCTTGGTCAGGAACCCGACCTCGGGTCCCGTCGTCGACCCTGATCTTCTTTGGTGGCATTTGCGTGGGCCACATTCGGTGCAGAGGCAGCCGGCCCCGCCGGAGGTGGTGCGTCACCGTGTCAGGGAGGAAGATGAGCACGTCCATCGCTACATGGCTGCTATGGACGATGTCAGGTTCTCCACTACTTGGCGGCTTCTTTGGGCAGATGACCGGAGATATGATCATGTGATGGTTCCTTCTCTTTGGGTGTGCACCGCCCGCGCCCCAGGAACCGCGAGTGGTGCCCTAGATTCTTCTGTAGTACTCGATCTTTATTAGGTACCTAGCCAGTGATGTATTCGATATATAATATTCAAGACGATGTATTCGAGATTATATATATTAAGACGATGATGTATTCGAGATTATATATTTGAGACGATGTATTCGAGATTTAGTTTTTCCTTATTGATTTATTGCATCCATGCATTCTAATTTGAATACTAAATCGTTTTATATTCTTCTGTATTATTAGTAAAGTAAAAGCTATAGCGGACAATACCGGCAGAGAGAGAGAAGAGGAATTGTTCGACATCATACGCAGCCCTCATAGGCTAGATGATCTGAATGAAGCAGATGATGGCTCCCAATATCTTAACAATATTGGAAAGGGTGATGAAAAGATATTCGATCTCGACGACCGGGCTGATGAAGTCATGAACTATGATTATGACTATGACACAGACAATCTTTGTGATGACACAGCCAATGTTGATCTTCAAATAACAAATACTACCGGCGAGGTATATTTATATAAGCATGCATCATGGTGATCATCACATGTTTTTTTATTGAAGATATATTAACGAATCGATATTTCTTCTTTCAGCCCTCCAGATCGAGCAAATTTGCTTCTACAGACAGCAAGACAAAGCGAGGCCCGGGCAGATTGTTGAAGGATGGTATAAAGTACCACATCGAATCCATCAAACCTAGTGGCGAACCCCTCACGCCTAAGAACATTGCGAACAAGTGGACTCGTCAGTGCGGAGTTCTTGTGAAGGACAAACTCCCGATCTCCATTCAAGAATGGAAAGAGCCAAAGACTAAACGTCCAGGTGTTTCTTGGGTCGACAAAAGAGCCAAAAAAGACATTGTGAAATCTCTGATGGAACATTTCACCCTACCAGATCATTTCACTGAAGCAGATGTGGAGAAAGTCAAGGCCGCTGCTCTTAAGAAGATGGCAATTGCATTCAACACCCACAAGAAAACTGTATGGGCCAACTACCTCGCTAATGAAATGAAGACTCCAGAATTCACGGGAACACTAGACAAGCAAAGAGAGCACTGGGACGATTTCGTGACCTTCAAGGATTCAAAAATATCTAAGGAACGGTTGATGAAAAACAAGGCAAATGCCGCAAGAAAGACGCAGTTCCATAGGCTGGGTCCAGGTGGCTACTCGGTGGGATTGCCTATGTGGGATAAGTATGAGCAAGAGATGGAGGATGTAGGGGTCACTCCGGTTACCTGGCACTGGCCCCCAGGTGCAGAACTTGGTTCTATACGCATGGGGGAGCGTTGGACCCGAAGACATGCGAAGTTTCACGGAAGGCAAGTCTAAAAGGAGCCGAACAAAAGATAATTGATGCAATAGATGAAGCTCGAAGGGGGGTGTTCATGCCCAACAGAGAGAACAATGAGCTTATGCGCGCCCTGGGAAATCCTGAACACTCAGGAAGAACACGAGGCATGGGCGTCATTGCCTGGTATGAGGGCTTTTCAGAATGGAACGAAGACTACAGGAGCCGTGCAAGATGGAAGATGGAGGAGGAGAAGAAAAGGAAGCTGGAGGAGGAGCAGAGGAAGCAGGACATAGAATGCCTTCAAGGCCTAGAAGCAAGGCACGCAGACCTGGCACTCAAATTCCAGCAGCAGCAACAGCAGATCGACTCACTTAGCCAGGAAAGGGGGTCTCAGCAGCGGCAGCAGCAAGCGGATGATCGTCCAGCATTGGATAGCACCATCTCATCCATCCCGAGAAGCAGTGTTGGTTCTGCCCCGGGCGACACACTGCTGGATAAATACCCTGTGGATGACATCACAGAGAACACTAACTGCGAGCTACACTCCAAAATGAAGAACATATCCATGAAGGTGGCGGACGGTGTTGCTTTTCCAGTTACCCCCGAAGCAACCTACCATTGCATCCCGATTCCGGAGGGCTATGCTCGTGTCATGGTTGATGAAGTGGTGGACCCATATTCGGGGCTAACGCTTGACATTCCTGGAGGTGAAGACGAGCGCACACTGGGAGAGTCCATACATCGTATCATCCTATTGAGAAAGGATTGCATCATCTTTCAAAGTCCACCAACACCGCCTCGTCTGCCGACTCCTCGAAGTCCGCCACCGAGTCAGCAGACTCCCGCTCCTCTAAGTCCATGAACGCGTGAGACGACTCCTCCGGTTTCAAGCCCGGCACAGCGTCATGCCACTTCTCCAGTTTCAAGTCCGGCACCGTTTCAGGCCACACCTCCTGCTTCAAGTCCGGCACATCGTCAGGCCACTTCTCCTGGTCCAACTCCACGTCAGCCATCTCCGTCGTGTCAGCAATCGCAGAAGAGACATCCCGCAGCTTTGGTGAGTAGCGGTACGAGTCGAGGTAGTTCAGGAAGTACAGGCGAAGGCAAGCGATATAAATATGGTCCAAGCCTCGCTCCTCTTCCTCAGAGGCCTTACGACATGACTAAGGAGCAAAACGCAGACATAGTGCAAGCCCAAGTGGACGCCCATCTTGGACCAAACGGCACCGCCGCCAAAGGAGAAAGTGCCTGAGAAACTAATTGACCACTTCATTTGTACGACTACAGAAGGAAGCGAGCTCAAGCTCGAGCCAACAAGCAGCTGGCAAAAAATGTGAGAAAACCGTTCCCAAGTTGGGAGAACAGGCGGCGCAAGCGATCCCCCCGCTTGTTGTGCCAACAACACATGAGAGGAGTAGTACGCGCGCCAAATATTATTGTGGGCAAACCATTAGCGTTCCCCAGCATGGCCATGTGGTAATAACAGAGGATCATATAATGCAGGCTCAAATGCTCAATATCTCTGTTGGACAACTCCTCGAAATCGATCCCATGCCTACACTTAAAGAATCGAAAATAGCATGGCAATATGTCCGGGGCAAACCTTTGGTCCATCCAGACAAGGTCAAGGACCTCCCAATGAGAATGTATCAATTGCATCAATGGTACATGAACATTACCAAGATTTCCAATCGAGAGTCCCTCATGGTGAATGTCAAGCATGAGCATTATTACCATGAGAAATCTCTGGCCATTGAGTATCCAGAACTATTTCAGTTATTTAATCAAGATGCACTCGACAAGTCTATCGTCAGTTGCTATTGTCTGTAAGTGATTTCTTTCTGTAATTTAAGTCTCAAGCTAGTTATGTAGTGATAATTTTGATCAATCATTACATGTAATTATCCTAACTATATTCTTTTTCTGTGGTATTATATGCAGGATGAAGATGTATGAAATGAAAAAATCTGGACGCTATGGCGTTAGGTTCATTGACCCAAATACCATTAATGAGGACATATGGCAGATTGAACATTGTCAAGCTGCTGTAGAGGAAAGCATGCTAGAGTTCTTGAAGTGCCTCAATACCAATGAAGATATACTACTTCCTTACAACTTCCTGTGAGTCACACTGTCTTGTACTACAAATTCTTTTTTTTCTTACTAGCTAGCTAGATGTTAATAATTAAGTGTATACGGTTTACGGTAGTTGATTAATTTTATGCACATGCCCGCTTAATTAAGACATGCAAACGTGTGTGTATGCAGTTGGCACTGGGTCTTGTTAGACATTAAAGTTGAGGAAGGAAAAGTTGAATTACTGGACTCACTAACTAAAGAAGATAAAGACTTCACCATCGTGAAGGGGATAGTCAACAGGTAATTTCAATCATTATTAACTATTAGTACCTGATATGAACTATTTAATAACCCCCCTATTAATTTTCTTTGCCGGCGGGCAGGGCATGGGCAAAGTTCATCAAGGTGACTCCAGGAGAGTGGCCAAAAAAGTTGTTTTGGCATCGACCCAAGGTAAGTAATTAAGTAGTACTAGCTAGCTACCATCTCTTTAATTCTTGTTTCAATATCATTAATTAATTATCATGCTTGATTAATCATTATCTGATTCAATTCCATTCTTGTAAAGGCCCTGAGGCAGGCGTCGGGGAATAATCTGTGTGCATTCTACGTTTGCGAGAACATTCGCATGATGACGTGCGAAAGGAGCAGATCTGATAGACAGGACTGGGTACGTTTTTGTCAGAACACTATTCACACCATTATCGATATGTAGTCACACAACTAACACACATGCATATTGATCTCCTTCTTAACAGTTCAGATCGGTGCGGGATAAGCTCCCACCATCGGACCGCATACAAGCACTTCAAGAGGAAATAGCCGGATTTTTGCTCGACCAGGTCATAGATCCGAAAGGAGAATACTATTACCCGCTACCGCCCCAATGAACCACTTGTCATCGTGCTCTGAAGGCACCAAGGCAACATGTAGGAGAAATTCTATATGTATATACATGTGTATGTGTGAATAGTTAATGATGTTGGCTGTGAGACATTCGATGATATATATATTATATATATATATATATATATATATGCGGTTCTACGTACGAGAAAATCTATTTATATATATGCATAACGTGTACAATTTGTAGTATCGTGAAATACCAGCAAACAAAAAAGAATTAAATGGAAAATAAAGCCAAATTGAAAACACAAAATTAAAGAAAAAATTAAAAAAAACACCCAAACATTTAGTACCGGTTGGTGTTACCAACCGGTACTAATGTCCTACACGCACCCGGGCCTGGCTCGTGCCACGTGTTTGCACTTTAGCGCCGGTTCGTGATGAACCGGTACTAAAGGGGGGGGGGGACCTTTAGTCCCCACTCTTTAGTTCCGGTTCGCCAACCGGCACTAAAGGCCGTCACGAACCGGCACTAAAGCCCGGTTCTGCACTAGTGAAGGTTGACCCGTGAGTGTCTACTTGGCCACGCTTGCATGCATGGTGTGGGTCCAGTTAGCGTGCGGCGCACGGAACGGGCCTTGGTTGCTAGGGTCCACATCTTACAGCGTAGAGTTCTGAAGCAGATGAAGGGACAGGCCCCGCACACCGTTCGTAGGGCGGACTCTTTTCCTCTCAATGGACAATGGCTCTGAGGCGGCCCTTCTCTTTGGTGGCACATGGCCCATATATATGGACTAAAGAGCTTAGCATGTGATTGTTACCCCATTCCCTACTATGATTTCATGTGAGCGCGGTATAGATCGTGAATTCCCGATGATACTACCCTAGAAATGCGGCAATTGTCCCGAATATGGCATGCGGGACCCAAGAAAGGCCGGGACCTAGCATGCGCGTTTGGATTGTTCTCCGTTGACCCGAGAGGAAGCACCAATGAAAACAGAGAAACGGTCCCGTACTCAGTGCGCAAACCCGACGCGTTACCTCAAGGTAGTTAGATCCAAACCATGCACCCCCGCCATCTAGACTCACGTGGCGCACCACTTACGCAGTAGACCCACACCACTTACACCGCCCCCCAAGCCAAGCATCCCCCCCGGGTAGACTCATATGTCGCACACCACAAAATAGAACTAGCACAAGACTTTCACTCCGATTCACCAGGTTACTACCTTCTGCACCCCTGGCCAGTGTGATACAATGCATGCACCTAGAGCCACATGGGCCCATAGCATGCACTACTACACGTACGTGTTCACAAAACAAACTAACCCATAATCAACTTTTTTGCCAAAACAATTTAGTTATTTTTATAATGGATTGAAAATAGCAAGGTTTCTGTTAAATAATAATTTCCTTAATTACAATAAGGTCCATTTTGTAACCACACAAAATTCCTACCTTCCCTCTAAAAAAAGAATTCTTCTATCACGATCACGATGGCCTCACCCTATAATCTAGGAGTCGATCCAATCTCCCCACGGGGGCCAAGTTGCCCGCAGTATATATTTTTGGTTGGTTGAAAATTTCTCTCCAAAACGGTTTATTATGAGAAAATCACCTTATATTTTTTTACTTCCAAAGACATGTGGCGACAAAAGCATGGAACAAAATCGTAGGAGGCACGGTTGGATACGTGTACATGCTGGCTTTTTCTACTACAACTGGACTTGTTGGTAAATTGCATGTGCACGTGTCATGTTTCAGTTTATCTTGAAAATTATGTTGTACACATTTACATAGGCGATTGAATTGTTGTTTTCATATGTTAATAATCCCTAAATATTGACCACGTGACACATCTTGTAAGAAATCCAAATGATTCAAAAAAAATCCCTAATATTGAATTTAAGCATGCACCTAGAAATTATCAGTCATAAAACCAACATCTCTTTCATAGAGATTAAGGTACTTCCACATTAAATCTAATACTACAAATTCAAAGGATCAACTTAGTACATTAACAACACATAGGGATGTAGCCCAGGAATCCAACGAGTAGAGAGAAAAGGAGGAACAAAAGCTGGAAGAAGAAGGATCACCCAGCAGCAGCGCCATCAGCCTCCTAGCCTCACAACTCCAGGTTTCCAACCTTGTGAACTCCAATTTTTTTCTTGCGAAATGCGAAAGGAGAAGTTTCTATTATGGGTTAGGACTTAGTGAAAATTACAATTATGATGAAACAATTATAATGACAAACAGTGTTGACATGATGGTTACAACAAGCAAACAAAACCAAGCTCACAAGTTGCAACTTACTTTTAACATCAAAGTATTATATTAACATGGCTACTTTAGAGCAAGATTTTACCATGCAACATAAACTTGTCATAGCAACAAAAGGCATGGCATGAATGTATTGACAACATAATGCAAATAATTTTTAGGAAGCATGGCCATAGGAGTTATATTTTTAGTGGCAACCTTCAAGCAAAGTTGTATAGTTTTATAACAGAAAGGGCTGCTGTTATTGGTAGAGGCACACTGAGGTCGGCTAGCAATTGAGGATGACCAGTGGGCCAGGGGCCACATCATTGGGAGCATTTGTGTGTGTGTGACTGCCATGGGATCTGGATGTCAGTGGCTTACTCTGAAAACAAAAAGGGGATTTATAGTTTAGTGGGAACCATCAAGCAAATTCGCAAAGTTTATAGCTGACAGATTTATACTTGCTGAGATGCACAGAGTAAAATGATGGCATGTTGGAGGCAATAAATAAATATGCTACATGGCTTATCATGGCATCTAATTGCACAGAATGCTAGTTCAAATCATGGAGAACAAGACATACAACATGAGCATCTCCATAAGAGCTGGTAACTCTAACAAAAAGCAATCAACAACTCAAAAAAAGGTTCAAATATAGTATCAAGCACTTAGTAATAGAAAGACACATAACAATTTTTTGGAGTAGAAGTGCAGGTGAACATCAAATTCTACCACTACAATAGTACAAATTTAGCGTAGGGTTCATATACATCATAATCCAGCCCCCAAAAGCATGTACTCAATCACTACCACCACAACTATAAGCACGAGAAGTAGGAAGATTAGGAGTGGGGAAGCTTACTCTAAACAATGGTACCGCCGCCATTCAGACGAGGGGAGCGGCGAGGGAAGCATGGAGAACGTCATTTGCTTCGAAGTCTCTGGTGACTCCGTTGGAGGCTCCACAATCTGCAATGGCACCTCATACATCGTGGGTTCCTGATACAGTGGATGCTCTACCCTGGATCTGAATGCCTACCACCTCCGCCTGTCCCACGGGCTGAAAAAATTGGCCTGCTCCATCACCCATAGGAGGATCTCGATGTCGTGCCTTGGTTGTGTGGGCGGGGAAAAATCTTTTTCTTCTCCCTAGATGTCATTTCCCTCAAAGTGGCCATTGCCGTCCAGTTCAACTGCCTTGTGTTGTTAAACCAAGAATGGATCTCCATCAACCAGGTCATCTTGACCTGGTCGCCGCCAGTGATCTCCAAGAAGTCGGCGTTCTTGCCGCCGGTGATCTGCTCCTCCATCGAGGTTCTTGCGTGGATGGAAGAAGGGGGTGGGATGTGGAAGAGGAGACGAGAAAAGTTGCGGCCGCGAGAAGGAGGAGAAGGAGAGGGAGGACATGTCGCGGTTGTAATGGTGATGGGTGAGGGATTGCTGGATTAGGGAGTAGGCCAGGATAATCAGCCGTGATGGCCACCAAGGCACCATCACAACTTAGCTGATAACATGTCCTATCGACGAGCTCTACAAATATGTCTGAATCGTCTTCATGACCGGTGTCAAGGGCCCTGTCTGGGTCCTCTAGCTATGGAGACGGACTGTGGACCTCCCTCATAGCTTTTCGTAGCTCCTGCTATGAATTGGCATGATAAATATTTGTGATGAGGAATGCGGGAAAAGAATGGAATAAAAGGTAGCAACTCACCGAGCTTAGGGGGTTGTACATGGAGAATCCATCTAGTGGTTTAATCCGGATGAACTCCTCTTCTTCTACTTTGAACAAGTCGGACAATATTTTCGTTAGAGCGGTGGCGGAGTACGAACGTTTACAGAGGCAGCGGGTGGCGTCGTCTTCTCCATTGAAGTGCCACATGGGTTTCCCCAACACTAGTAGATAAGGGGCCAATGGTCCATGCCGGTCCAGCCCATTAGTCTCAGTTCAACCCAGAACCGGGACCAATGGGGGCATTGGACCCGGTTCGTGAGCCCCGGGGGCCGGCCGGGCCACGTGGGCCATTGGTCCCGGTTAGTCTGGACCTTTTGGTCCCGGTTGGTGGGACGAACCGGGACCAATGGTCCTCTCTCCTGGCCCACCACCATTGGTCTCGGTTGGTGGAATGAACCGGGACCAAAGGCTGCCCTTTAGTCCCGGTTCATGCCACCAACCGGGTCTAAAGGTTTGGTCCTCATTGCGGTCAGACTTTAGTCCCACCTCGCCAACCGAATAGGAATCAGACCGGTTTATAAGCCCCCCCCTCTCTGCCTTGTTGAGCTCCTCTCAAAATGAAAATAGATGCCCTTATACAGGAAATTTAACCTAAATTCATATTGAATTTCTCTGAAGTTAGTAGAATTTTATTATGAATTTAGGTTGAATTTTCTCTATAAGCGCATCTATGCTAATTTCTGAGTAGTTTTTTATATAGTTTTTTCTTTTCTTTTCTGCTATATTTATTTTTTTCTTTTTATTTCTGAGTTGTAATAAGTCATTAAAAATAAGCATCTATGCTCATTTTTTAGTTAAGTTAATCACAACTATTTTTTCTTCTAATTATTTCTGAATTGTAATAAGTCATTAAAAATAAGCATCTATGCTCACTTTTTTAGTAAAGTTAATCACGACTATTTTTGCTTCT
>NC_041386.1:726757396-726758405 GCF_002162155.2 Triticum dicoccoides
TATATAGTTTTTTTCTTTTCTGCTATATTTATTTTTTTCTTTTTATTTCTGAGTTGTAATAAGTCATTAAAAATAAGCATCTACGCTCATTTTTTAGTTAAGTTGATCACAACTATTTTTTCTTCTATTTATTTCTGAATTGTAATAAGTCATTAAAAATAACCATCTATGGTTACTTTTTTAGTAAAGTTAATCACAACTATTTTTGCTTCTATTTATTTCTGAGTAGTTTTTTATATAGTTTTTTTTCTTTTCTGCTATATTTATTTTTTTCTTTTTTATTCTGAGTTGTAATAAGCCATTAAAAATAAGCATCTATGCTCATTTTTTAGTTAAGTTAATCACAACTATTAAAAATAAATCATTAAAAATAAAAAAGAGGCGCAATGCTCGTTAATTTGCATCAAGCCTTTCGGAATAGTGTCAACTGCATTGCACATAGCTCTGTGCAGTCTACCCTATTCCTCAAGGCTTGAAGCTAACCAACGTGCAGGTGAGCATTGAGCCTCTTCTTCATCGTCTTTACACTCAGGGCTTATAAACAGCTGCGAGTGCCTCTCGCTTGGTGAGGTGGGACTAAAAAACAGTTGCAGAAAGAATCAACTAAAAAATAGCAGCAGAAAATAAAAAATTAGACGGGTCCATTGGTACCAGTTGGTGGCGCAAACCGGTACCAATGCCCCTCTTTGCTACCGGTTGGTGCCATCAACCGGTACCAATGCGCCCCTTTTGATCCGGTTGGAGCCACCAACCGGGACCAAAGGTCTTCGTTTCCCGCCCTTTGGGCTGCCGAAAAGAGGCCTTTGGTCCCAGTTGGTGGCTCAAACCGGGACAAAAGGTGGGCATTGGTCCCGGTTTGCGGCACGGACAGGGACCAAAGCCTCTGCTATGTAAGTAGCCCTGCCGCCCCGCCCCGACTTCGATATCTCCCAACGCCCCGACGCCGTCCCCTGCCGCCACCTCGCCGTCGCCGCCCCGCCCCGCCCTGACGCCGTCGCCGCCCCGCCCC
>NC_041386.1:726758664-726782820 GCF_002162155.2 Triticum dicoccoides
TGCCGCGCCGTCGCCGCCCGCCCTGCCGCCCCGACGCCGTCGCCGCCCTGCCCCGACATCGCCGCCCGCCCTGCTGCACCTCGTCGTCGCCGTCTCGCCGTCGCCGGCCGTGAGCAACTTTATTTTATTTTTGTTAGATTTTTTATAGATTTTTTGTATGGCTCATAGATTTATTTGTTAAATTAGATTTGTAGTAATTTAGATATGTAGTTCATATTGTGTAATTTAGATTGTGTAATTGATTTGTTCATATTATGTTAGATTTTTTTCTGTTAGTAGATTTTTTTGTTAGTAGATTTTTTAGATTAGATGTGGTTCATATTTTTGTTAGTAGATTGTGTAATTAATTTAGATTTTTTTGTTAGTAGATTTTTTTCTTAGTAGATTTGTAGTAATTTAGATATGTAGTGCATATTTTTTCTGTTAGTAGATTTTTTTGTTCATATTATGTTAGATTTATTTGTTAGATTAGATGTGGTGTAATTTAGATATGTAGTTCATATTGTGTAATTTAGATGTGTAGTTCATAGAATTTTTTCATATTTTGTAATTAATTTGTTCATATTGTGTTAGATTTTTTTTCTGTTAATAGATTTATTGGGTGATATTATTGTTGAATATGCATGTTTGTATGTTCATATATATGCAAAGATCGAATATGTCAAATTTTTATGATTTTTTTCTGTTCATAGAATCTTTATGATTTTTTTCTGTTGTAATTTTGTTTATAGAATTTTAATGATTTTTTTGCTCATAGTATTGAGAAAAAGGAAAAAAAATAAGAAGAGAAAGTGTTTAATATAATTAGTTAGAAAAATACTAGTTTATTTTTAGTAAGTACTACTTTATTTTATTTATAGTAAGTGCTTCATATATAGTTGAACTAGATAGTTGATTTAATAAACTACTTTATTTTACTATATATAGAATTAGTTTGTTTTTAGTAAGTACTACTTTATTTATTTATAGTAAGTGTTTAATAGTTGAACTAGCTAGTTGATTTAATTAATAAAACCATTTTATTTAACTATATATAGAAGTAGTTCCCGCATCGACGTCGGCGATGCCTATCCCGCATCCTCGTCGTCGTCGACTCGGCGGTGGAGGCTTGCTTGATCAGGGCCATGCTCGGGACTGGGCTCCGCCGGGCTGGTATTGGGTGGTGCTACCTTCCGAGGGACGTAGGTTGGCGAGGAGGCAGCCCGTTGTTGACCAGATTCTTGTTTGGTGGCGGTCGCATGGGCCAGTGATGGTGCTGAGGCTTCCGGACACCACGGAGGTGGTACGTCACCGTGTCAGCGAGGAGGACGAGCACGTCCATCACTACATGGTTGCATTGGAGGGCAGGTTTGACAATACCTGGCAGGTTCTTCAGGGATCTCACTAGAGCTATGATCCTGTGATGGTTCCTTATCTTTGGGTGTCGACCGCCCGCATCGATACCCGTCGGGCGCTACGGTTCTAGTTGTATTAGTGATGCTATATTAGTGATAATATTCGACGATGTAAGGAGACCAAGAGATGATGTACTTTTGCTTATAATTATTGAATGCATGCTAATTTGAATACTACTTTATTTTATGATTTGGTTTTGCTTATTTTATGATTTGGTTTTGCTTATTGAATGCTCATATTGGATAATTTCTCCTTCATTCCCGTGTGCTAGACAATTTGGTGTAATAATGTACTCGGGAATGAAAGGAGGAGCTACGTACATCACTGATAGTCAACCCATGATTAATAATCCAGTTTAATATTTGAATTATGAACATAGGCCGGAAATGTCGTACTCGGACGACGAAAACCGCCCGGGGGAGTGCGACTGGTGCCACGACGACCGAGGTATCTGCGACAGGTTCATTGAGCTGGACGAAGATCGTCGCTTCAGCATTAAGCTCGAGGAGACGTTCGATGTTCATATGGTACGCAACCGACGACAATAGTTTTTTTTCGTAATTAATCATGACTTCAACTATTTTAATCATGAAAACATTTTTCATCTTTTCCAATTCGACTAGCTTATCCCATGCTTTGCAAGACGCTATGTCTTGGAGAGGATGGGTTTTGAAGACCATGAAAGTTTCGAAACCAAAAAAATTATCCTAAGTACCAATCATGGTGTGGATTTTCAAGTAAAGCTGTACAATGCTCAGAGTGTAAGCCATTTTGGTTGCAAAAATTGGGAAGCACTTTGCAAGATGTATGGTCTTGATGAGGGTATGCTTGTCACCATGGATCTTGGTGATCCTACAATCGAGCAAGAGAGAACTTCGATTTGGGTCCTTGTGGATACACCTCCAATTCTTCCCCCATGTGAGCTTAACATAGTTATTAAGTAATTTATATTGTTTATTTCAAAATAGTTGACAACTTATCTCCATTGACAACTTATTTTCATTCTTCAAAGAATGTGCGGAAGATGGTAGACATAACCTACTACGCCGAAGGCTCCGAATTAACTTATCAGGAGAAAAATCATCTGGTCGCATTTTGTACTGATCTTGAGAATTACAATATCTACAATCAAACTCCTCAACATTATGGTCAATACGTGCCACTAGTGCACATGTTGAACTACGGTAACTACCATGGAGATACCCTGGTAAGATTATTTTTTACTATATTACAGCATCCGTGCATCTTTTTGCACACTTCTAAAACTATAGTACATCATTGCTAACTATGAAGTTATTACTATGTTTTTCAACAGATAATCCCGAATGATTGTGTGCCTCATTTGATGTATACGCATGGTAGCCTTCATGTTTTGAATATACAACTAGGTCGTCCTATGAATCTCAACTGTCCATACCGGGTTTCTAAAAGAAGTGGAGACATAACAATCAAAGAATGGAAAAAATGTATGGGCAGTCGTAAGGAGCTACTTGGAAGCAACAAGCAGCGAAGGGCAAGAATTGGAGACAGGATGATCGCCATTCTTCATAATGGAGAGTCAGGGTCTATATTGTTTTATGCTATTTTACCTTAAGGGTGTTTAGGTCCTACCTGATACTGATGATTATGTGCTAAGAACAATTATGTAGGGTTGGGTTCGATGACTATAAGGATGATGATCGTATGACTTATTATTAATAACGAGTAGAAGTTGTATGATGATGCATAGGACTTGTTATTATATATGATGATGTATGATGCGAGCATGCATGAGCATGTTATATCAGCGGGTGAAATGAACATATAGCAGCAGCGTTGATAAACCAAGGACGAAGATATAAGAGAGGACACTTCTCTCTATTAGCTAGCTAATAACAACCTTAAAATAACCCCCCAAAACCCCTAAAGCAGCCACTTTTGTAAAAAAACATGGACTTTTGGTCCCGGTTGGTGCCACCAACCGGGACCAAAGGCCCCCCTGACTGGGCTTGGCGGACCGGCCACGTGGAGGCACATTGTTCCCGGTTCGTGTTTGAACCGGGACTAATGGGTGGAGGTATTTGTAACGACCCATTAGTCCTGGTTCATGAACCGGGACTAAAGGCCCTTACGAACCGGGACTAATTGGTGCTTTTCTACTTGTGCGATACTGAAGTGGCTGCACCCCCCGCATTATACATATTGACATAACTTCAATAATTGTCAGTCCTCATCTGGCCAGCATTTTTACCCTGTCCATAGAAAAAGGACCTCTCTGTTATCTTCCCGCTAGGGCTCCGTGGGCACCAGCTGTGGAGTTTCTTCAACGGGGCATTGGTGAACTCAGGAAAGACCATCCGAATAGGGTCTGGAAGGGGGCCGTCCTCCATACAAAACCACTCCGAAGGCCAGTCTTTGGATGTCTTCTTTGGAGTACCGGACAAGTATCCGGTCTCGGCGATGCGCCATATTTCGGCTCCGCCAACTTGATATAGACACCTCCTGAGTGCGGGGTACGAGGCAGAATAGCCTCTTCTATTGCTCGAAATGAGCTTCGCAGCCCAGAAACAGCTCACAGAAGGCGACGTAGCCGGTGATGTGTAAAATGGAGGCAGGGGTGAAGTTATACAACAGGAGGCCATAGAACTCCCTGAGACCGCGGAGGAACGGGTGGATTGGAAATCCTAGTCCCCTCAGCAAAAAAGGGACAAGGCATACCCGGTCCCCCTTGGATGGGTTGGGAAAACTCTCCGCTCTCTCCCCGCCATTATAGGTGGCTAGTCCGGCTCGGACCGAGACCATGTATGCGGGCAGGAGAAACCCCTAGGTCTGCAACTCTACCAATCCGCTATGGGGAACAGAACAGTTCTCCCAGTCGCCTGGCTTAGTGCTACGGGAGCGAGAGGAGGAGCTGCGACGACCGGCCATCATCATTAAAATGCCGAAGACAATCTGCACGCCGGACTCATCGTCATTGAAGCCTGGTTCGGGGGCTATTGAGGGAGTCCTAGATTAGGGGGTATCCAGACAGCCGGACTATATAGTTTGGCCAGACTGTTGGACTATGGAGATACAAGATTGAAGACTTCGTCCCGTGTCCGAATGGGACTCTCCTTTGCGTGGAAGTCAATCTTGGCGATTCGGATATGTAGATCTTCTTCTCTGTAACCGACTTTGCATAACCCTAGCCCCCTCCGGTGTCTATATAAACCAGAGTGTTTAGTCCGTAGGACAACAACAATCATAATCATAGGCTAGCTTCTAGGGTTTAGCCTCTATGATCTTGTGGTAGATCAACTCTTGTAATACTCACATAATCAAGATCAATCAAGCAGGAAGTAGGGTATTACCTCCATCAAGAGGGCCCGAACCTGGGTAAACATCGTGTCCCCAGCCTCATGTTACCATTAGCCTTAGACTCACAGTTCAGGACCCCCTACCCGAGATCCACCGGTTTTGACACCGACATTGGTGCTTTCATTGAGAGTTCCACTGTGCCATCACGGTAAGGCTTGATGGCTCGCCATGTTTTCAAGGACAACATCACCTCTGGAGGAACCCTGGCTTTAGGCCAGACTGTCCGGCTTGGCGGCTTCGTCATGACCGCCCGTTCGGCCTCCATGCCGACGATGACTTCTCAGGTCATAAAGAACAACCTCCACACCAGCTCGGAAATCACCGAGCAGATGGATCCAATAGAGCTCTCCTCCCTGAACGAGCTCTTGGATCGCATCGCCGCCCTGGGAGTCGCTACAGACTATGATCGGATCGGCCTTAAACCCGACCAAAGGGAGATTAACTGTCCGCCGGTCACCCATCAGATAGCAGTGGTGGAGGAGCAATGCAGCGATTCTTCCTCTATTTTGAGGACGAAGTATGTCCGGATTCGCGAGCTCTTTGAGCCGGATACCCGCCAACGGGAGGACATGGCCCAGGATCTGAACTTTGAATCGGACAGCAGGCCAGAAAAATTGGGCAACATCCTGGAGTCCGAGCTGCCATGCTCGGAAACTCCTCCGCCCCTGGGTTTCTGACGGGTCAGGGTTCGGACTTAAATCTACCCACCCACCCAGATACAAGTGATCTTTTCCACATTAGAGAAGAGCCCCAAGAGATAGTACATCACTTCTGGGTCAGATTCCTCCTTGTAATGAGCAAGGTCAAGGACTGTCGCGAGGAAGACGCAATTTCATTATTTGCAAAAACTGCATGGACAAGGGAATCCTCAATGCCATAAGTCGTCGTGACATTGCACACTTTGCTGACTTTGCGGCCAAAGTACAGAAGTACTGTGCGATGGAGAGCGCCTGGAAAACCCAAACAAAATTCTGGGATCCTCAAGCTCTCACCAAATCCCTTGTCAGAACTAAAAGGGTGCGCTCTCGCAAGCCACCGAATCCAAAATGTAAAGAAGCCAAAGCCCCTCACAGGGCGAGGAACTGTACTAGAGGGATGTCTCAATGGGCCATGCAAAACCCACAGCACACCAGATACCATACCAACACACAACCTTAGAGCATGTTGGGTACTCCGGCAGGTGCCCAAGAGCGGCGACGATCTCCTCATTAACAATGCCGCAGAGCCCCATCCCACGGAGGATAACAACATAGTACTGACAGTCTTCAAGAATTTCCCCTCAAACAATAGGCGTAAGCGAGCACTCCGCAGCCTCTTGAAATTCTGCCACGTTGCAGCAATAAATCCATGGAATGACACGACTATAACATTTAATGCCAGTGACGAACCTCAATTCCAAACAGTTTGGGCACCAACCGCATTAGACCTTAGTCCAATTGTGGATGGTTTCCATCTTACTAATATGCTCATGGAAGGCGGCAGCGGATTAAACCTCATTTACAAGGAGACTCTTAACAAGATGGAAATAGACAAGAGCCGCATTGAGCAAAGCAGCACGACCTTCAAGGGAATCATCCCTAGCCGGGAGGCACGGTGTGCAGGAAAAATCACACTCGATGTGTTATTCGGCACACCGGAGAATTATAGGTCCGAAGAAATCATATTCTAAGTGGCCCCGTTCAGTAGCGGATACCACGCCCTTTTAGGGTTGGATGCATTCACGAGATTTCAAGCTATACCCCATTACGGGTACATGAAGCTCAAGATGCCCGGGCCCAAAGGAATCATCACTCTAGCTAGTGATCCGGACATAGCACTCCGCGCTGATAATAAAACTGCCGCATGATACGTCCATTTTGCATCATGCTTTTATATCAATATTTGTTGCATTATGGGTTGTTATTTCACGTTATGTCACAATACTTATGGCTATTCTCTCTTATTTTACAAGGTTTACATGAAGACGGGGAATGCCTACAGCTGGAATTCTGGGCTGGAAAAGGAGCAAATATTGGAGGCCTACTCTGCGCAACTCCAAAAGTCCTGAAACTCCACGGAATATCTTAAAATAAATAAATAAAATCATCGCCAAAGATGAAGGCCACGGGGCCCACACCCTGGTCACGAGGGTGGGGGGCGCCCCCCTGGGCGCGCCCCCTACCTCGTGGGCCCCCTGGTGGCTCTCCGACGCCTGTCTTCTCCTATATGAAGTCTTTCGATGAGAAAAAAATAGAAGGCAATCTAGGGCTCCGGCAGAGCTGATTCGCCGGGGACACTTCCCTCCGGGAGGGGGAAATCATCACCGTCGTCATCACCAACGCTCCTCTCATAGGGAGAGGGCAATCTCCATCAACATCTTCACCAGAACCATCTCATCTCCAAAGCATAGTTCATCTCTTGTATCCAATTCTTGTCTCCAAGTCCAGGATTGGTGCTAGTAGGTTGCTAGTAGTGTTGATTACTCCTTGTAGTTGATGCTAGTTGGTTTATTTGGTGGAAGATCATATGTTCAGATCCTTTATGCACATTATTACCCCTCTGATTATGAACATGAATATGCTTTGTGAGTAGTTACGTTTGTTCCTGAGGACAAGGGAGAAGTCTTGCTATTAGTAGTCATGTGAATTTGGTATTCATTTGATATTTTGATAAGATGTATGTTGTCTAGCCTCTAGTGGTGTTATGTGAATGTAGACTACATAACACTTCACTATTATTTGGTCCTAGAGGAAGGCATTGGGAAGTAATAAGTAGATGATGGGTTGCTAGAGTGACAGAAGCTTAAACCCTAGTTTATGCGTTGCTTCGTAAGGGGCTGATTTGGATCCATATGTTTCATGCTATGGTTAGGTTTACCTTAATACTTTTGTTGTACTTGCGGATGCTTGCAATAGAGGTTAATCATAAGTGGGATGCTTGTTCAAGTAAGAACAGCACCCAAGCACCGGTCCACCCACATATCAAATTATCAAAGTACCGAACGCGAATCATATGAGCATGATGAAAACTAGATTGACGATATTCCCATATGTCCTCGGGAGCGCTTTTCCTATTATATGAGTTTTTCCAGGCTTGTCCTTTGCTACAAAAAGGATTGGGCCACCTTGCTGCACTTTATTTTCTGTTGTTACTTGTTTCTCGTTACAATTTATCTTATCACAAAACTATCTGTTACCACTTATTTCAGTACTTGCAGAGGATACCTTGTTGAAAACCGCTTATCATTTCCATCTGCTCCTCGTTGGGTTCGACACTCTTACTTATCGAAAGGACTATGATAGATCCCCTATACTTGTGGGTCATCAAGACTCTTTTCTGGCACCGTTGCCGGGGAGTGAAGCACCTTTGGTAGGTGGAATTTGGTAAGGAAAAATTTATATAGTGTGCTGAAATTTTCTGTCACTTGTTACTATGGAAAGTAATTGTCTGAGGGGCTTGTTCGGAGTATCTTTACATCGTCCAGTAGAGCAAAGAGTTGCTCCTCAACCTACTCAACCTACTGAACCTATTGAAAATGAAACTGGTTTTGATATTCCTTCGGGTATGATGGAAAAACTGCTAGCTAACACTTTTACAGGAGATGGAACAAAGCATCCTGATGAACATCTACGCTATGTGGATGATGCTTGTGGACTATTTAAGCTTGCAGATATATCCGATGATGTTGTTAAGAAGAAGGCTTTCCCTTTATCTTTGAAGGGAGACGCATTGACATGGTACAGGCTATGTGATGATATGGGATCATGGAACTATAAAAGATTGAAATTGCAATTTCATCAAAAGTATTACCCTATGCATCTTGTTCATCGTGATCGCAATTATATATATAATTTTTGGCCTCGCGAAGGAGAAAGCATCGCTCAAGCTTGGGGGAGGCTTAAATCAATGTTATATTCATGCCCAATCATGAGCTCGCAAGAGAAGTGATTATGCAAAGTTTTTATGCTCGGCTTTCTGATAACAATCGCACCATGCTCGATACTTCTTGTGCTGGCTCTTTTATGATGAAGACTATTGAATTTAGATGGAATTTATTTGATAGAATTAAACGCAACTCTAAAGATTGGGACCTCGATGAAGGTAAGGAGTCAGGTATGACACCTAAGTTTGATTGTGTTAAATCTTTTATGGATACCGATATTTTCCGTAAGTTTAGCACTAAATATGGACTTGACTGTAAGATAGTAGCTTCTTTCTATGAATCTTTTGCTACTTATGTTGATCTCCCCAAGGAGAAGTGGTTTAAATATCATCCTCCCATAGAAGTAAAAGTAGCTGCACCTATTAAAGTTGAAGAAAAAATTGTCACTTATAATGATCCTATTGTTCCCACTTCTTATGTTGAGAAACCACCTTTCCCTGTTAGAATGAAAGATCATGCTAAAGCTTCAACTGTTGTTCGTAAAAGCAATACTAGAACTTATACATCTCCTAAGCAAGTCAAAGTAGAACCCAATATTGCTATTGTTAAACATCTCTTGTGTGATAATATTGATGGGCATGTTATTCAATTATGTGGTGAAACTGCCAGAATTGCTAAACCTTGTGATAGAGATAAACATAGACCTTTGGTAGGCGTGCCTGTTATTTCTGTTAAAATAGGAGATCATTGTTATCATGGCTTGTGTGATATGGGTGCTAGTGCTAGTGTAATACCAATTGACCTATACAAAGAAATTATGCATGATATTGCACCAGCTAAGTTAGAAGATATTGATGTTACAATTAAACTTGCCAATAGAGATACTATATCTGCAATAGGAATTGTTAGAGATGTTGAAGTCTTGTGTGGAAAAACCAAATATCCCGCTGATTTTCTTGTTCTTGGTTCTCCACAAGATAGCTTTTGTCCCATTATATTTGGTAGACCCTTATTGAATACTCTTAATGCTAAGATAGACTGCAAAAATAATGTTGTTACTATTGGCTTGGATGATATGGTTCATGAGTTTAATTTCTCTAAATTTAGTAAACAACATCGTGAGGAAGAATTGTCTAGTAAGGATGAAATTATTGGTCTTGCTTCTATTGCTGTACCTCCTAGTGATCCTTTAGAAAATATTTGCTAGACCATGAAAATGATATGTTCATGAATGAAAGAAGGGAAATAGATGAAGTATTCTTTAAACAGGAACCTATTCTGCAACACAATTTGCCTGTTGAAATTCTACAGGATCCTCCTCCACCCAAGGGTGATCCCGTGTTTGAGCTTAAACCGTTGCCTGATAATCTTAAATATGCTTATCTTGATGAAAAGAAAATATATCCTGTCATTATTAGCGCTAACCTTTCAGAGCATGAAGAAGAAAGATTATTGGAAACTCTGAAGAAGCATCGTGCTGCTATTGGATATACTCTGGATGATCTTAAAGGCATTAGTCCCACTCTTTGTCAACATAAAATAAATTTGGAAGCGGATGCCAAACCAGTTCGTGATCCTCAACGACGTCTGAATCCTAAAATGAAAGAAGTGGTAAGAAAAGAAATACTCAAGCTTCTGGAGGAAGGTATAATTTATCCCGTTGCTGATAGTCAGTGGGTAAGGCTTGTCCATTGTGTCCCTAAGAAGGGAGGTATTACTGTTGTCCCTAATGATAAAGATGAATTGATTCCGCAAAGAATCATCACAGGTTATAGGATGGTAATTGATTTCCGCAAATTAAATAAGGCGACTAAGAAAGATCATTACCCCTTACCTTTTATTGATCAAATGCTAGAAAGATTATGCAAACATACGCACTATTGCTTTCTAGATGGTTATTCCGGTTTTTCTCAAATACCTGTGTCGGCTAAAGATCAATCAAAGACTACTTTTACATGCCCTTTTGGTACTTTTGCCTATAGACGTATGCCTTTCGGTTTATGTAATGCACCTACTACCTTTCAAAGATGCATGATGGCTATATTCTCTGACTTTTGCGAGAAAATATGTGAGGTTTTCATGACGACTTTTCCGTCTATGGTTCCTCTTTTGATGATTGCTTGAGCAATCTTGCTCGAGTTTTGCAGAGATGTGAAGAAACTAATCTTGTCTTGAATTGGGAAAAGTGCCACTTTATGGTTAATGAAGGTATTGTCTTGGAGCACAAAGTTTCTGAAAGAGGTATTGAAGTTGATAAAGCCAAGGTTGATGCTATTGAAAAGAAGCCATGTCCCAAGGACATCAAAGGTATAAGAAGTTTCCTTGGTCACGCCGGATTTTATAGGAGGTTCATTAAGGACTTCTCAAAAATCTCTCGGCCTCTGACTAATTTATTACAAAAAGATGTACCATTTGTCTTTGATGATGATTGTGTAGAAGCATTTGAAATACTTAAGAAAGCATTAGTCTCTGCACCTGTTGTTCAGCCACCTGATTGGAATTTACCCTTTGAAATTATGTGTGATGCTAGTGATTATGCTAGTAAGACTCTAGACAATGCTCAAAGAAATTATGCTACTACCGAAAAGGAACTTTTAGCAGTTGTGTTTGCTTGTGATAAGTTTATACCTTATATTGTTGATTCTAAAGTAACTATTCACACAGATCATGCTGCTATTATATATCTTATGGAAAAGAAAGATGCAAAACCTAGACTCATTAGATGGGTTCTCCTGCTGCAAGAATTTGATTTACATATTGTTGATACAAAAGGAGCTGAGAACCCCGTTGCTGACAACTTGTCTAGGTTAGAGAATGTTCTTGATGACCCACTACCTATTGATGATAGCTTTATTGATGAACAATTAAATGTCATAAGCACATCTCGTAGCACTCCTTGGTGTGCTGATTATGCTAATTATATTGTTGCTAAATTTATACCACCTAGCTTCACATACCAACAAAAGAAAAAGTTTTTCTATGACTTGTGACATTACTTTTGGGATGACCCACATCTTTATAGAGAAGGAGTAGATGGTGTTATTAGACGTTGTGTACTGAGCATGAACATGAACAGATCCTACGCAAGTGTCACTCCGAAGCTTATGGAGGACACCACACTGGAGATAGAACTGCACATAAGGTATTGCAATCCGGTTTTTATTGGCCTACTCTCTTCAAGGATGCCCGTAAGTTTGTTTTGTCTTGAGATGAATGTCAAAGAATTGGTAATATTAGTAGACGTCAAGAAATGCCTATGAATTATTCACTTGTTATTGAACCATTTGATGTTTGGGGCTTTGCTTATATGGGACCTTCTCCTGCCTCTAATGGATATACTCATATTTTAGTTGATGTTGATTACATTACTAAGTGGGTAGAAGCTATTCCAACTAGTAGTGCTGATCATAACACTTCTATTAAAATGCTTAAGGAAGTTATTTTTCCGAGGTTTGGAGTCCCTAGATATTTAATGACTGATGGTGGTTCACACTTTATTCATGGTGCTTTCCGTAAGATGCTTGCTAAATATGACGTTAATCATAGAATTGCATCTCCATATCACCCGCAGTCTAGTGGTCAGGTAGAATTGAGCAATAGAGAGCTCAAATTAATTTTGCAAAAGACTGTCAATAGGTCTAGAAAGAATTGGTCCAAGAAACTTGATGATGCATTATGGGCCTATAGAACTACATATAAAAATCCTATGTGTATGTCTCCATATAAAATGGTTTATGGGAAAGCTTGTCACTTACCTCTCGAACTAGAACATAAGGCATACTGGGCTATTAAAGAGCTCAACTATGATTTCAAACTTGCCGGTGAGAAGAGGTTATTTGATATTAGCTCACTTGATGAATGGAGAACCCAAGCTTATGAAAATGCCAAGTTCTTTAAAGAAAAGGTTAAAAGATGGCATGACAAAAGGATACAAAAGCGTGAGTTTAATGTAGGTGATTATGTGTTGCTATACAACTCTCGTTTAAGATTTTTTGCAGGAAAACTTCTCTCTAAATGGGAAGGTCCCTACGTTATCGAGGAGGTCTATCGTTCCGGTGCCATAAAAATCAACAACTTCGCAGGCACAAATCTGAAGGTGGTAAACGGTCAAAGGATTAAACACTATATTTCAGGTAATCCCATAAATGTTGAAACTAATATTATTGAAACCATAACCCCGGAGGAATACATAAAGGACACTTTCCAGAACGCTCCAGACTCCGAAAAGGAATAGGTATGTGGTACGGTAAGTAAACTGACTCAAAAACAATTTTTAAGGCAATATTTCTCCGTTTTGGAATATTTAGAAAATAGAAAAATAAGTAGCAGTCCGGGGAGGACACGAGGCCTCCACGAGGGTGGAGAGCGCGCCCTACCCCTGGGCGCGCCGCCTACCTCGTGAGCACCTCGTGTGCCCTCCGGACTCCGTTTCCTTGCACGATACATATTTTGGTCGGTAAAAATTCATTATATATACTCCCGAAGGTTTTGACTCTCGTATCATGCAAGTCTCCCCTGTTCTTGTTTCGAGCTGTTTTTCTGACAGGTCTAGATCATCATGACGACCCCAAGTTCTTCCAAGGACAAGTTCTTCGAGAAGGTGATCAACCCTTACCTCGCGGAGGTGCTGCGACACCCTCAAACCATTGAGATGCGTGATGGGTTGCTGCACATCCACGATGTTGAGGGACCAAAGGGAATCAGAAGCATGGAGTCGAGGCTCGAAGCAATGGAGGAACAAGTTTTCAAGTGCCAGGGGATGGTGGAGCGTGGAATCAACGCTACCCACAAGATGCTCATGGAGTTCACCAACAACTATGAGCCGGATGCGAGGAAGACCGAGGAGGCCATCTTCAAGCTACATGGGAAGATCGAGCACCTCCAAGCCCAAATCTATGATCTGCAAAACCAAAACTGTGAGTATGAATATAGATTCAAAAGAATGAGTTTGGCTGCAGAATTGAGGATTCCGGAGACTCGATCATCCTTCTATTATGGTGCTAGGCCATGGAAGGTGGACGACAAGTTCGCATCATCAACAACACCTCCACCGCCAACAACAAAGTAGGAGACATAATCACATGGGTATGGGCACTCCCCTTGGCAACTGCCAAGCTTGGGGGAGGTGCCCTGGTATCGTATCACCATCACAACTCCTATCTTTACCATTTTTCTTAGTTTGATCTATTTGGTAGTATCTTGATTTAGTAGAATAAAGTCATGGCATGATCTAGTTTTGAGTTTTGCTTTATGATCCTTCTTTGTAATTGAGTCCGTGAGCTATATAATAAAGATTAGTGTTGAGTCAAGGGATTGATTATTTTGCCATGATCTTGGGTGATTAGAAGAAAAAGAATAAAAAGAATCAAAGAGTTCATATTGATCTTAGTGAAAGTAATGACTTCACATAGAAAGAGTATGATGATTAAAGGTTGTTGGGAGTTGGAAAATATAGCTTTGGTCATCGTTGCAATTAATAGGAAGTAATAAGGAAAGAGAGGTTTCACATATAGATATATTATCATTGACATCTTTTATGATTTGGAGCACTCATTAAAATATGACATGCTAAAGAGTTGATGTTGGACAAGGAAGACAACATAATGAGTTATGTTTTCTTACATCTGACATAAAGTATGTTGTCATGGATCCTCTAACGTGTTGATCTTGCCTTTCCCCCTCATGCTAGCCAAATTCTCAGCACCAAGTAGAAATACAACTTGTGCTTCCAAATACCCTTAAACCAGTTTTGCCATGAGAGTCCACCATATCTACCTATGGATTGAGTAAGATCCTTCAAGTAAGTTATCATCGGTGCAAGCAATAAAAATTGCTCTCTAAATATGCATGACTTATTAGTGTGGAGAAAATAAACTTTGTACGAACTTGTTGTGGACGCAATAAAAGCGACGGACTGCATAATAAAGGTTCACATACAAGGGGCAATATAAAGTGACGTTCTTTTGCATTAAGATTTTGTGCATCAACCCTAAACGCGCATGACAACCTCTGCTTCCCTCTGCGAAGGGCCTATCTTTAATTATTATCCTCTACCTTATGCAAGAGTCACGGTGATCTTCACCTTTCCTTTTTCATTTTATCCTTTGGCAAGCTCAGCATGTTGGAAAGAACATTATATATATATATATATATATATATATATATATATATATATATATATATATCTATATATATATATATATATATCTAATTGGATTTGGGGGAGCATGAATTATTATTGTTGACATTACCCTTGATGTAAAAGGTTGTGGGGCAAAACTATATGCCCCTATCTTTCTCTGTGTCCGACTAAAACTCCATAACCACAAGTATTGCGTGAGTGTTAGCAATTATGAAGGACTAAGTGATAGTTGAGTATGTGGACTTGCTTTTAAGCCCTGACATAGACTCTTTCCGATGTTATGATAAATTGCAATTGTTTCAATGACTGAGGTTATAATTTGTTGTGCTCAATAAGCTTTCTGATTCATGCTTTTGGCTTTGTGAAAAGATCATCACTTGAACATAAGTAATCATATGACAAAATCTTTTTATGTTGCTGTTATGAAAATAATCATGATGCCTTCATGTCCGTATTTTATTTTTATCAACGCCTCTACCTCTAAACATGAGGACATATTTATTGTTATCAGCTTTTCGCTTGAGGACAAGCGAGGTCTAAGCTTGGGGGAGTTTATACGTCCATTTTGCATCATGCTTTTATATCAATATTTATTGCATTATGGGTTGTTATTTCACGTTATGTCACAATACTTATGGCTATTCTCTCTTATTTTATAGGGTTTACATGAAGAGGGAGAATGCCGACAGCTGGAATTCTGGGCTGGAAAAGGAGCAAATATTGGAGGCCTACTCTGAGCAACTCCAAAAGTCCTGAAACTCCACGGACTATATTAAAATAAATAAAGAAAAATCATCGCCAAAGATGAAGGCCGGGGGCCAACACCCTGATCTCGAGGGTGGGGGCGCCCCCTGGGCGCGCCACCCTACCTCGTGGGCACCCTGGTGGCTCTCCGACGCCCGTATTCTCCTATATGAAGTCTTTCGATGAGAAAAAATAGAAGGCAACCTTTCGGGACAAGACTCTGCCGCCACGAGGCGGAACCTTGGCGAAACCAATCTAGGGCTCCGGCAGAGCTGATTCGCTGGGGACACTTCCCTCCGAGAGGGGGAAATCATCACCATCGTCATCACCAACGCTCCTCTCATCAGGAGAGGGCAATCTCCATCAACATGTTCACCCGCACCATCTCATATCCAAACCCTACTTCATCTCTTGTATCCAATTCTTGTCTCCAAGTCCGGGATTGGTGCTAGTAGTTTGCTAGTAGTGTTGATTACTCCTTGTAGTTGATGCTAGTTGGTTTATTTGGTGGAAGATCATATGTTCAGATCCTTTATGCACATTATTACCCGTCTGATTATGAACATGAATATGCTTTGTGAGTAGTTACGTTTGTTCTTGAGGACAAGGGAGAAGTATTGCTATTAGTAGTGATGTGAATTTCGTATTCGTTCGATATTTTGATAAGATGTATGTTGTCTAGCCTCTAGTGGTGTTATGTGAACGTCGACTACATAACACTTCACCATTATTTGGGCCTAGAGGAAGGCATTGGGAAGTAATAAGTAGATGATGGGTTGCTAGAGTGACAGAAGCTTAAACCCTAGTTTATGTGTTGCTTCGTAAGGGGTTGATTTGGATCCATATGTTTCATGCTATGGTTAGGTTTACCTTAATACTTTTGTTGTAGTTGCGGATTCTTGCAATAGAGGTTAATCATAAGTGGGATGCTTGTTCAAGTAAGAACAACACCCAAGCACCGGTCCACCCACATATCAAATTATCAAAGTACCGAACGCGAATCATATGAGCGTGATGAAAACTAGCTTGATGATATTCCCATGTGTCCTCGGGAGCGCTTTTCCTATTATAAGAGTTTGTACATGCTTGTCCTTTGCTTCAAAAAGGATTGGGCCACCTTGCTGCACTTTATTTACTTTCGTTACTTGTTGCTCGTTACAATTTATCTTATCGCAAAACTATCTCTTACCACTTATTTCAGTACTTGCAGAGAATACCTTGCTGAAAACCGCTTATCATTTCCTTCTGCTCCTCGTTGGGTTCGACACTCTTACTTATCGAAAGGACTATGATAGATCCCCTATACTTGTGGGTCATCACCGCACTGGCCCTTGAAGCATTTTCCGAAGCCCTCGCAACTGAAGAACCAATCGCGCTGCGCTCCACAGTGGACAGGGACGATGTGATACTCGACAAACGACCCAAATCCACCTCTTTCAAACCAGCGGACGAAATAGTCAAATTCCAGGTCCACCCAACGGACCCTACGAAAACAGCATCAATTGGGACACAGCTGAACCCCACAATAGACGCGGCACTATGAGAGTTCTTGCACGAGAATTGGGACATCTTCACCTGGCATCCTTCAGACATGCCAGGTATCCCACGCAGGTTGGCCGAGCATAGCCTAAACATACTAAAAGTATACAGGCCGGTCAAGCAAACTCTTCGGCGCTTTTCAGAACCCAAGCGACAAGCCATGGGAGAAGATCTAGCAAAGCTACTTGAGGCCGGACTTACTGGAGAAATAAAACATCCGGATTGGCTAGCAAACATGGTGATGGTACCAAAGATGGACAAATCCTGGCGCATATGCGTCGATTTCAAGGACCTCAATAAGCCTTGCCCCAAGGATCCCTTCCCCCTCCCCTGCATCGATCAAATAATCGATGCTACCGCAGGACACGACTCACTGTGTTCCCTCGACGCATACTCCAGATACCATCAAATCAAGATGGCGGAGTCTGATCAAGCCGCAACGGCATTCATCACTCCATACAGCCCCTTCTGTTTTAACACCATCCCTTTCGAGCTCAAAAATGCCGGTGCAACCTATCAACACATGATTCAGACATGCTTGGAAACACATATCGGCAAAACAGTGGAGGCATACATAGACGACATGGTCATCAAAACAAGACACATCGAATCCTTAATAGACGACTTGAGGCTTACATTCGACAATCTCCAAACATATGACACCAAGCTCAATCCAGAAAAATGCATCTTCGGTGTACCTGCCGGAAAGCTCCTAGGCTTCATCGTCTCCAATAGAGGAATCGAAGCAAATCCGGCTAAAATCCGAGCTCTTACACAGTTGGCTACCCCAACAAACCTCAAGCAAATCCAAAAATTAACTGGATGCGTGGCTACCTCTCTATCGCCTTCTTCGACGCACCGACCACTTCGAGTGGACGGATGCGGCTACGGCCGGACTAGAAGAAATAAAGGCCATCTGGGCTAGCAATCCAATCCTGGCTGGACCAAGTATTGGTGAACCCACACTGTTATATATAGCTGCAACACATCAGGTTGTAAGCGCAGCGCTCGTCGTCGAACGAGAGACGGATGGACACAAATTCCCACTTCAAAAGCCGGTATACTATGTATCCACTGTCCTCACTCCATGCAAGTCACGGTACCCACATTATCAAAAGATAGCATACGCGGTCTTCATGGCATCCCGAAAACTACGACACTACTTTCAAGAGTGTTCAATCACGGTGGCCTTTGAAGTAGCACTCAATGACATAATAAATAACCGCGATGCCACGGGCCGGATTGCTAAATGGGCTATCGAGCTCCTCCCGTTCGACATAACATACAAACCACGTCGGCTATCGAGCTCCTCCATGGGCATCCAATACCTAGAAGTGCGTGGGGATTCGAACCTCGCAATATCTCAAATAAATGGAGACTTCGATGCCAAGGACCCAGAAATGGCGGCCTACCGCAATATCATCCTTAAAATGTCAGCTCGGTTCGAGGGGCTCGAATTCCACCATGTGGTCCGAGAAAACAATCAAGCAGCGGATATCCTCGCCCGCATTGGCGCTAAGTGCGACCCCGTCCCACCTAACATCTTCCTGGAAAGGCTGTTCAATCCATTCGTGGTATGGGAAGGGGAGACCGACAATATCAGTCCGAATCCAAAGACAACCCTAGATTCCGAACACTCTGACATAATCGGAGGCTCCTCCACCGAAATAACACCATCGGCCCACGTGATTACGGCTATTATCGCTCCGTGGACAGAACCCATCTTAGCCTACCTAAATAGGCAAGAATTCCCTGAGGACCAAAATGAGGCACGTTGCGTTGTGTGGCGCTCTAAAGCCTACAAGGTCCACGAGGGAGAGCTTTATAAGAAAAGCGCGGCTGGAGTGCTCCAAAGGTGCATCTCAGAAGAGGAAGGACGACAGCTTTTGGCAGAAATTCATGCTGGACTCGGCGGCCACCACGCCGCAGCTCGGTCCCTTGTAAGCAAGGCCTTTCATATATGTTTCTACTGGCCGACAGCCCGAGCGGACGCATAGGACCTCATCCTACATTGTGTCGGTTGCCAGCCTTTTGCAAATCAAAGCCATATGCCACCTACCGCTCTTCAAACAATCCCCATAACTTGGCCCTTTGCGGTCTAGGGGCTCGATATGGTTGGACCCATTAAAGGAGGAAGCCATAAGAAAAAATACTTGTTGGTCATGGTAGATAAATTCACCAAATGGATAGAGGCCAAGCCAGTTAAAATGGCTGAATTTGGACTAGTGATATACTTTATATCCAGAGTCGTACACCGTTACGGTGTCCCCCACAGCATCATCACTGATAACGGCTCCAACTTTACAGCCGACGAGGTGAAAACATGATGCGGCAAGATGGGCATTAAGCTAGATAATGCCTCTGTCTATCACCCCCAAACAAACGGTTAAGTCGAACTAGCAAATGGTCTTATTATGAGCGGCATCAAACCCAGACCCGTGCGATCCTTGAAGGAATCAGATTTGCACTGGGTCGAGGAGCTCGACTCCGTACTATGGGGGCTGCGGACCACGCCCAATCTCACCACCGGATACACACCATTCTTTATGGTGTACGGCGCAGAGGCAGTACTACCCTGCGATATCATTCATGACTCACCTCGAGTGCGCATGTACGAAGAGAGAGAAGCCGAGCTAGATCGGCAGGACAGTTTAGATGCCCTAGAGGAGGAGCGGGACGTCGCGAAGGCCCGTTCCACATTTTATCAACAATAGGATTGGAGGTATCAAAGCACAGAAGTACGGGCCAAAACCTATAACGTTGGTGAACTCGTTCTATGCCTACCGAAGAAGAAAAAGGACAAGGTCAAACCCAAGTGGGAGGGTCCCTTCATCATTTATAAAGTTCTCACCGGAGGAGCGTACTGTCTGCGTGATGCATCAGATAATCGACTCGAGCCGAACCCATGGAACGCGGCCAGACTCCGAAGATTCTACGCCTAGTGCCGAATTCTGTGTTTGTCTCCTCACCTCCGTTTTACTTTATATATATATATATATATATATATATATATATATATATATATATATATATATATATATATATCTTCTCTCTCTCTACCTCTTATATATATAGCCTTAAAAGCTTCAAGCATGCTTTGACCGCACACTATGCCGCACTATGCGCGCTCAATATACCTAGGGGCTTCTTATACAGCAGCTTAACATAATTAATTTCTAGGATTTTTGCCCACCACATATGTGTCATTTCTCCATATGTGCCTTTTTCACCATTATATGCATCGATATGACTCATGTTTTGGCCAAGCTGGGTTGCCTGGCTCTTGTGTTTATGCCCTATGTTCCCGTTAATTCGGCTAGGGCATAAGGGGAGCACCTCTGCGATTGTTACTACCATGTCAGCCGGATGTGTACCTCAGACTGGGTGAAGCTGAAAGGTAGCGTTCTTAAGGGAATATTCGGTCGATGAAGAAAAGATGTCTTTTACTTATTACAAAACATGCCCCCAGATGTTTATATCATGCATCATTTTTCGCAGTTCAGACATGCACATTAATGCATGCACACCTAGGGAAAGGAACCCTTAACAGAACTATTCTCCCTGGAAGATGTTGCTTACTATCCATGTAACACTACTAGGAAAAGGGCTATAGATGGAATTGACACTAATGGCGCACCAGACATGTGGTGCGCCATTAGTATATACTAATGGCGCACCACACCCTGATGCGCCATTAGTGTTGAAACTACTAATGGCGCACCCTGCTCACGGTGCGCCATTAGTACCAATTTTTTTTTTAAACTAGTGCGCCTGTCCAAACATACCAATAGCGCATCCTCTGGTGGTGCGCCATTACTAGTTGTAACTAGTAATGGCGCACCGGCCAGAAGGTGCGCCACTGATGTTATTTTTTTATTATTGTTTTATTCCTTTTTTTGCAAAAGTACTAATGGCGCACCATCTGGGGGTGCGCCATTAGTAACCTGGATTACTAATGGCGCATTTGTTGCTGGTGCGCCATTAGTAAGTGGGCAGCAACAAGATATTTTGGACAGCCTCTCCTCCCACACTCACTTTCTCCCCACTTCATTCTCTCCACCGCCTCCTCCTTGTCTCGGGTGCCTCCTCTTTTTCACCTCATTTCCACCATAGATTCATTCAAATTAAGTGGTTAAGTTACCTTGTTTTGCTAGGTAAGTAAGGGGGGAAGCTATATTTATGTTGTTCTCCCTACAACAATGTGCACATGCACTTTTTATGGCCTAGCTAGATCTATGTATGTTCGTGGTGTTGCATATGTTTGTGGTGTTGCATATGTGTTTGTGTTTGGAGGTGTACCGGTATTTGAAATGCGATAGTTGCCAATATTTTGCCGGAATGTTGATTCATTTCCGTTTCGGCGAGAATTTTGGCATTAAGCATTCTTTTTGGTCCTATTTTTAGGGAAAGTCATGCCAAATTTTTTTCTTGGTTCTAAAATATCGTTTTGCTCTACCCCGCAAGCGACCATGGTCCGCACGATGACCGAAGGCATCGTGAATAGGTTTTTGAGGTCCGCGAAGGCCGAGATGCTTCAAAAGAATGAGACGGAGATAAGATGTCCGTGTCGAAGATGCAAGCTGAATAGCCTTATTGCGGACCCGGATTCCGGGCAGGTGCGGGACCACCTGCTCTTGCGTGGTTTCATGGATGGCTATCGGTGGCAAGGTGATGAAGATGACTACGAAGTCGTCCATGGGGGCCAGGCAAGAAATGAGGAAGGGCAACAAGACAACCACCGCGGCTCGAGGGGGCGAGAAGACGAAGAATCCCCAGGAGATGATCACGACGGTGATGCTGTACACAGTCATCATGTAGAAGATGCAGGACATGATGATGATGCTGGCGGAGCAGACGACGCTGGACCATCGATGGGCTGGGTGCAGGACCCTCATATTCAAGAGCTGCTTCTCAAGCAGACGGATAACGCAAGAGCTGCCGCCCGAGAGAAAGCCAAGATGGATCAACTTGAGTTAGACGCGGTTACTCCATTGTATGAAGGATGCAGGCCCGAGGATACCCGCCTGAAAGTAACGCTCATGGCTCTGGAGATGAAGGTAAAACACAAAATGACCGACGCATGCTTCGACGAGAACATGTCATTCTGGCACGAACGTCTTCCCAAGGGGAACAAGTGCCCGACTAGTTTGGAGGAGGCAAAGAAAATCGTGTGTCCTCTGGATTTACCACACGTGAAATACCATGTGTGCATGAACAATTGCATCATTTATCGGGATGAGCACGCGGAGTCTACCATATGTCCGGTGTGCGGTGTCACTCGATACAAGAAGAGGAAGAAAGCTCCTCGAAAAGTGGTGTGGTACTTTCCGATCACTACTCGTCTGCAGTAGTATTTCGCGGACCCTAAGGTAGCAAAGCTCCTGCGTTGGCACGCGGATAGGGAGGAGAAGAAGCGAGAAAATGACGCAAATGATCCGGAGATAGATAAAAAAGACAAGATGCTGAGTCACCCTAAGGATGCGAGCCAGTGGCAAGCGTTGAACTTCGAATACCCAGAATTTGGGAACGATCCAAGGAACATCATGCTGGGCGCGAGCACCGATGGAGTCAATCCATTTGGCAGCCAGAGAAGCACACATAGCACCTGGCCTGTGTTCGTGTGGATGTACAACCTTCCCCCCTGGTTGTGCATGAAGAGGAAGTACATTCACATGAGTATGCTAATTGAAGGGCCGAAACAACCAGGGAACAACATCAATCTGTATCTGGGGCTGCTGAAAGAGGAGATTGACACGCTGTGGAAAACGCCAGCCAATACGTGGGACGCCGCAGAGAAAGAATATTTCCCTATGAGAGCCGCACTGCTCACGACGGTGCACGACTATCTCGGTTACGGATATCTTGCGGGGCAGGTAGTCCACGGATTTTCTGGATGCGTAAGGTGCATGGATGACACAACGTATCGCCAGCTAGATAGAGATCCCGGGTCTTCGAAAACCGTGTTCATGGGACATCGAAGGTGGCTTCGCTACGATGACCCGTGGAGGAAACGCAAGGATCTGTTCGATGGTGAAACCGAACCCCGAAAACGCCCGTGTACGAGGAGCGGCGAGGAAATAGACAAGCTGTTGAAAAATTGGAAAGACTGCCCACTGCCGGGAAAGAAGCAAAAGGCGCCAGAGCCGCTGCTGAAGGTATGGAAAACGAGGTCTGTTTTCTGGGACTTGCCGTACTGGAAGATCCACCGTGTGCCTCACAGCCTTGATGTCATGCATATCACGAAGAACGTGTGCGAGAGTCTGCTTGGTACCCTGCTCAACATGCCAGAGAGGACCAAAGATGGGCCGAAAGCAAGGGCAGACTTGAAATCAATGGGCACCAGGCAGGAGCTTCACGCTATATATGATGATGATGATGATGATGATGATGAGGCGAAGCAGGACACAGAATGTCGTCGCAAAGGCAAAAAGGCCAAGAAGACCGGAAATGACTACCCTCCCGCGTGCTTCACTCTAAGTCAGGAGGAGATCGAGCAGTTTTTCACCTGCCTCCTAGGAGTAAAACTTCCTTACGGTTACGCGGGGAAGATAAGCAGATACCTAGACCCAGCGAAGCAGAAGTTCAGCGGGATGAAGTCTCACGACTGTCACGTGCTGATGACGCAGATACTTCCAGTTGCAATCCGTGGGATCATGGACGCGCACGTCTGTGACACGCTATTTGGCCTATGCAACTTCTTCGACGTCATCTCTCGGAAGTCGATTGGCGTGAGGCAACTCAGAAGGCTACAGGAAGAGATCGTGGTGATACTATGCGAGCTTGAGATGTACTTCCCGCCCGCATTCTTCGACGTTATGGTGCATCTGCTGGTCCATATAGTGGAGGATATCATCCAACTCGGGCCGACGTTCCTGCACAGCATGATGCCATTCGAAAGGATGAATGGTGTCATCAAAGGATACGTTCGCAACATGTCACGTCCAGAGGGAAGCATAGCCAGGGGCTTTCTGACCGAAGAGTGCATCTCCTACTGCACGAATTATCTAGGCATCGAGAACCCCGTTGGTCTGCCCGTCAACAGGCACCTCGGCAGGCTCGCTGGATGGGGTCACCGTGAGGGTCGCCGCGAAATGCATGTCGACTTCGAGGGTCGACTCGCCGACTTTGAAAGAGCAAA
>NC_041386.1:726784353-726841864 GCF_002162155.2 Triticum dicoccoides
TGATGATATTTTTAAAAAAATATTACTGTCTTATAAAAAAATTACTGTCTTATAAAAAAATTTACTGTCTTATAAAAAAAATATTACTGTCTTATAAAAAAAATTACTGTTATGATTTAAACAAGTTTGAACATATTTAAAAACAAATAAGTACCAAACAGCATTTTAAAATGCATAAAATTTTTTTTGTGGAGCCTAGGAATCGAACCCAGGACCTCCTGGTGTGAGAACTGGCACCTGACCAGTCGAGCTAGTAGAGGGGAGTTGATGTGGATGAGGTCACGTGGGTGATAACCTGTTGGCTCGAGCGGAAATAAAAAAAAATACTAATGGCGCACCAGGCCGAGGTGCGCCATTAGCATGTATATACTTATGGCGCACCGAGGGGTGGTGCGCCATTAGTATTGCGCCCCCCTACTTCGTATCCATCCCCTCTCTCTCCCTCGCCCGAGCCCGAGCCCTCGATCCCCTCTCTCTCCCTCGGCCGAGCCCTCGCCCTCGATCCCCTTCCCCTCTCCTCTCCCTCGCCCGAGCCCTCGCCCTCGATCCCCTTCCCCTCTCCTCTCCCGATGCCGCCGCCCCGCCGCCCTCGACGCCGGCCAGATCCGCCGCCACCTCTGCTCGAGCTGCTCCCATCGACCACGCCGCTGCTCGCGTGCTTCTTCTCTCCCGCGACCCCGCCATTGAAGGTTTCGCAAGGTCCTCTTCTCCTCCCCTTCCCCCTTTGTTCGATTCGATTGTGCCGCCGCGTGATGCTGTTGGTTCCCTGATGATGCTGGTTCCCTGATGATACCTCCCCTTCCCCCTTTCAACGTCAAGGTTGATGCTGGTTCCTCTCGCGCGCAGGCTGCACGCACCTCGGACCGCGTGTGCCTAGTTCTTACCGGGACGCTGCCCCGACCCTACTACCCACGCCATCAGGGGAGCTCGTCAAGGTATCATCCCCCCCTCTCTCTCTCTGCTCTCTCCATCTCTCATGCTCTGGCGTGTTTTTTTCCTAAGGGACGAAACTATGTTCTCTTGTTGCTATTGCTAGGTGTTTTTGTCTGCCATGTACGTACATACCTAGAGTAGTTGATCCTTAGAATCAAGTTCGAATGATCGATTATGTTAAATGTATATAGAAATTTGTTATGCTCTTTGGCGGATCTGTTGATCATAGATAAATGCCACTCTACTGTTTTAGTACATTTGCTATTTCAGGAATATGTGATCATAGATAAAAGTCACAGGAATATGTGATAGGATCCTCCAAAATTCCTTTGAATCAAAGAGGCCTCAAACTTGCTGGTGCTGCTGGTGGTGATGCTGGTGGAAGGTCCTCTCTCTCTCTCTCTCTCTCTCTCTCTCTCTCTCTCTCTCTCTCTCTCTCTCTCTACTGCGAAGTTCCTGTGAACTTACTTGGATCAAAGAGGCCCTAAGCTGTCACACTTCTTAGGCTATGTATAATATAATGTTAATATGTGAGGCCTTCATTGGCTATGTATAATATAATGTTCTCTTGCCATGTATGTGTTGAGTGTTGGATAACAAAATGATAATGTTAAGTGAAATTCTTCAATATCAAATGAACTCTTTGTACAGATTTTTTTAGTTCTATTGGATTTCCCATAATAGTTTGCATACAGGTCTACCATTGTGTCTCTTCATGAATGCGGTACTACTAAGCAAGCCTGAGAAGCCTTTGTAATAGTTTGTGTAATTGAGCAGTTTCTTTCTTTCAACTGCCATAATGTGTGCAATTTCATCTTGATTCTAAAGTACATGTTTCCTTTCTACTTGAAGTTAGATGTAGGTCAGTAGGCATCAGGATGATTGCATAGCCCAATATTCTCCCTTGTTACATAATTTTGCAAGCTATTGGTGACCACAAATTATTACGGGTTCTGTATGCCAAACAATGCTCTCTGTTTAATGCAAAATATATTGTTTGTAGGCACTATTTGGTTTTGCTTGACATTGATTTTGGTGGTTTGCATTTAAGTTAAAATGCAGGCAGTGGTTGTTCTTTATTGTTTGGTAATTTAATTTTTCTCTTCTATTAGTTGTACTTGTTCTTTATTGTTTGGGATTTTGTTGCTTTCAGGAGATAGCTTCTTCTCGCTTGCTTCTTCAGACTTGTAATCCATGATCATTTTGCTGCTTTCAGTAGGTAGCATATTCTTTATTCTTTTGGGGTAATTCTGTGTTGTTGCTGCCTTCTTTTTACATATAGTTTTGCATCGCTTTGCTTTGCACTCTTCCTGGCATGCTTATAACAGAGACCTTTGTCCATTAGACATAGTAACTGTTCGAATTATCAAAATTCGCTGCCATTTGCTCACCACCAGAAGTTTATCTGTTCACAAAACATGGTCCAGGAAGGCATTTTTTCTGCTATGTTTTTTGAAATAGAATTCTGATTTGGGGCAATGATGATTGACCATTGCTGATATAAGCATGCTCTCGAGCAATCGAGTAAGCTGTGCGTATTCAGTTTGATCCTCCCTCGTCTCGTGGAGCCATTTCAACCATGATAAGAATTATGGAACGGAGGGAGTACTAAGAGCAACTCTAGCAGATATGCTATATTTTGTGAAATAGCAAATGTACTAAGAGTACTGTTTTGTGAAATCTCCTTTGCACTTTATCACTTCAATCTGCTGCTACCTCAAGCTTCTTGTTTACACTTGTGCCAAGTAGCATTTTTTCCTTGTATAATTATATGGTGGTTGACTGAGCTGCTACTTTTTCCTTGTAGAAGATCGCAGGTCGAGTGGGAGGGATCCAGTTGCGACGACACCGAATCACTAGCAAGGCAGCTGCCTAGAATAATAGGTATTTTTGTTACGCTTTCAGTTCGTGTCAGCATGGAGATATAATGTTTTACAATCTTTCTGGTTATATTGGAGTTAGGTTTTTTGAATATGAGTTGGATATACCTTATGGAGTTGTAACAATTCCTCTTGGTGCTTAGGTGCATTTTCTTTGTGTAACTTGGTAGTTCAAACGGAATGTATCTCATTTTGTAGACAGATTATTTTCTAGAATATCATATATTCAAATTTGTAATGAATGATGGCTTCTACCTTGGGGTGTGGTTTCATGGGCAGTCTCCTTGGCTAGCCTGAGTGGCTCTTGCTGCCCATGCTAGGCTGTCTCTTTCATAAATCAATGCATACTGATGTTCCAATATGCAGTATTTCCTTTTGACTGTTTATTTGATAAGGGAAATAAGTACTAGCTTTTTTTCTCTGAGGAAAACAAGTAGCTTTGTGTGTCGATATTCAGCAGCTATCCACAAACACGCAAGGAACAGCACACGCACACAGATTACCTGCAACTAAGATTGTGGTGCTAGTAGAGGCACATTGTGGCCTTTTCATCCATATGAAAGTAGAGGCACATTGTGGTGCTAGTTTGCTGGGTTTTGTCTCCGACCATCGTGTCGTGATGATATTGCAGGTACCCCGAGAGGCCCTAGAGTTTGCCGGAATGTCGATTAACTTCCGTTCCGGCAAATTCGGGTACTCCATATGTCCTATTTTCAGCAAAGGTCATGCTGAAATTTTCCGTGAATTTTAGCATGACTTTGCTAAAAATAGGACATATGGGGTACTTGTGACTAATGCATGGGCCGGGGTATCTTAGTAGTTAATTAAGTAGGATCAAGTGCCCCGGCGTACTTGTGACTAATGCATGGCTTTTAGGGTGCCTCGGTGTCGATAAAAACCGAAATGATGAAAGGTTAGGCTTTTAGGGTGCCTCGGCGTCGAAAAACCCTCAATGATAAAAGCTTAGATTTTAGGATGCCTCGGTGTCGACAAACCCTAAATGATGAGACCATGATCTTGTTCCTTGACAATAACCAACTTTTTGACCAAACTTTGTTTCTATTTAGAGAGAAACATGGCCCACAACGATGAGGCCGGGGGTTCGGGCGGCAAGGCATTCTGGGAGCTGTCCCAGGAGATGGAGGAACAACCTCACTTGTATGAGGTCGCCGCCTTCCCCACCGATCCTAAGACCACGGATGGTGCCGCCGAGGATGACCACACTGATGCCACCACTGATGGTGCCGCCGAGGATGCCACCACTGATGATGGCGGCGCACGCACAGATGGCAGCCAACCGAAGAGGCAACGGAAGGACCGGCGCCCGATCGTGCTCCGCACCCTCAAGGAGGAAGTTACTGAAGTGGACTCCAACGGGAATCCAACGGCGCCCGAACGAATAGTCAAGGGGTACTCGCTTCAGCTCGGGTGCATTGTCCAGAGCACCGTCTCGATCAACACCGAGAACCTGAGGCATCCTGACCGAGGGAATTTGCGCAACCTCCTCTTCACGAAGCTGCACGAACGATATAAGTTCCCCGCTGAATTTGAAAACACAAGCCTCAAAGGGAATAAAGTGAACAATGCTGCCCTCACGAAGATGAGCAAGGCCCTGTCTACTTGGAAAAGCAATGTGAAGAGAATGATCGAGAAAGGTGAGAGTTATCAGAAGATCAAGGAGAAAAATCCTTCGATCACCGAAGATGACTACAACGACTTCAAGATCAATTGCTCGAGCACCGCAAGCTCCCAATCAAGTGAGTGGGGGAAAGAAATGCGGGAGCTAAACATAGGGGAACACACACTCGGTCCCGGCGGTTACAGAGTAGCGGAGCCTATATGGGACAAGGAGGACGCGGACCGTGCCGAGCAAGGCCTACCGCCCCGCTTCGAGAAATACAGCGGTAACAAGCAGACTAGGAACTATGTCAGGGCCCGGTACAAGGAGGACACGATAACAAAGGAGCTTACCACGGATCCGAAGACCAGGGCGCTTGAGCTTGTTCTGGTAAGGAATACACCCCCGCGTAATTAGCTCCATATGGTTGCATTCTAATTAATGAAGCCAAATTTCTAAATGGTTCACATTCCTTCCGCAGGCGACTGAAAGCAGTAGCGCGGAGTCGACTAAGAGCAACCCTTGGGACACCACTCTAAATAGGGGGTTGAATGTAATGAAGAACAAGGATAAGCTCAGTAAGCCGACGTCAGCTGGTCGTATGGCCGGCAAAGGCTTGTCGACAAAATGGGGGTCATACTATACCGCTGGTGTGCGGAAGGAGAAAAAGACCAGCTCGGAAAGCCAGGCCCGAGAGGTTCAAGAACTCAAGGCACAGGTGGCGCGGATTCCGGAGATTGTCCAAGAGCAAGTGGAACAACGACTCGGAGCGACGATCACCGCCCTTGTGCCTACCTTGATCTCGGGGTTGAGTGCGTGGATTGCGGGCGGCCAACAGGGGCCGCCCCTGATTCCTAGCTTCACGGCCAGCAACTCGCATAATGCGATGGCGGGGCCATTGGTGCCTCCGGCGGAGGCGGCATTGGTGTCTCCGACGCCGGCACGGGAGCTTAATGCACCCGGGTGTACGCCGGCCGGCACCTCTTCAGCAAGCGGCCCCTCCGTCAACTGCACGCCCGCCGTTGGCGGTGCCTCGACATTAGCCGAGCTCGACGCCATCATCACGGTAACTAATTAAGCCTCTCTCGGCCGAGGACTTCATCTCCTTGCCTTTGACTGGGCATCCCTGACGCCCTACATGTTTTCGCAGGGCGCCGCCGATGTTCCGTGCACTCTCCTCCACTTCGTGAACAATGAGTTGGTCGATGTCGCCAAGGGCAAAATCGTTCAACCGGGCAACCCCTTGTTCCACGGTACCCAGATGCCACCCAACTTGTTTAGGGTTCAACTGGTTCGGGTGCTGCCAGGCTGCGACGACTTGTTACCTCCGATTCGACCCGTCGGGGCCGACGATGAAGACGTGATGACCCTCAGCGCCTGCCTGAGCTGGCCCCTGCTTTGGCCGAAGAGCCAGATTCATTTGGGGGCGGGGGACACCACCCCAAAGACAACACCGCCAGTCGTGCCAGCGCCAAGTCGGCCCCATGGCAAGACCGCCGTAACGGTGCCGGACATCCCTATGCCACTGGATCCAAACATGCATATGGCACAGGATCAGAACGACGACGACGACGACGATGATACATTTGGCAATGTCGATCAGTACTTTGCCGAGCATGGGTACGATGGCGACTTCATGGGGCCTCCTTCTCAAGAACCAAACCCAACAAAAGACGTGTGCGATCTAGCTTGTACCGCGGAGAAGCCAAGTTGCAACAGGCGCCGTCTGGCGTTCAGCTCTCAGGAGACGCCTCCAGCTGCCGACTTCACCGAGCCTCAGATAGGCGAGGTGCGAAATATTATTAGCCCCAACACACTCAAGAAGGCGGTCTGTGAGCAGAACTCGGTCCCATTACAGGAGAAGAAGAAGGCACGCAAAAGAAAGACTAAGAAGGGTGCGAGCCAGCCGGCACCGAGTACGATCCGTGCTCAGGACGGGCCACCTTCACCGCAGGATATCTCGAGGAGGGTGCATGTGGCGGGTAGGGCGATGCTACCGACAAATATGCTCAATGCTGCAACCGGTGCTATGCGGAGTCTGCATGACAGTGTTCTTGCTTTGGAGAAGCGGCGTCTCAGAGAGAAGGATGTGGCATACCCGGTTTTCGCGGCCAAGGTGCCAGAGGGCAAGGGCTTTGTGGATAACTCCATCGGGCGTACGATCGTCCTGCGTTTTGATGACATCCACGCTATGTTGAACCATCATCCGCTGCACTACACCTTCGTTCGGCTATTTTCGTTGAGTATGGAGATGCGGATCATTCGCGACAAGACCCCGGACATCGTGATAGTCGACCCCTTCTACATGCGTGCCAAGATCTTGGGCAGCGCTGGGGACCGGCAAGTCGCGAGTTCTTACCTCGAAGGCGTCATTCTGGCAAACCAAGATAAGGATAACTTCCTCGTGCCTTAATTTCCTGAGTAAGTCCTCCCCTCAACCGGCCCGTAACATATGAATTCTTACATTTCGATCGTTTTTCTTTTAACATTCCGTGTTTTCTGCAGTGACACACGTTGCACGCTCATCCTCCTAAGCCCCAAATATTCTATGGCCACGTATTTCGACCCGGACCGTCAGTCGAACGTAGACTACACAAATGTCAAGAAGGTTCTTGATGATGTTCTCCCCGGCTACGCCCAATCTGGAGGCACCTTCACCAGGCCTATTCGTAAGTACGGCAAGCACGTGTTCTCCCACAATACGATGTTCTACTGCGTCAAGCAGCCGCCTGGCGGTCAGAAGGGTGCCTACTACGCCATCCATCACATGCGGGCGATCGTACGGGACCATCATCAACTTCTTCTACCGAGTAAACTCAAAGATTGGGCCGCGAGCGTGTCGGCAATCCAGGACGCGGACCTCCGACAAGAATTCTTTCGCATCCAGTCGGAGTTTGCGGAAATCATCCATCAAGATGTCCTTCGTACCTCGGGGCAGTTCTACCTCAGAAATCAACCGTCCAACAGTGACATCGACACAATGCTACAAATGCAGGATGACAACGCCCATTCTTTCATGACTCCCACGATAGACGGCGGCTTCATCCACGCTCCGGTCCCTTGAGTCGAGTTGTCTAGTTCTGAAACATCGATTGGCTCATGTTGTAATTAAAATTTAATGAACTTGTAGTATGTCTCTTTGGTTTCGAGAGTCGTTCAACTTAGATGTAATCGATGCTATTAATGTCTTGCTTTTCTCTTCCGATCGTGCTGTTGCATACTTATATATTGCTTATGTATTGTCTGTGAATTGGTACTAACATTTCGTTTGGCTAGTGCATAGCGATGCCAACGTATGTCGTGTACAAGGGTAAGGTTCCCGGAGTCTACGATGACTGGGAGGAGTGTCGGAGACAGGTTCACCGATTCAGCGGTAACAGTTACAAAGGGTACACCACTAGGGCCGAGGCTGAATCTAGATACGCCCGCTATCTAGCGGGAGAGGGGAGGGAGCGTTGGAGGAACCGGATGAAGACGAGTTTCATCGTGATGATGCTCATCGTGATGACCGCAGCTCTCTTCTATGTGATGGTAGTTTAGATGATCGATATCGACTTGTAATGTGAAGACAGACTCGCTACTCGCGGTCTCGAGACTTGTAATATAATGTTCTATCTTTGTTCGGTCTTTTCAATTCGGAGACTAATATGATGAATTGTATTCGGAGACTAATATGATGAATTGTATTCAAAGACTATACATTTGATGAATCTGTTGTTGATGTGTGCTGTCTATATTTTGTCAAACTATACATTTTGTAACCTGTGCAAAAAACAGAAAATAAAAAAATAAAAAAACCTAATATTCATACTAATGGCGCATCACATGACAGTGCGCCATTAGTATGACAGTGCATACTAATGGCGCATCACTGGGCAGTGCGCCATTAGTATGCCGCGGTTACTAATGGCGCATCCAGAGGTGGTGCACCATTAGTATGCCAAAGCACCTGGGTATACATGGCCCCTGGGAGGCATACTAATGGCGCACCCTGGCATATACTAATGGCGCACCCGAGGTGCGCCATTAGTATACCAGATACTAATGGCGCACCAGGTGGTGCGCCATTAGTATACCAGATACTAATGGCGCACCAGGTGGTGCGCCATTAGTAAAAATTACTAATGGCGTGCTATCAATGGCACACCACAGATGCGCCATTAATAGCCATAATAGGTGCGCCATTAGTAGGGGTTTTTCTAGTAGTGTAATATAACATAGCTAGTTGGGTACTTGTCTGTTCAAGCACTTATGACCCCTACGCCTGGTTTCCACGCGTGCCCTGGTTTTTACATAACTGAGAGGGTATTCGGATACACTCGGACAGTCGGGTCTAGAGATTGAAGCGAAAAGGTCGGCCAAGAAAAATGATTTACAATCCGGCTAGGGACAAAATATGTCCTTTGAAGTATAAAGTCACTTAGACTGGCTGAATTCTTCTTCTATACCATCCAATAGGCTGTCTAGCCTACAATCCTATTGAGAATACTTTTCGGCTAAAGCTACCTGGTCATATATCACATTGACGGGGATCTCTTTCCCATCTGGCCCTACCGGTCCGACCTCGGTCATATGGTTCGGGTCAGCCTTTGTGTATCGCGTCTTCACCATGGCCCAGGCTTCCCTTGCACCTTTTCGGCAGGCCGATATCTTCCATAATCGGAAGCACCGCCGCGCTCCCTTGAGCATCTCTACAAGATCAGGTTTGGAAACCTAAACTACACCGACGACATCGGTGGAGACTTGATCTTTGACGGATTCGGGCCTGTGTCAGGAGCGCCAAACAATCACGACGTGCACGGCCTAGATCGGCAGTCGGACAGTATTCGGAACATCGCACCTGCTACTGCTCCGGACTTCGCTCCAGAGCGGGTCATGCCTTCCAAGGACGGGTGGATAGACCCCTCCCCAGAGGCCGCACACTCCTCGATGTTGGAGCCAAACACAGACTCCTCTCCTAAAGGGATCTGTGTCTCCGGACCCCCGAACTCATCTCCGGCGGTGTGTTCCGGACCGCGCGCACTCGTGCACATCGAATCTGACTGTGCTCCAGTCATGGAGTTCACAGCACTCACCCTTCTGAGACATGCTGGACTCATTAAAGTCTCTCTCCCTCTGTCAGAAGACTCCTGGCCGAACTATGTCCGGCCCGTGTGGGATACGGAGGACGAAGAAAATCGCGACCCACCCACCACCCACTTTATAGACACTGTCGGTGACCTAATAGACATGCTTGACATCGACCCCAATAACATCAACAGTATGGACGTTGATGCAGGGGAAGTTCCAGAACCACCGCCCACGCGGCGCTGGACTGCCACTTCATCATATGACATCTACATGGAGGACACCCCCAAAGAAGACAATGTTGACAAAAGGGACACAACGGAGGATAAAACCCCCGGACAAAAGCAAAAACAACGGCGTAGGAGATGCCATAGGTCCAGTCACAGTAAAAATAGCGATAACAACCCAAAACAGGATGACACTCCGGTTGATTTTGAAGGCAACAACGACCATAGGGACCCAGCGATGGAGCAGGATAAACTAGGTCATGCTGAACACAGCCCGGAGCAGACGCCCGATCACAATTCAGAGGGCCAAACTCATCATGCTACCTCCAAAGAAGATAACAGTCCGGTAGACGATGCGTTCATCATCCCGGAAGAACAGTCAAAACAAGACAAACTCCGCAGAAAACTCCTGGCCACAGCATGGAGCCTGAAGAAGCAGAAGCAAAGGCTTAAGGCCGCGCAAGATGCGCTCAAGCGACGATGGAATAAGGTGCTAGACACCAAACGAAAACATGGCAATAATCGCCACACAAAGAGCTACCCAATGCGCAAACTGCTACCCGAATTCGACAACGAAGCCGCAGCACCCGTTCGGCCCAAAAATAATACGGCTAGTCAGCCGGAACAGCCAACTCATGGCCACGATAGAGCAGCCACTGATACCGCACACGATTTACAAGAGCTCCTGGACAAAAAGGCCAGTGCGGCCAGGTCCATCTATGGGTCCAGAGGACAGGCCCCGACGCGGGATTATGGTCACCACAATGATCATGCTGATCGAATACCTATCCGGAATCAACACCGGGAGCAACAACAGCCGGTAGCAGGCCGTAACACGGCCAGATACAGAGGGGTTGTGCACCCCCTGTGCTTGACGGACGAGGTGCTGGAGCATGAATTTCCACAGGGATTCAAACCCGTGAATATAGAGTCATACGACGGAACACGGACCCTGGGGTCTGGATTGAAGATTTTATCCTTCATATATATATGGCTCGTGGGGATGACCTCCACGCCATCAAATACCTCCCCCTCAAGTTAAAAGGACCAGCTGGTCATTGGCTGAAAAGCCTCCTCGAAAATTCAATTGGAAGTTGGGAGGAACTTGAGGATGCTTTCAGGGCCAACTTCCAAGGGACCTACGTTCGGCCTCCAGATGCTGACAATTTAAGTCACATAATACAGCAGCCCGGAGAGTCAGCCCGCAAGCTTTGGAACATATTCCTCACTAAGAAGAATCAAATTGTCGACTATCCAGACGCCGAAGCCTTAGCGGCCTTCAAACACAGTATCCGGGACGAGTGGCTTGCCAGACACCTCAGCCAAGAAAATTAAAGAAGGATGGCAGCCTTAACAAGCCACATGCCCCGATTTTGTGAGGGCGAGGACAGCTGGTTCGCCCGTAAAGGCACCAGCGACCCAGGCACGTCCGAAATCCGAGACGACAACGGGAAGCCACGACACACTAAGAAAAAACGTCGAATAACGACAGTCCAGACAGCACAGTGATCAATGCCGGATTCAGGGGCCCTCGACCTGGTCAAGGGAAAAAGGCATTTAACGGTAGTAAAGCGGAACCATCCGGCCTGAACAAAGTCATGGACAGCTTGTGCCAAATCCATGGCACTTCCGACAAACCTACAAATCATACCCACAGAGAATGTTGGGTTTTCAAGCAGGCCAGCAAGTTAAACGCCGGACACAAGGGAAGGGAAACACCAAGCGAAGATGAGGATGAGCCTCGCCAGCCGAACACTAGGGGCCAGAAACGATTCCCACCGGAAGTCAAAAGGGTAAACATGGTACACGCAACTCACGCAGAGCTCGTAGCCCCCCAATTTAATCCCTGGGTAACATGCCCGATCACTTTTGATCACAGGGACTACCCGGCCATTATCCGGCACGGAGAATTGGCTGCCTTGGTGCTCGACCCAATAATTGATGGATACCATCTTACTCTCGTCCTAATGGACGGTGGCAGCAATCTTAATTTGATATATCAAGACACCATCCGCAGGATGGGGATAGACCCATCCAGAATAAATCAAAATAACGCCACCTTTAATGGAGTAATTCTAGCCGTCGTGGCCCATTGCTAGGGCTCCCTCGTGTTAGAAGTAACATTCAGTTCTCCCGACAATTTCAGACGTGAGAACTTACTCTTCAACATCGCTCCCTTCTGCAGCGACTATCATGCATTGCTTGGAAGAGCATCCTTCGCTTGCTTTAATGCAAACCAAACTACGCCTGCCTTAAACTCAAAATGCCCGGTCCACGCAGCATCATCATGGTTAGCGGAAACACAGAACAGTATGCGGTAGTTCCTGCTGCCGAACTCTAGGCGGCCTCTCCCACCGGAATGCATGACCGGTCGTCAAGACCAGGGACACGGTTAGAAGAGTCCAATACACCATTCTTCACAATGGCTCGGATAAACATGATCCAGGGGCTGCACATGTGTCCCCAGTAATAACACGAGGGGCTGCAAACATGTAGCACAATCCCACAGTTCGGCTTGCCTCGTTAACAGGCCAGATCTCGAACATTTCTCGAGCATAACTAACTTTTCACATGTTTTGTTTTTCTTTCATTCTCACAGACACTACCAGTGCGACACCCTTCCAGGATACGGCACAACAGACACACAAGCGCAGACGTGCAGCAGGGCCCCACCTACAGGTTTCTCTTTAGATTAAGCCACTGCGTAAACCTTCTTTACTGTCTCTTGTTGCTCAACGTCCCTTGTGTATTTCATACACCTGTAAGGGACACTGGCATTTTAGGCTTTTTGCCACGACAGATAAGTGCGCACAACTGGAACCACGGGGTCAAGGGCATTATTCAGCCCAATCTATGTTATAAAGTCCGAATACCTTCGGCAGTGTTCGGTGTCACAAGTTTGGCCTTATATGCATCAGCTCCGAATCATGTCTTTGGTCAAATGTTGGGTTAGCCCGGCTCCTAGGTTTGCTGCCTTACGTTCCGCTCTATCGGCTAAGGCGGCCAAAGGAGAACTACTGCGATTGTGCCCTGGTTATTCCGGATGAGCACCTCAGTAGAGAAAGCCGAAAACTGACTGTCATGATATAGCGAGAGACTGATCAACCACACGAGGAATCATCGGAATCTATAGGATTCCTCCGCATTAATGAAGGACCGGTCTATCGGTCAAGTACGCGCACCGTATCTGGATGCACGCGGAAGTACCAGGGGCTATATAGTAGCCCCACCTTTCAACTCCTATGGCTAAGCGAAAGTGTTACAGCTATATAGTCTGGTTGCCTGGTTCGACGTGTGATTACCTCCTTAATGGACCAAGACGTTGGATCAAGTGTGTTCATGCATATTTTCTCGAACACCCCCGCATTATGTGCGTGGGGGCTGAAGCCAACGACTGCTAACCTTCACGATTATATGCATATATAAATAGCCGTACAGGAGACACTATAATACTTTTAGGCAAAAGTATATAAAAACAAAGAAGGAGCCTCTATAATCAAACACATAGTTGTTTACAATTTCGTCACTCAAACATGACATTCATGGAGCACTGGGCCTCTATTCTACGAGCACCGTCTATGACCTGCTCAAAATAGTGCTCGGCCAGGTCTTTGCTTCCTGCCGGACCCCGGGTTGCAATACGGGTGGCCTCCATATCCGCCCAATATGTTTTCACACGGGCAAAGGCCATCCGCGCACCCTCTATGCACGCCGATCTCTTCATGGCATCAATCTGCGCTCTGGCGCCAAATAATCGTTGCACCAAACCAAAGTAATTGTCTGGCTTCGGCTCCTTCGGCCACAGATGGTATATTACAGATCTCATTGCAAGGCCGGACAGCCTATGGAGCTCGGCTATAGCGGCCATTTTCTTACTCAAGGGCAAGGAGCGCGCTGGAGCATTAAATTGCGACCAGAATAGCCTCTCCATTTTGTTATCCTCATGATCCTTGAATAACTTGGTCGCATCAGCTGCACTCTTCGCCAAGTCCGCATACTCATCTACGACGCTCCATAGCTTATCCGACGGAGCATACTTTGGATCTAAAAACTTCATCCGCAACACATAAGGACTTCCAGCAGCGATTTCTCCGGCTTGTCGAAGTTCCTCCCGTGCGTCTCTAATCTGAGAGCGCATCTCTTTAGCCGAATCCATCGCCTTCTTCAGATTGGACGCCTTTGTTTGATTCTCCTTTTCAAGAAGCTCATACCGGTCGGCGGCGTCCCTCAGCTCCACAACCATCTCGGCTATCTTCTCCTCGCTTCGGAGACGAGCGGCCTGTTCGGACTTTAATTCTTCGGCTGCCTTTAGAGCAGCCGCATTGCTAATCCGAGCTTGTTCCTTGGCTAGAGCAAGCTCCGCCCTTAGGGCCTCAACAGCAGCAGCTCCGCCTGCAACTACATAACATCACATTAATATTACAACCTTCTTGGAAAAATAGATGTGGATATAGGCAAGCATACTCTGCGACTCCTCGAATCGCTTGTTGACAAGCGTGACGTCGGCCTCCACAACGTCAATCTGCCGCCTCAATTCGGCGCATTCAGCGGCCTGGTCTATTGCCGAACACTTAGTAACCTGCACATCGCCATACAAGTGCGATCATTATCTAGGAGTTTGATCCTCTGGTTGCCGCTATGGGCTGGCATCCACAGTCTCAGGGGCTACTATCTACACAACAGCGCATGTATCGCGTGTGGCTCAACTAAAAATTGCGTCTTACCTCAAAGCCTTTGAGTAGGCTCCTAAAAGCTTCATTTAAACTGCTTGAGGCGAAGGAAATTTTCTCCAACACCATACCCATTAGGGTACGATGATCCTCCAAGAGATCAGCTGACTCCAGGAGGCCCGTCAGCGTGTTCGGTCAGACACCGGACTTTCCCGGTCCCTTTCCACTGTCCGCCACGGGAGCCGAACGCGCTGGGCTCGGGGCGACCGAAGTGTTAGCTTCTGGCCCCATTGGATCCGGACTCCTCCGTGACGATCCCTCAAGATCACCCACCTCACGAGGTGGAGAGGCAGGTGGGGTTTCACTCTCCATCATCTCCGGAAGAAGATCCCCCAAAGACGAACTCTTTTGAGATGAACTGCTGGCCGGGCTACAAAAAGCAGGCCCCGGTTATTACTCTCAGAGGAAAAAGCAATAAGATCCTGGCTTAATTAAACTTATAGCTCGGTGGAGGGCTGGCCCGTTTGCGGGCACTGTGCGGTGAGGACGCCCTTCGGGGCAGGGCCCTTGGCGAAGTTCCTTTCCCTTGTTTAGGCGCCCCCGTCTCCAAATCTTCGGAGGCGGCCCTCTTCTTCCCGCGGGGGGAGGAAACCTTAGAATCACCTCCCCTATTCTCCTCCTCCATGGAGGCGCTGATTCCCGCGGCTCGGATGTGCATTGTGTAAGGCCCACTCTTGGCCTCCCCGCTCTCCCCTTCAGCTCTCTCTGGTGGCACCCGACTTAGTGTCCGTTCAAGGATCCTGGCCATTGTCGGGCCAGGCGAACCTTCGGGAAGAGGGGCCGAACACCTGATCCTCTCCTCCTTACTAAGCCAATCCTAGTTGCGGACAGTGTTCAGATCAATGCTATGACAAATATAAGCAAGGTATTCGGTTATATGGTTACTTACTTGGGTATTGAGGCGATCGCAGCTCAGGCCCGCATCCTCGGTGCTGTCCGGACACTTTTTTCGTGGTCCGAAGAACAACTTATACATCCCTTTGGGCGTCACGTCGAGGTAGTGCTGAATGGTCTGCGGACCTTCTGGATTGAATTCCCACATCCGGAGAGGCCGGAGTTTGCACGGGAGGATCTGCCGGACTAGCATTACTTGGATTATTTTGACGAGACTAATGTCCCTCTTGAGGAGCTCCGGAATGCTGCTTTGTAGAATTGGTACATCGTTCGTAGGCCCCCAATTTAGTCCCACATTGGCCCACAATGCCAGTTGAGGTGGAGGGCCCGAGCGGAAGGCAGGCGTGGCCGCCCACTTTGAGCCTCAGGGAGCTGTGACATAGAACCACCTCTGTTGCCATAAATCAGATACCTCTGGGAAGGAGCCTTCGGGCCACGGGGCATCAGCGTTCCTGCTTATTATGGCACCTCCACACTCTGCATGTCGCTCCTCAATTATCTTTGGCTTCACATTGAAAGTCTTGAGACATAAGCCAAAGTGGGGGGCAATGTGAAGGAAGGCTTCACACACAATGATAAATGAAGAGACGTGGAGGATGGAATCCGGAGCTAGATCGTGGAAATCTAGCCCATAGAAGTGCATGAGCCCCCTAACGAAGGGATCAAGAGTAAGACCTAAGCCCCGGAGGAAGTGGGAGACAAATACGACGCTCTCTTTGGTCTCGGGATTGGGGATAACCTGTTCGGGAGCAAGAAGCATGTGCTTGACTTCGGCGGTCAGATACCCAGCCTCCCTAAGCTTCGCAATATCCTCCTCTGTGACAGAGGAAGCCATCCATCGACCGTGATGGCCAGATCTGGACATGATCGAAGATCCGGGGTGCTTAAGCTCGGGCTTTAGGTGTTGGGACTCAGGGTGTGAGATGTGTGAGCGTGGAGACAGAGGGATAGGCCTCGGCTCCTTTATAAAGGGGGAAAATATCAAGCGTCCCCGAATGTGGTCGTTCGGGACTTGCCTAAAAACACGGGTTCATGCCAACAGCCACGGTTGGATTACCCATACCTGTATTGATGTGAATCCCACAATAAGGGGAACACGATCTCTGCTCTGATAGGACGTGCCAAAGAAATCGCCTCGTGGTGTCTGTGGTAGCAAGTTGTAAGAACGGTTCGACTAAAAACCGGACCATGGCGTGATCTCACTCTTCGAAGAATTGTTAGCAGATTGGATTCATGGATTATTATTATTCTCTCTACGGTGATATATGGAGGGTTATCTTACAGAGCCGGACACGGTCCTTGTGTTCGGAATTTATCTTGGAGTATTCGAAGATGGAACCTGCCTCGCAATACGGAAGCCAATCTACGCGCCGGACTCATCGTCATTGAAGCTTGGTTCAGGGGCTACAAAGCGACTCCTGGATAAGGGGGTATCCGGACTGCCGGACTATGTACTTTGGCTGGACTGTTGGACTATGAAGATACAAGATGGAAGACTTCGTCCCGTGTCCGGATGGGACTCTCCTTGGCATGGAAGGCAAGCTTGGCGATCCGGATGTAGATCTCCACCTCTGTAAACCGACTTTGTGTAACCCTAGCCCCCTCCGGTGTCTATATAAACCGGCGGGTTTAGTCTGTAGGACTCATTATCATTATCATTATCATCAACAATCATACCATAGGCTAGCTTCTGGGGTTTTGCCTCTCTGATCTCGTGGTACATCCACTCTTGTAATACTCATATCATCAAGATCAATCAAGGAGGAAGTAGGGTATTACCTCCATTGAGAGGGCCTGAACCTGGGTAAACATCGTGTCCCCAGTCTCCTGTTACCATTAGCCTTAGACGCACACTTCGGGGCCCCCTACCCGAGATCCGCCGGTTTTGACACCGACAATTGCCACCAAGGCACCATCACAACTTAGCTGATAACATGTCCTGTCAACGAGCTCTACAAATGTGCCCGGATCTTCTTCAAGACTGGGGTCGAGGGCCCTGTCGGGGTCCTCTGGCTGTGGAGACGGACTGTGGACCTCCCTCATAGCTTTTCGCAGCTCCTGCTATGAATTGGCAAGATAAATATTTGTGATGAGGAATGCGGGAAAACAATGGAATAAAAGGTAGCAGCTCACCCAGCTTGGGGGGTTGTACATGGAGAATCCATCCCATGGTTTAATCTGGATGAACTCCTATTCTTCTCCTTTGAACAAGTCGGACAATATTTTCGCCAGAGCGGCGGCGGAGTTCGGACCTTTACGGACACAGCGGGTGGCGTCGTCTTCTACATTCAAGTGCCACATGGGTTTCCCCGATACTGAAGTGGCTGCAACCCCCACATTATACATATTGACATAACTTCAATAATTGTCAGTCGTGATCTGGCCAGCGTTTTTAGCCTGTCCATCAGGAAAAGGACCTCTCTGTTATCTTCCTCCTGGGGGCTCCATGGGTGCCAGCTGTGGCGTTTCTTCAACGGGGCATTGGTGAACTCAGGAAAGCCCATCGGGGTAGGGTTTGGAAGGGGGACTTTCTCCATATAAAACCACTCCGAAGGCCAGTCTTTGGATGTCTTCTTCGGAGTACCGGACAAGTATCCGGTCTCGGCGATGCGCCATATTTCGGCTCCGCCAACTTGATATATTGACCCCTCCAGAGTGCGGGGTACAAGGTAGAATAGCCTCTTCCATAGCTCGAAATGAGCTTTGCAGCCTAGAAACAGCTCGCAGAAGGCGACATAGCCGACGATGTGTAAAATGGAGGCAGGGGTGAAGTTATGCAGCTGGAGGCCATAGAACTCCAGGAGCCCGCGGAGGAATGGATGGATTGGAAATCCGAGTCCCCTCAGCAAAAAAGGGACAAGGCATACCCGCTCCCCCATGGATGGGTTGGGAAAACTCTCCGCTTGCTCCCCGCCATTATAGCTGGCTAGTCCGGCTCGAACGGGGACCATGTATGCGGGCGGGAGAAACCCCTGGGTCTGCAACTCTACCAGTCGGCTATCGGGAACAGAACACTTCTCCCAGTCGCCTGGCTTAGTGCTAGGAAGCTAGAGGAGGAGCTGCGACGACCGGCCATGATGGAATGGTTTCTTCCAGGCGCGCTCTGGTGGATGCTCACTGGGGAAGGATGGTCAGGGTGGCAAATGTAAAAATGCCCCGACTACTCGCATTCGCTCTCCACGTGGAGATGGCCATTATTGCAACACAGAAGCTGAGGAGTGCAACATTGATGGGAAGCCGGACACTGCTCGTTAGAACAGGTACTCCGGAGAATTTGGAGAAGAAACCGCCTTGCAATGCCGAAGACAATCTGCTCGCCGGACTCATCATCATTGAAGCCTGGTTCGGGGGCTACTGAGGGAGGCCTGGATTAGGGGGTATCCGGACAACCGGACTATATACTTTGTCCGGACTGTTGGACTATGAAGATACAAGATTGAAGACTTCGTCCCGTGTCTGGATGTGACTCTCCTTTGAGTTGAAGGCAAGCTTGGCGATTCGGATATGTAGATCTCCTTCTCTGTAACTGACATTGTGTAACCCTAGCCCCCTCCAGTGTCTATATAAACCAGAGGGTTTACTCCGTAGGACAACAACAATCATAATCATAGGCTAGCTTCTAGGGTTTTGCCTCTACGATCTCGTGGTAGATCAACTCTTGTAATACTCATATCATCAAGATCAATCAAGTAGGAAGTAGGGTATTACCTCCATCAATATGGCCCGAACCTGGGTAAACATCATGTCCCCAGCCTCCTGTTACCATTAGCCTTAGACGCACAGTTCGGGACACCCTACCCGAGATCCGCCGGTTTTGACACCGACAATGGGAGAGGCAGCGCGTGATTTTTTCTTCCTATGACTTTTTTCTAGACAATTTTTTCCTATGACTAAAATGCCAGAGATTAAAACGGTTCCAAAAAAGCCCAACCACTGGAAAACTTTCTATGATAAATATAGATAATTAGGGTCAACCAAAGCCCACAACATGAATTAATAGTATGCTTACAACTTAAATTACACCAAGACAAATATAGATAGATAGAATTTTTAGCTAAAAATATAGATAGATAGATAGATGGCCGTCACTTCTCCACCAAGCTCCTCCTTGCTCCTCCTCCGGGCACCCTTCACTGCTCCTCCGCGGGTGTTGTTGATGGGGTATGGCAGAGTTTGCATGCGTGCGTCGGTGGGGAAGACATTGTCGTAGTCCGTGAAGATGTTATGGGTGGTGAAAGCTATGAACTCGCAGCCACACCAGAACACGCGGCCGAGGAGGTAGAATGCCTCGAAGGGGTTGGTGAAGTGGGCAAGGATAGCAACCACAACCCCGTTGTGGATGACCTCCTCGACTCGGTACATCCTTGGAGATCCCCGAGGGATGTGCCCGTAGCCGGCCCCAAGGAAGAAGTCAGTGAACCCCCATGCGCCCCTCCACCTTGACATCGCCCGCACATGAAGGGTGCTCTTGACATACACCCTGGCGGGGTAGAGCATCTCCGGCACGGTGGGGGGGAGCGGTAGGTTGGCCCGGTGTACTGCATGGCTGCGGCGGGCTGGCTCTTGGGGTTGTTTGTGGCGAAGAAGAAGAAGGGCAGACACAAAATACAAGTGGGAGAGTATGGGAGATGGATGAAGGGTGTGAGAGGAAGAGGAACATGATAGGTGGCTTAAATAGCCACCATGGCAGTAATGGGGTCAAATGTGAACAAATTTTCCATCCACCGCGGCATCGGGAGTGTACACGCGTGGGAAACTGTAGTGTGAATCAAAATGCAAAGTTTAACTACTGCCTTATGTGTCGTCGGTCAGGTCAACCAGGGACGACACTGTGGCGCGTGCTCCTTCGCGTATGTGCACGCATGCGATGTAGGCTGAAGCGGACGCATGCATGCAACCGCATGCAACGTAGGCTCGCTCGAGCGCATGCAACAGCGACTGACATCGCTCGGTCCAACGGGTGAGCTTCTTTACACAGCCCAGCGACATGCATTCATGGCAGCCCACCCTCGAGCACAAAAAAAATAGGCGCAGAAAAAAAACCGGAAGTATTATATGATTTATCGACGCGAAAGCCCTAGATAATCCTTACAACATCAAAAAGCTACGAAACTTGGCAATGATTCTAGTCATGTTGGTACAAGGTTGTTGGTCCACCTCAAGGATGTCGACAAAAACATGCTTCGAGACGGACCCTTCCTTGTCCCGAAAGGCCTCCCATGAAGCAGATTTAGAATGACACCAAATTTTGCCAGGATGCAAGTCCAATGAGATCAACACTTGTTCATGTTGGCCAATGTGGCACTGACTGTCGAAGGAGATAAAGATTGATACTTGTTCATGTGGGCCCATATTTTTTTAAATTTGGTGTCGATAGAACACAAAAAACAAACATGCTATATGCTTTTAGGTCTTCACCCTCCCCAATTTGTTGGCCAACTCAGCAGGTTTTGCCTTAAGATGCCACCTCTTTTTGTAAGCTGCAATTGCTGTGGTTTTGGAATGTTGGTTCCCTTTCCTCGAGAACGGGAATTTATAGCGACCGTTATGCCGGTACACAATCTTCGCAGCCATGAGCCACTTGAAGATTTTCTTTCTGAAAGCTTCCCTCAGCTATAGGTAGTTCTCCCATTCTTCGAAATCTGCAATCTTGTATTAGAAGAAAAAAAATCTCATGCCAACAAATTGTACATTATATCAAAGTCAGGCATAAATGGATAGTTTTTTCTTTGTATTGGTTATCTAAAACTTTGGTTATATGAAAGACAGGCATAAAATGGAATACTAATGATCCATTCATCTAAATTTGCAGACCCTAGGACTGATAACCATATGATTAATCAAAAAAAGGCGAACAATACGATTGTCTGTACAAATAGCGAGGCTATGTAGACACTAACCGATTCATCATTGTTGGTGCCGTGTTGGACCAGCTGAGGTTGCGAATTGGCGGCGACGACGTTCTTGTCGACCAGTTCTTTCATGGGGTCCACATCTGCCGCATGGAGCGCACCAATCACGCCCCCTCCTCCGGCAGGTAGGCAGAGGCGATCAAACGCTAGAGGCGGGAGCGAGATTTGGGGAGTGAAAATTCAATTTGTTTGGGAGAGAGAGGGCATGTCCGCGCACAATTCGTCACTTTTGAAATTTAGGTAGAAACATGCATGTATACGGCATCATGCACACCCAGAGATTTGCCCGAACCAACCAATCAACCAACCAAGCAAAAGAAAAAGTGCACAATGTCGGACAACAAACGTGGCAACATAAACCGAACACCAAAATAGTGCGGTCAAAAAACAGCAAAATAGGAGGGACTTTTTTTCCGCACAGTACTACTAAATACTAGAAGGGAGAACTTCTGAAAAAAATACTCCCTCCGTTTCCTTTTAGTTGGCATATAAGAATTGGTCAAGGTTCACGATATGAAACTAACATCGTTAGATGAATGATGAAATTAATTTTCATGACATATAACTTCAGTATTGTAGATGATAATATTTTTTTATAATGTTAGTCAAACTTTGTAAAATTTGACTTTGACCAAATCTTATATGCAGACTAAAAAGAAACGGAGGGAGTACTAGAAGGGACAGTTGGCACATGTAATTTCACATGGCATCTAGCTTTTTTGTTCATCGCTAGCTATGTTGTACCGATTGGGTAAAATGAATGGATAATTATTAAACCCTAGCTATTGTCAAGGTTTATCGGTGTGTGTCTACGTGGCCAAGTGTGCTTGCACGGTGTGGGTCCAGGTGAGTGTGATGCACGGGACGGGCCTTTGTTGTTAGGGCCCACATCAAGCGGCACCGAATTCGGAGAAAAGTGAAGGAACGAGCCCCACACACCGTCCGCATGCCGGACTTGTTCCCTCCCATTGGCTAGATCGAACATGTGATATGGCCTCATTTACACTTAGCCCGCGTGAGGGTTTATGCATGCCCCTCTCGGTGTTTGACCATACCCTTCATGGGTCATATGATGAGACCACGCCAGGCCCCGTGAAGCACCGCCTAGGCACAAACCGGACGCATTAACTCTCGGTAGCTAGATCCAAACCATGCACCCCCGTTGTTTAGACCCAAGTGGAGTAGCACCTAGACACAGGACCCGCGACACTTGTGCCAGCCCCCGAACCATGCATCCCCGCCATGTAGACTCATACGTGGCCATGTGTGCATGCATGTTGTGGTTCCAACTGAGTGCGATGCACGGGACGGTCCTTGGTTACTAGGTATAACATCACGCGGCAACGTGATTTGAGGAAAATGAAGGAACGGGCCCTGCACTCCCTTCACAGGACGGACGCATTCCCACTCTCTGGCTTGATCCAGCATGGGATATGGCCCCGATTGCCCACAGCCTATGTGAGGGCCTACGCATGCCTCTCTCAATGTTTTACCACATCCTCTAGGGGTCGTATGATTCTTGCCCCAAGTCCCATGAATTTTCGACCCCTCGCGAATTTGCATTGATTATAACGGCAGCTGATGAGCATCATAGCCTAGAGAACGGCGTCGACGCCACCCCTCCCTTTGGTAGCATATGGTGCATATATGGACCAAAGAGCTTAACATGAGGCTTTCATACCAATCCTTGCTATGATTTCATGTGGCCGCCGTAGACCTTGAACTTTCGATGTTACAACCCTAGAAATGCGGTTAATGTCCCGAATATGGGAGGGAGCGGTGGAGGTGATGTCTACTACACAACCTTCTTCTTGTAGACGTTGTTGGGCCTGCAAGTGCATAGGTTTGTAGGACAGTAGCAAATTTCCCTCAAGTGGATGACCTAAGGTTAATCAATCCGTAGGAGGCGTAGGATGAAGATGGTCTCTCTCAAGCAACCCTGCAACCAAATATCAAAGAGTCTCTTGTGTCCCCAACACACCCAATACAATGGTAAATTGTATAGGTGCACTAGTTCGGCGAAGAGATGGTGATACAAGTGTAATATGGATGGTAGATAAAGGTATTTGTAATCTGAAATTCTAAACACAGCAAGGTAGCAAGCGATAAAAGTGAGCATAAGTGGTATTACAATGATAGGAAACAAGGCATGGGGTTCATACTTTCACTATTGTAAGTTCTCTCAACAATAATAACAAAGATAGATCATATAACAATGCCTCAACATGCAACAAACAGTCACTCCAAAGCAACTAATAGTGGAGAACAAACGAAGAGATTATGGTAGGGTACGTTACCACCTCAAAGCTATTCTTTCGAGTTAATCTATTCAAGAGTTCGTACTAGAATAACACCTTAAGACACAAATCAACCAAAACCCTAATGTCACCTAGATATTCCATTGTCACCTCAAGTGTCCGTGGGTATGATTATACGACATGCATCAAACAATCCCAGATTCATCTATTCAACCAACACAAAGTACTTCAAAGAGTTCCCCAAAGTTTCTACTGGAGAGTCAAGAACGTGTGCCAACCCCTATGCAAAGGTTCATGGGCGGAACCTGCAACTTGGTCACCAAAACATACATCAAGTGGCACATGATATCCCATTGTCACCACAGATAAGCACAGCAAGACATACATCAAGTGTTCTCCAAAAAGACTCAATCTGATAAGATAACTTCAAAGGGGAAAACTCAATTCATCACAAGATAGTAGAGGGGGAGAAACATCATAAGATCCAACTATAATAGAAAAGCTCGGGATACATCAAGATCGTGCCATAGAGGGAACACGAGAGAGAACACGAGAGAGAGAGAGAGAGAGAGAGAGAGAGATCAAACACATAGCTACTGGTACATACCCTCAACCTCGAGGGTGAACTACTCCCTCCTCATCATGGAGAGCGTCAGGATGATGAAGATGGCTACCGTGGAAGGATCCCCCCTCCGGCATGGTGCCGGGAAGTGCTCCCGAGAGGTTTCTGGTGGCTACAGAGGCTTGCGGCGGCGGAACTCCCGATCTATCTTGATATTCGATGTTTTTAGGTTACGCAGGGTTATATAGGCAAAAGAATTCGGTGGGAGGTGCTAGAGGGGCCCACGAGATAGGGTGGCACGCCCAGTAGGGGGGAGCATGCCCCCCTATCTCCTGGCCTCCTCGAGGATCTTTTGACGTAAACTCCAAGTCTCCAGGATGATATTCTCCCCAAAAATAACGCTATCGAAGGTTTCTTTCCATTTGGACTCCGTTTGATATTCCTTTTCTTCGAAATACTGAAACAGGCAATAAAACAGCAATATGGGCTGGGCCTCCGGTTAATAGGTTAGTCCCAAAAGTAATATAAAAGTGTATAATAAAGCCCATAATCATTCAAAACAGGTAATATAATAGCATGGAACAGAAAAAAATTATAGATACGTTAGAGACGTATCAAGCATCCCCAAGCTTAATTCCTGCTCGTCCTCGAGTACGTAAATGATAAAAACAAAATTTTTGATGTGGAATGCTACCTAGCATAATTCTCAATGTAATTTTATTTATTGTGGCATGAATGTTCAGATCCAAATGATTCAAAATAAAAGTTCATATTGACAAAAGAAATAGCAATACTTCAAGCATACTAATAAAAGCAATCATGTCTTCTCAAAATAACATGGCTAAAGAAAGTTCATCCCTACAAAATCATATAGTTAGGCTATGCTTCATTTTCGTCACACAAAGATGTTCCCAACTTCTAAACCCCCGATGACAAGCCAAGCAATTGTTTCGTACTTAAATAATCTCAAACTTTTTCAACCTTCACGCAATACATGAGCGTGAGCCATGGATATAGCACTATGGGTGGAATATAATAATGATTGGGGATTGTGTGGAGAAGACAAAAAATGAGAAAGTCTCACATTGACGAGGATAATCAACAGGCTATGGGAATGCCCATAAATTGATGTCAACATGAGGAGTAGGGATTGCCATGCAACGGATGCACTAGAGCTATAAATGAATGAAAGCTCAACAAAAGAAAACTAGTGGGTGTGCATCCAACTTGCTTGCTCACGAAGACCTAGGGCATTTGAGGAATCCCATCGTAGGAATATACAAGCCAAGTTCTATAATGAAAAATTCCCACTAGTATATGAAAGTGACAACCTATGAGACTCTCTACATGAAGAACATGGTGCTACTTTGAAGCACAAGTGTGGAAAAAGAGATAGTAGCATTGCCCCTTTATTTATTTATTTTCTTTTTTTTCTTTTTTTTCTTTTTTTCTTTTTTTGGCCTTTCTTTTTTCTTTCTTTTTGGCCTTCCCTATTTTTTATTTTTGGGCAATGCTCTAATAATGATGATCATCACACTTCTATTGATTACAACACATGAATTACAACTCAAAACTATAACAAGATATGACTCTATATGAATGCCTCCGGCGGTGTACCGGGATGGTGCAATGAATCAAGAGTGACATGTATAAAAATTATGCATGGTGGCTTTGCCACAAATACGATGTCAACTACATGACCATGCAATGGCAATATGACAAAAGTAATGCGTGTCATAATGATGATGAACGGAACGGTGGAAAGTTGCATGGCAATATATCTCGGAATGGCTATGGAAATGCCATAAATAGGTAGGTATGGTGGCTGTTTTGAGGAAGATACAAGGAGGTTTATGTGTGATAGATCGTATCATATCACGGGGTTTGGATGCACTGGCGAAGTTTGCACCAACTCTCAAGGTGAGAAAGGGCAATGCACGGTACCGAAGAGGCTAGCAACGATGGAAAGGTAAAAGTGCGTATAATCCATGGACTCAACATTAGTCAAAAGAACTCATATAGTTATGGCAAAAATTAAGAAGTCATCAAAAACCAAGCACTACGCGCATGCTCCTAGGGGGATAGATTGGTAGGAAAAGACCATCGCTCGTCCCCGACCGCCACTCATAAGGATGCACAAGCCAGGTACACTTCATGCTTCAAATTTGTTACACAACTTTAACCATACGTGCATGCTACGGTACTTGCTAACTTCAACACAAGCATTCTTTAAATTCATAATCACCCAACTAGCATGACTTTAATATCACTACCTCCATATCTCAAAACAACTATCAAGTATCAAGTTGATCATAGCATCCAATTCACTTCCTATGATAGTTTTCATTCAAATTACCATGTTGTTTAAGACTCTCAAAATAATATATGTGAAGCATGAGAGTTCATTAATTTCTACAAAATAAAACCACCGCCGTGCTCTAGAAGATATAAGTGAAGCACTAGAGCAAATGACAAACTACTCCGAAAGATATAAGTGAAGACCAATGAGTAGTTAAATAATTGTGTAACTATGAGAAGACTCTCTCTCATTTAAGAATTTCAGATCTTGGTATTTTATTCAAGCAGCAAGCAAAACAAACAAAATGACATTGCAAGGAAAGAACAACTCATGTGAAGAAGCAGAAACTTAGGTTCAACCGATACTAACCGATAATTGTTGAAGAAGAAAGGTGGGATGCCTACCAGGGCATCCCCAAGCTTAGATGCTTGAGACTTCTTGGAATATTGTCTTGGGGGTGCCTTGGGCATCCCCAAGCTTGAGCTTTTGTGTCTACTTAATTCCTTTTATAGCACGGTTTCTCTTTTTATCAAAAGCTTCATCCACACCAAACTCAACAAGAACTCGTGAGATAGGTTAGTATAAACCAATGCAAAACCTTATCATTTTCTACTGTAACAAATCACTAAGATTATTATTCAACGTTGAATACTAAATGTATCTGCATATTTAATACTCCCATCCTAAAATAGAATCATTAAACAAGCAAACATATGCAAACAATGCAAACATAACAGCAATCTGCCAAAACAGTATAGTCTGTAAAGAATGCAAGATTCATCATACTTCCCTAACTCCAAAAATTATAAGAAAAATACTAGTCTGTAAAATATTTACCATATCTCATTATGAAAAAAGATTCAACATTATATCACTCTCTGACTTTTCTCGGGAATTTTTGCAACAGCGGTAAACTTTCTGTTTTCAAACAGCAACATGTATACTAGCTAAATAAGCATGGTAAAGTCTATCCTTGACATTTTTATTCAAAATAAAGATGCAAAACATTATTATAAATAACAGCAAGCAAATACTAACAAAATAAAATGACGCTCCAAGCAAAACACATATGATGTGGTGAATAAAAATATAGCTCCAAGTAAAGTTACCGATGAACGAAGAAGAAAGAGGGGATGCCATCCGGGGCATCCCCAAGCTTAGTTGCTTGGTTGTCCTTGAATATTCCCTTGGGGTTCCTTGGGAATCCCCAAGCTTAGGCTCTTTCCACTCCTTATTCCATAGTCCATCGAATCCTTACCCAAAACTTGAAAACTTAAACCACACAAAACTCAAAACAAAACTTGTAAGCTCCGTTAGTATAAGAAAATAAATCACCACTTAGGTAGTGTAATGAACTCATTATTTATCTATATTGGTGTAATATCTAATGTATCCCAAGTTCTCCATGTTTCATACCCTTACATACTAGCCATAGATGCATCAAAATAAGCAAACAACACACGAAAGGCGGAATCTGTCAAAAACAGAAAAGTCTGTAGCAATCTGTATCAAGCGTATACTTATGGAACTCCAAAAATTATGAATTAAATTGCTGGACCTGAAAAATTTGTCTATTAATCATCTGCAAAACGAATCAACCTAAAATCACTCTCCAGTAAATAATGACAGCTAATCTCGTGAGCGCAAAGTTTCTGTTTTTTACAGCAAGATCATAAAGACTTCACCCAAGTCTTCCCAAAGGTTCTACTTGGCACTTTATCGAAACAAAAAAAGCTATAAAACATGATTACTACAGTAGCATAATCATGTGAACACACAAAAACAGTAATGATAAATATTGGGTTGTCTCCCAACAAGCGCTTTTCTTTAATGCCTTTCTAGCTAGGCGTGATGATTTCAATGATGCTGACATAAAGGATAAGAATTGAAACATAACGGGAGCATCATGAAGAATATGACTAGCACATTTAAGTCTAACCCACTTCCTATGCATAGGGATTTTGTGAGCAAACAATTTATGGGAACAATAATCAACTAGCATAGGAAGGTAGCACAGGCATAGCTTCAAGATTTTAAGCACATAGAGGGGAAACTTGATATTATTGCAATTCCTACAAGCATATGTTCTTCCCTCATAATAATTTTCAGTAGCATCATGAATGAATTCAGCAATATAACCAGCACCTAAAGCATTCTTTTCATGATCTACAAGCATAGAAAATTTACTACTCTCCTCATAAGCAAATTTATTCTCATCAATAATGTGGGAGCAAACTCAACAAAATAACTATCATGTGAAGCATAATCCAATTGAAAACTAAAATCATGATGACAAGTTTCATGGTTATCATTATTCTTAATAGCATACAAGTCATCACAATAATCACCATAGATAGCAACTTTGTTCTCATAATCAATTGGAACCTCTTCCGAAATAGTGGAATCATCACTAAATAAAGTTGACACTCTTCCAAATCCACTTTCATATTCATCACAATAAGATTCAACATCCTCCAAAATAGTGGGATCAATACTACCTAAAGTTGACACTCTTCCAAACCCACTTTCATCAATATAATCATCATAAATAGGAGGCATGCTTTCATCATAATAAATTTGCACATCAAAACTTGGGGGACTAAACATATCATATTCATAAAACATAGCATCCCCAAGCTTGTGGATTTGCATATCATTAGCATCATGGGTATTCAAAGAATTCATACTAATAACATTGCAATCATGCTCATCATTCAAAGACTTAGTGAAAAACATTTTATAGATTTCTTCTTCTAGCACTTGAGCACAATTTTCCTTACCATCATTCTCACGAAAGATATTAAAAATCTGAAGCGTATAAGACAAACTCAATTCCATTTTTTTAGTTTTCTTTTATAAGATAAACTAGTGATAAAACAAGAAACAAAAAGATTCAATTGCAAGATCTAAAGATATACCTTCAAGCACTCACCTCCCCGGCAACGGCGCCAGAAAAGAGCTTAGTTGACGGGGTGTGAGTGCCGTTTACCTAGACTCCCCGGCAACGGCGCCAAAAAAGAGCTTGATGTCTACTACACAACCTTCTTCTTGTCGACGTTGTTGGGCCTGCAAGTGCACAGGTTTGTAGGACAGTAGCAAATTTCCATCAAGTGGATGACCTAAGGTTTATCAATCCGTAGGAGGCGTAGGATGAAGATGGTCTCTCTCAAGCAACCCTGCAACCAAATAGCAAAGAGTCTCTTGTGTCCCCAACACACCCAATACAATGGTAAATTGTATAGGTGCACTAGTTCGGCGAAGAGATGGTGATACAAGTGCAATATGGATGGTAGATAACTGTATTTGTAATCTGAAATTCTAAAAACAGAAAGGTAGCAAGTGATAAAAGTGAGCGTAAATGGTATTGCAATGATAGGAAACAAGGCATGGGGTTCATACTTTCACTAGTGCAAGTTCTCTCAACAATAATAACATAGATAGATCATATAACAATCCCTCAACATGCAACAAAGAGTCACTCCAAAGCAACTAATAGCGGAGAACAAACGAAGAGATTATGGTAGGGTACGAAACCACCTCAAAGCTATTCTTTCGGATCAATCTATTCAAGAGTTCATACTAGAATAACACCTTAGCACACAAATCAACCAAAACCCTAATGTCACCTAGATACTCCATTGTCACCTCAAGTATCCGCGGGTATGATTATATGATATGCATCAAACAATCTCAGATTCATCTATTCAACCAACACAAAGTACTTCAAAGAGTGCCCCAAAGTTTCTACTGGATAGTCAAGAATGTGTGACAACTCCTATGCATAGGTTCATGGGCGGAACCCATAAGTTGGTCACCAAAACATACATAAAGTGGCACATGATATCCCATTGTCACCACAGATAAGCACGGCAAGACATACATCAAGTGTTCTCATAAAAGACTCAATCCGATAAGATAATTTCAAAGGGGAAAACTCAATTCATCACAAGAGAGTAGAGGGGGAGAAACATCATAAGATCCAACTATAATAGCAAAGCTCGAGATACATCAAGATCGTGCCATAGAGGGAACATGAGAGAGAACACGAGAGAGAGAGAGAGAGATCAAACACATAGCTACTGGCACATACCCTCAACCTCGAGGGTGAACTACTCCCTCCTTGTCATGGAGAGCGCTGAGATGATGAAGATGGCCACCAGTGAAGGATCCCCCCTCCGGCAGGGTGCCGGGAAGGGCTTCCGAGAGGTTTCTGGTGGCTATAGAGGCTTGCGGCGGCGGAACTCCCGATCTATCTTGATATTCGATGTTTTCAGGGTACGTAGGGTTATATAGGTGAAATAAGTCGATCAGGTGGTGCTCGAGGGGCCCACGAGACAGGGGGAGCGCCCAGTAGGGGGGCGCACCCCCTATCTCTTGGCCTCCTCGAGGATCTTCTGACGTAAACTCTAAGTCTCCGGGATGATATTCTTCCCAAAAATAACTCTGCCGAAGGTTTCATTCCGTTTGGACTCCATTTGATATTCCTTTTCTTCAAAATATTGAAGCAGGCAATAAAACAGCAATATGGGTTGGGCCTCCGGTTAATAGGTTAGACCCAAAAGTAATATAAAAGTGTATAATAAAGCCCATAATCATTCAAAACAGGTAATATAATAGCATGGAACAATCAAAAATTATAGATACGTTGGAGACGTATCAGGAGGCCACACAGTAAACTATCCCAATAATTTTATGTTTGTTTTATCTGGCAAGACAAACAAGTTTTTTTAAATAAGGATTTTTAGCATGTTTTAATAAGGATTTTATAATTTCACATTATAAGGTGCTTATTTTTTCCTAAAACAAAGGTGTTGTAAATGCACAAAGCTCCACATTGAGCCTCTCACCATCACATTCACGTTGAACTCACCCTAAAACGAAGGAGAGGTAGACCGAATCTCCCCACGGGGGCAACCTCCACCTAGTAGCTAAATATGGTTAGTTGAGAATTTCTCCCCAAGTCGTTTTTTGAGGAAAAATCACATTCTTCTTTTTTCCTCCAATATTGTGGCGAAATACATGGAAAGAAAATCATGGGAGGCATGGTAGAACGAGTGCACATGTTTTCCCCCTCCAAAAGTGCACTAGTTGCCATATTGCATGTGAACGTGTCACCTGTACAAACAATTGAATTGTCATTTTTATTTTGTTAACAATTCCTAAGTATTGAATTTCAGCGTGCACCTACCCCATGTCAGATAGGTCAAATTTGTTTTATCCAAGCTTCGCCAGCGACCGTGCAGATTCTTGTACCATGCACGTGCTGCTCGGGGCCTCTTGCGTCCGGTACCGGACAGGGGAATCTAGATGTGATGCAATACAATTCATGTTGACCCATATCATGCACCCTTAGCCAACCAGGCCGACAACATGCACCACTAGCCACCTCGATCTAGACCATGCGATAGTGTCCATGATGGGCAAAGATGCTCAGCTGGACATGTTTGCTGGCACTAGTGCATGATGCCCAATCTCGGTGTGCAAGACGGGTAGTCGTGTGTCACTTTGACATGCTTGGCTTACGGAGGGAGGGACTCGTTGGAGAACTAACGAACTAAGGTGGGGTCAAGGGTGGATGGATGGTGTGGGTCAACTTGGCCAAAGGGGAACGGTTTGAGGCCATTTGAACAATGCATGCCATGGCTATGGTTATGAGCTACCTCACTTGCCTTACCACGGAATTTTTCATAAGGGGACAGTGTAAACCTAAAAATTTTGAGTTTTATTTTAGGATATCCTGTTTGTTTCATTTATGGCACAATGTACAACAAATTTGGGGTTATTTTGGAGATGGTCAAAAAATCACTTCATTACAGACGGGCCGTTTGGTCTCACTTAAGCGAGTTTTTCTAACAAGGTGGTTTTTTAGACCACATCCAGATCACCTGAAATTTTGTACACATGATCTTTTCATAAACATAGACAAAATATGAAAGTTTTCCATTTTTTAGAATTTTATATAATTTATAGTGGATCAGTGAAACTCAGGTACATACCTCTGACTATAACTTAAGGGGACAGTGTAAACTTCATTATTGCTGAATTTTCTTTGATAATCATGTTTATTACATGGATGTGATAGTGTAAAGATTTTGGTGATTTGGACATGGTCCAATCATAAACATGTGACCATACAAAAAAGAAAAAGCCCACCCTCTAACAGGAGATATCAAACCCCACGGCCTGCATACGACTAGAAACCCAACCATATGGGCCAGGATGCCGGCCCGTGGGATGTTGATTTCTCCTGCTAGTACACCCCACGGGGCATACACAGAAGTGGATAGGGAACATGCTAGTTCAGTGAGAGAGGCTCATGCAAATGGTCTCTCAGCCACGTATATAAGTAGGTGCGTGCGCGTCTCACTTGGTGAGGTGGGACTAAACTCCCACCTCCCATCAGTTGCGCCCAGTGCGTCTCAGCGTTGGGCAAAATTTTCTTAGGTTGTCCCACGAGAACCTCACCCGTGTGCTGGACCACGCGTCCCTGTAGATGGTTTGGCTGGCCCATCTTGTATGCATATCCTTTTTTTGTTTTTCACATATTCTCTTTCATTTATTATTAAACAATTCTAAAACCAAGGTAGTTGTAAACGCACAAAACTCCTTCTTCAGCCTCTCACCATCACGTTCACGTTGAACTCACCCTAAAATCAAGGAGAGGTAGATCGAATCTCCCCACGGGGGACAACCTCCATGGAGTAGCTAAATATGGTTACTTGAGATTTTCTTCCCAAGTCGTTTTTTGACGGGAAAATACATTTTTCTTTTTTCCTCCAATAATTGTGGCGAAATACATGGAATAAAAATTGTGGGAGGCATGGGGGCTACCTATTTTCCGCCCTCCGAAAGTGCACTTGTTGCCAAAATGCATGTGAACGTGTCATATTCCACATTTTCCTTAAAACATGTTGTACACATGTACAAACAATTGAATTGCCGTTATTATTTTGTTATCAATTTTTAAATCTTGAATTTCAGCATGCACCTATCCCATGGCGTCTCATGGAAGCTCCCACATCAACCACACAGATTCTTCTACCATGCACCTGTGCTGCTCTGGCGTCCAGTACAAGGGAGGGGAATCTTGATCCGATGCGATGCGATTCATGTCTACCCATAGCATGCATCGCTAGGCAACCGGGCCGACAACATGCACCGCTAGCCGCCTCGATCCAGACCATGGGCAAAGATGCTCAGCTGGACATGCCTGTTGGCACTAGTGCATGATGCGCCAATCTCGGTGTGCAGGATGTGTACCCGTGTGTCGTTTTAACATGCTTGGCATACCGAGGGAAGGGACTCATCAGAGATCCAATGAACTGAGGTGGGGTCAAGGGTGGATGGATGGTGTGGCTCAACTTGGCTAAAGGTTTACGGTGGCTGTCTACGTGGCCAAGTGTGCATGCATGGTGTGAATCCAGCTATGTGTGATGCACTGGACAGGCCTTTTTGGATAGGTCCCACATGAAGCGGCACCGAATTTTGAGGAAAATTAAGGAACGGGCCCCGCACTCCGTCCGCATGCCGAACTCGTTCCCTCCATTGGCTAGATCCAGCATGCGATATGGCATCGTTTCCACATAGCCCGCGTTAGGCCTTATGCGTGCTGCTCTTGGTGTTTGACCACACCCTTCATGGGCCATACGATGAGACCACGCCATGTGAACCACCACCTAGGCACAAACCGGACGCGTTACCCATTGGTAGCTAGATCCAAACCTTATGCACCCCCGCCGTCTAGACCCTCGTGTGGAGCATCACGTAGATGTTTAGACTCATACGTTGACATGCATCCTCTTGGTAGACGTTTAGACTCATGTGTTACCTCTTGGTAGCTAGATCCAAACTAGACTCACACCACTTACACCAGTCCCCGAACCATGCATCCCCGCCATTCAGACTCATACGTAGACTTGTGTGCATGCATGTTGTGGGTCCAGTTGAGTGCGATGCACGAGCCAGGCCTTGGCTACTAGGTCTAACATCACGTGCCATCGAGATTTGAGGCAAATAAAGGAACGTGCCCCGCACTCCTTTCACAGGCCAGACACATTCTCTCTCGATGGTTTGATCCGGCATGCGATATGGCCCCGTTTGCACACAGCCTATGTGAGGGCCGATGCATGCCCCCCTTGATGTTTTAACACACCCTCTAGGGGTTGTATGATGACACCACACCAGGTCCCGTGAATTTTTAGCCCCTCATGAATTTGCATTGATTATAACGATAGCAGACGGGCATCATAGCCCTAGAGAACGGCGTCGAGGCCACGCCTCCCGTTGGTAGCATATGGCACATATATGGACCAAAGAGCTTAACATGGGGCACTCATCCCATTCCCTGCTATGATTTTTTGTGGTCGCGTAAGATCTTGAACTTTTGAGCTTACAACCATAGGAATGCGGTAAATGGCCTGAATATGCGAGGGAGGGAGGGGGGTGGGGCGAGAAAGGCCACGCAATTACGTACCCCCATTATTGAAGTTTGTTTTTTCTGGAAAGAAACATTTTTTTATAAATAAAGAATTTTTAGCACTTATTAATAATGATTTTATAATTTCACATTGTAAGGTGCATTTTTTTCTCTAAAACAAGGGTGTTGTAGACGCACAAAACTCCTCCTTGAGCCTCTCACCATCACGTTCACCCAAAAAGGATTTCCCTATTTTTTACGATTTTCCTTTGTTTTTATTTTTTAGACAAAAGGATTTTCCTTTGTGTTTTTTTATTAGTAACATAGGTTTTTACTTTGTGACAGGTAAGCGGCCTGTGGGCCTTTTTGGTTGTTTCTTTACGAACTGGACCCACGGGTCGTTACTTTTTGTGTTTGACACGGATAGGGTCCGTGTCATCAGCCCCATCACCCACACACCCCCGGCCCCCTCATCCCCACCCTCCCCACAAACCACCCCGCCGCCTACTCGCCTGGCCGCTCTCGACGGTTGGAGCAGAAGAGTGCGGAGTGAGATTGGGAGGCCGCCAGCAAGCACCTAGCGACTATCGGGGACTAGGTGAAGTGAGAAACCCTAACTTGTAATCTTTGACTTCTTTGTTCCTTGTTGTGTTGCCGTTTCGAGAGATGGATATGGTTTTCAAAGTTGGACATTAAATAGTTAGTATCTTCAAATCGGAGGTAAGATGGAAGGCGATGCAGAGATTGAAGGAAGTTTTCTACATCGGTAACTTGCTTGGTATTTTTTCCTAGGGTTTCGGTATTCGAGGGTTTTCATAACAATGAGCAAGTGCATATGCGTAACACAATAGCAGCAAATATCAGCAAATAGTTCTTTAAAAACTTAGAAAAAATTTGGCATTGTGCAGTGGCGAATCCAGGAAGAAACTAGAGGGTGGGCTCAAAACTTATAAGCTGGGATAGTGGATTAAATTCCTTTTTAGGACGAAATTAGGTTGGTTTTAGTAAGGCAGCCATTAACTTCTAGTCCTAGATTGTAAGTCAACTAAACATTTCTCAAAATAATATTTACTGTAGTGTTTGGTTTTTTGCAAAATATGAAATTTTGATCCAAATATTTGTATCTTTGTACGGAAATAACAATAACCTCGTAATTTTGTTGCCCAAATTAGTTCATATTTTAAAGATTATAAATGTGAGGGCGTACAATATATCAGAGTTTTTAACAATTATTTTAATATTTATTTTGTGTGCTTATGTAGTACAAGGAAAAAGTGAAGTAAGTTCATTTTCTCGAATATGACAGACGACAAGTGGCTAATTTAGTTGGTTACGCTGACGATCCTTCGTCCTTCCAGAACATATTTTCTTTTATTTTTCCAGGAACAAATTGTTGGATGAGGATATATGTAGATGGGCTGTATGTTGAAGGTGTGCGTGTGTACATTCGGGTGGGCCGAGTAATAGCAGTAGTAGGATTTATGTTTTGATAGGACTTTTCTCAGAGATTACTGCTCAGTCTCAGACACTACCTCAATTGTGCTGCAGAGGAGGAGGGGCCAATGCCGCACGTCGACGCTCGGGGTGTGCCCATGCTTCCGGTCGAGGATGAAGAGAAGGACATGTTTGAACAAGCTATGGTGCGGCGGGCACATGCTGCATTGCGGGGTTATGAGGAGTGGAGGGCGAGCCACCCGCGCAGTTCAAGTGTATGATTGTTGATTACTGATGGAGTACCTTTGTTCATTATACTTTATGATTGTTGCCTAGTGTGTTATATGCATAAGCCCATTTCTTAAATTCTCATCCTTTGTTTTTTTTTATTTTATTTTGTTTACATAGGTAGTGTGCATAACCTGTCGACAGGACTGCAACAGGCCCGATGCCACTGGGTTGACATTTACCATCGCGCTAGATGGGGACACTTCAGTTGTGATATAAATAATCATGTTAATTTTAACTTGTATTGTGTTTATTCCCCTCTACTTTGAAGATTAACAAAATGTAGGAAATAAATAGCAATTTAATTCTACATCTACAGATCATGTCATGCTACGCATGGCATGAGTTCAGCGCCATCCCAGATAGTTCATTGCTTTTTCAAGCGAGAGTGAGCCGCACATATGATTTTGGCGTGTACAAAGGGAATTCAAGGGCAATCATCGGTGGTGAAAACTGGTGCAGGTTTGTTGAAGACTTCGACCTGCGAGAAGGCGACCTTGTCTCCTTCGATTTGACTGAAGACATTCCTGTGGTGTACTGCTGCAACCTGCCAAGGACATGCGATCAAAACAAAGAGCGTAATCCTCTAGAATCAGTTGTCATAAAGAAGGTAATTAATCTGACGAAGTAAGAGGAGCATAACCTACATAACCTTGTGGCGATGAAGAAAGGTTATATAGGTGTATTTTTTGTCCACCGCTTCACCAAGTCGAACATAGAAGGAAAGACGATGGTATGTTTTTCAAGTACTAGTCTTTTTTATTTTGTATGCAATTTTCTTTGTTTTTTCATGGAGAGAAAGATTAATGATATGCTATTGTAGCTGAAACTAGTGAATACACTGATGTGTGTTTTTGCATATCCTTTTGTTTCCCATAACTGAAGATCCTTATGTAATATATGTCGATGTAGCTGGAGATCCTTTGTTTTACTGCTCCTTCACATATTTGATAACTTTTCTTCCTATGATGGTGCGTACAGAGAATACCGGTGAAAGTTGTCGACCCCCTGAAGGCCCCAGGAGATGGGGAGATACTGGGAGATGGGCTTGCTGGCATTTGGTTGTGCAAGGACAGTTTCATGCCAGTCAAGTACCACAAGTGTGATGATGGCTGCATCATCTTCCACAAGTGTGATTTTGTTGACAGTGAAGAGCTCAAGGTTCATAAAACCATTCTTTTTGGTTTCAAGACCACCACCCGTGAAGATCTTTAGATCGAGGTGGTTATGAACATGCTAACCGAGGAGCCACAAATGTAGCACGACAATGCAAGAGTGTCCTTTACACTAGGTATGGTGCGAAAACTATGTTGATAGCAGTTATGCATCTATGGCGTTACTTCTTCATTCTGTCTTCGGTGATGATGACTATGAGAGGAGGACATGTTGCAGTTAGAGTAAATGCTAGGATTGGGTCCTATTCAGGACTCAAAATAGGGCTTACATTGGTGGTTGCTTTATTGGCTACTGTTTCCCTGGCTGTAATCATGAACGATGGTAATGCAAATGGAATCTTTAAGGGGGTTTTATTAATAACTTAAATCATGGAGTTAAGATGGTAGAACTACCTATGAGTGTTTGCGTAGGAGATGCAGGAAGGGCATCATTTGTGTTCTTCACTCTTTGGTAATGCAGGGATAATGTGAGATTACAAAATAAATGGTATAGTGATCTTATGATTCTTGTTTAGCTAATTTGCTTGTGGATCATGGGATGGTCTATATTGCAGATGAAGGTGATAAACAAAGAGGTGCTGATGTTGGGAGCAAAGAGGTGCTGATGGTCTATATGCACAGGATAGAGCATGTAGCAGGTGAATTGTAAGTCTGGCTTGCGCATGTGTGGAGTCACATGGTACTGTGGTGTCGCCTGCGCATCTCTTAGCTATATTTTCTGTCCTTTGCCGTAGTCTTATTTTTTGGACCTTCATGTTAAGTCTGGCTGGGCTTGCTACCATTTATGATTTGTGCTGCTACTTGATTACTTTAGTTTCTTGTTGTAGTTTGTATCAGGGGCTTGAAAGACCCTGTGGTTTCTGTTAATCGAAAATCAGAGGGGGCGACCCTTCTTTTGATTAAAAAATATGAACTTTCTCTATGCAATAAGAAAATAAATTTTCTCTATCCAAGCCCAGTTGAGAACAGTATTCATTATAAATTTAAAATAATCTTTTGGTAAAAATGGCTATCGTAGTCTGTATCATAGCTAGCGAAACCGCAACAAAATAAACGTCTTAAGTATAATATCTCTTGAATGCGGATCAAATTAGGCAAGACAGCTAAAATAAAGGATGATTCTACTTGTAGGAAATTTGAACTTACGACTTACTAGCAACATAATGAAGTTTACAGACTATCAGCTAGATAAATAGAAGAAACATTTTAGTTTGATTCATTCTTCCTTCCGGACTTCCTCGACCGCCTAGATGGTTTGGCGAGATGCTGGCACTGAATCTCGAACCCCTTCTGGAAGTTCACAAATCGCCTGTTTGCATCATAGGTGGCATACGCGTCCCTAGAAGCATAATAGATGTTCTTCAAGGGCAAGGGCACTTCTACCCATATATAGTGGTCATCTTCTATGATAGCATCCTTCATCTTGTTGTAGCTGTGGTGGATGAAGGAACCAGCGTAGTCAGCCAAGCCATACTTTGGCTTAATCGTCACTGGATCAGGCACTCTCCACAAATTCTAGATATCCACAAAGTTTCGTACCACTAGACCAACATGCTTGAGTTTTTTTGGTCATTGTTGATGTCCACCCCAACAAAGGTGTACTCATCGTCGAGCAGGAAGGCGGCAAGGAGGCCGCAGTGCTCATCAGCAACACTTATGTGGTACACGAGGACATTGATGCCAACGCATAACTGGACCATGGCAGCCATCTGTGTTGGACCACGAGGCCAGGTGAACTCCACATCCGGTACAACTATCTTCTGGTCGTCGTTCTGCAGCCAGTATTTGAATCTGCGAATGTAGTACTCAACATTGCTAGCCTTGTTCATGTACTTCACAAAAATTTCGGTATTTCCATCTGCCCTGACAGCATAATCTTTCACGAACGCCATGCCAAAGGACTGTAATTGATGAAACATGTATAAGACATGAATCATGATAATAACATGATAAAATAAGCCCAGATGAAAGATAGTATAATAATTCTGGCACTATTGAAAGTTTATGTAAACAAGTGCATGAACAATTTAAACTAAACATGTACTCCCTCTATAAAGAAATCACTAAAGTAGTGACCCAAAAGTTGTTATATTTCCTAGGAGAGGGAGTATATGCGAATTAATAATCAAAATTTACGCTTTTGAAGTATTTATCTAAACAACTGTGTCAACAATCAAGAATAAACACGTATCTATGAATCGTTCATCGCCCATGCAGATGAATCTGTGTGTACAAACTAACGAAGCGGGAGAAAAACAATAAATTGACAAGAAAACAGACTACATGTTGCATGCAGATGAATCTGTGTGCGAAATTCTCATAAGGCAAAGGACTACATGTTGAAGGCAGTTGAATCTGTGCGCACAAAATAAAGAAGCAGGAGAACAAGAAATTGACAAGAAGAACGCCATCGTATGTGTTGCTACTGGAGAACTACTAACAAAATTGACAGGAAGGGGAACTCATCGTTCCAGAAGCCAGATTGTTGGGAGAGTGGGCGACGCAGAGGAAGAGGGAATCAAGAGGACGAAGAGGCAGAGGAACCGTTTTTGGAGAGTCGTAGCAGTGAGGACGAAGCGCCCTCGCGCCTGCCTATCCTAAATAATTGGGACGGGACTCGTCCCGCCTGTTGGAGTCCTCCCGCCTGTTGGAGTCCTCGCTTTCCTTTCTCATGTTCTCATTTAAAATGGGCTCATCCCATTATAATAGGCCCATATAAGAAAGCACAAGAAGCCCAAACGCTTCATGATTGAGATTAACTTGCTAAAAAAATTCTCAAAAAAAAACTTGCTAAAAAAACATTACGTGATCTAAAACAAAGCTTTTCACGGCATAGATCGTATACTCCACCTCACGCCTCCCACCCCACGCCTCCCATACCTAGCCTTCCATGACTACACCGAATTACCACCCCACGCCGCCCAAAGTAGCTCCCAGGTCGATGAAACCGACAGAGCCGTCATCTTTGAAGCCTGCATCGGCCCCTGACATGAAAGAGAAGGCCACGTCAAAGAAGCCAAAGAAAGAGAAGGGCATGTTGTAGAATCTAGCGAAGCAAAAGATGAAAGCGAACGGCAATGGAGCCAATCGATCGAGAGAATCCTCCGGTAGCAATCCCATAATTTATGGCACACTTCCTTTTTGTCTCGTCTAGTTACAGCTAACGAACTATCCCTATTTTACTGAAGGGAGATGGGTGTGTCTAGAAAGAAAAGAAAAAAGGACAAAAAAGGCTTGCACGAATCTTGGCATAAAATCAATGACATAGGACTTAGATGTGCAATAAAATCAAGGTTATCGTCTCTGTTTATATGCCTTAAAATTTGGAAATTCTAATTTTTTGGCATAGGCTTTCTAAATGAGTTCTTAATCTCTAGTGATTGAAACTGTTGGTGATTCCCCTTAATTTTGCATGGTCTTTACTATTTGATCTTTTTGAATTCGATGGGAACTAAGGAGTATGTGCTCTTGAATGCTTGCAATGGAACTGCTACATTCCTTTTTTGAGATTATCTATAAACTACTGATCTTCTTATCATGTATGCAATTATTTTCGTAAGCGTGATGCCTGAAACTTTAGTAGTGCACATAGACCAAAGTCTGCTCTTTCTAATAAAAATCTATACTATTATCAGTCAATTTTCCGACAGAGATAGCTTGTTTTTCTATGTCTGGTGTTCATTATATGGCCCATAAGCTCTATGATTTCATGCAGTACTGTAGAGCACAATTTTGATATTGGCATAGATTAGATCTAGTCGGTTCTATGCGTGTTTAAATGAATACCATACAGAATCTAATCACACTATTTGTACATTCAGGGAACTCAGGTTGCTTCTTTGCTGCAATACGAGAAGTTCATAAAAGATTTAAACACACAGCAACTGACATACATCAAGTTGATTGGACTGGGTGAACTTCTCAAGACTCCTGGCATGAGAATGAGACATCTACTGTGCCAGGACATCGCTTATTCATATGATACAGAGTAGAATGCCTTTATAATTAATTGGAGACCATGTAGGATCACATTGAAAGATGAGAAGCATATAACATGCCTGCCCTGCATGGGGAAGAATCACGTCTCTTCAAATCATAACGATACTTTGGAGTTGTGGAAGGAACTGAAAGACCCCAATGACACAAAAGTAACTTTGAAAGGATTGCTAGCCAAGATCAAAGGCCACATCACACCTAATTTTGTCAGGCCATTTGTCTTGTACACCATAGGAAAATATGTATGCCCGACAACACAGCAGTATGTGGAAAACAGATACATTGGGATTGTTAGAAACGTTGAGACAATAAAGAGCACCAATTTTGGACAGCTTACGCTTGACCATCTTATGGCTAGCGTCACGAAATTTGTAAATGCTGGAGAAAATCCGGAGGGCAACCTACCACTACTGCAGGTAATACAATCATTATTAACATACCACACATTTAATTTTATGGAATATTGTCTAAGATGTTTTTGTTGTAATGCAGACGTGGTACTACGAGAATTGGAGGATGCACCAATTGGACTCTACCATATCGTATGCATCAAGGTTAAGGCCCTGGAGTGACGAGAAGGCACAGAAGGTTGACAACATAATCAACAAAAATTATATAGGGGTTGGAGAGGTAAAGTGTTAGTATTGTGTGACTGGATTATGTACCATATGTTTTGAATGATACTAACGACACTAACATGCAGTATGTCGATGACCTACTGCGGCCTTTCAATCCGCCACCATTTGGGACGCCGGTCAAACCAAAGAATGACGGTCAGGTAAATGATGAACATGACACAAGTACAATCGAAGTTATATGCTCCTAACTGCTTGTAATTTGCAGGATAAGGCACTCATGGGTCATGTATTGGCTGATTTGAAAGAAGTTGTCTCCATTGTGCGGGAGGCCAGTGCACAACAATTTGATAGGATGTGCACCCTTGAAAGAAAAATGAATGAGTGCCTTAGGCGTACCCTTGAGAACGGCAGACGCACAGACGATCTCATCACATAATTCAATGTAAGTATACCATTACGAGTTTCTATAAATAATTTTACTATCAATACTCTCCACATTAACACATTTTTGTAAAGAACCACCGCTATGGAATACTTGATGTTGATCGCCCAGGAGTCGACGACATATAGCTATCTGACCTGGGAGTACCTGCGGACCCAATGGAGGTCCTAGGAGAGAATACTACTCACCAGCAAAAACAAAAAGATGACACGGAGGTCATTGCCAAAGGCATTTCTGCTAAGGGAATACAAAAAGATTACCATGATGCCCCCAAGAAGAACGTAGCTGAAGATTTGCAGCCTGCTCCTAGTTTGCAATCGCGAAAGCATTGAAAAACCAAGATTATTCTTGAAGGTTTCATGGTGATACACATTTTACATCTAACTGGTTTTGTTTTAAGTTAACGCAGACTCGTACCTAACATATGACCTTCCACGTTCAGGATGAAGAAGACAGAGTTGTTGTTGTAGCTTGCAAGGAGAGTCTCAAGAATGTTTCACAGCTTTATAAAGAGGTGGATGCATCGCAGGGTGCTCCGAGTTTGGATTCGTGAAAGCATTCCAAATCCACCACAAGCCGTGAATCTTTCCTGGTGATGCACATTTTATAGTTAACTAGTTTTGTTTTTTTATTTCACGCAGATTGCAAGCTAAAAAGTTCTTTATTTCGAATCACAGGATCCTCTGAATTTGAGGCACAATGAGAATGTGTGAAAGGTTGAAGAAACAAGAAATCAAGATGATGAAGATGTCAGTATTGAGGTGGGGGGAGGCAGGTACCAAAAGCAACCACTGGTCTGCCAAGGCTAAGGGAATAAGGGAGCCGGAAGAGCCCCATGTCTTCCTAGTTGATGAGGACAACTATGATGATTCTTTAGCAAAGCAGCGACAAGATAGTGTGGTTGATTCCATGCTACCAACTCGTGCGAGCAGCCAGAAAAGAGTGGCATCTTCATTATTGTGCAATGAAGATTTTGTTCTGTACGATAGTGATAAGAAGAGAAAGAAAAACAGGACTCCATTGGAGTCTACCAACAATTCCAAGGACACAAAGAATGCAAACAGGAAAAACCGTGCAAGCAATTTAAAAGATACAGAGACAAGTGCTTCGACGCTGGAGACCAACCTTTACAAGTTTCGACAGATTTACGTGGCCGAAATTATAAACACCTCACACAATTGGTGGTAATTGATGACATTGTTCTGCTACAGAAGCATTTGCAATGCCTCACCATGACAGATGTAGGCGAAGATGACAAATGGTTGGGTGACGAAGTAAGATATTTGCCCAAATTAGTTTATCAATTTTCTTTTGCAAAGTACAATTAACTTGAATTTTTTTTGAATGCCACAATTAACTTGAATTTTGTTTTAGTTTGTTGATTTTGTGATTTAGATCATGCGTCATGATCATCCTAATGACATAAGGGATGGGCAGCTGGTTTACATTGGGAGGGTGGCCGGCGTTGCCATGCTCGAAACAGATGGTAAGGTAGAGAACTGCCACGAGGCCGCTTTGGCGGGCAGTCATGGAACAACAAAAGGAGACAACTACCTCAGACATGATCTGGTACCATCTCACCATGACATAAACACATTTATTTTTCTAATTATTATGCATGTTGATGTAATCATCTTTGTTGTCCAGGTTTTTCTACATACGAACATGGCGAACACTCACTAGTTCCTTGTGGTCGTAAACCCCAGAAGGACGGAGATGCAGATTCTTGATTCACTTTTCGGCTACTTAGAACGCACACAAGTGGTTCACGTGGTGAGATTTTAAACGTCTTTCAATATAACACAGGATTTAGCATCATACCTAGCCATGAACCATGAGCAATTTCTCATACCATGGACTTTGGCAGATACGTGGGGTGGAAGCACATCTGAGAGCATCGCTGCGAATCAATGGACCACAAAGCCATGCATGACAAGACATTGATGTGACCCAATGGACAGTAAAGCATGTTCCTGTGCCAAGACAAGATGACAAGTCAGTCAACAATATTAGCTTCTAATTATGTTTTTCATTGTTAATACGTAAAATGCTGCTAATAGAATTAATTGTTGTAGTTCTTCTTGTGCACTCTACATGCTGAAGAACATCGAATTCTTCACGAGAGAAGATCTTACACTGCATTATGACCAAGTACGCAGAGTAACACCTAAAATTTTGTCAATTTTGTAAAAATATGGAACGATACTAACATATCCTTCCATGCAGGCATACATCGACAATTATAGAAGAGAGATGCCTGTTGTCCTTCTTAATTCGCCCTACAACAAATTGAAGTCCATGAAAAGGCTGAAGACGTACAATGCTAGCCTATCGAATGCAGCTGCGATTGAAGATCATGAAGACGCAAGCATTTAGTCCAGCAGTGGTCCATTCTTAGATATTGAGTGTACATTTGGTTATGAAGCGGTAGAGTAGGGTGTGGTTTGGTCTTAGTCCCGAAGAAGGTTTCCTAGCCATGTTCTTCGTCTAGTGCGGATTAATCAAGTTGTAATACTTCACAGTACTGGTTTCAAATACTATTCTTGAAATAAATTTAGTCTGCATGGGAGACGCTGAAACATATATTTGCTTTTTACAAGCAGAAAATTTGAAGGTTAAGAAGGTTAACTGAAATCTTAAATTTATATTTAAGTTTCATCGGAGTATGGACAAGATTCAGAACAATTACGTCGCTAGTTAGAAGTTTCAGAATTTTTTTAACATTCCTAGTTAGAACTTCCAGAAAAATTTCAGCGGGTGCTGAAATATTTTGGCCGAAATTCAGTCAGGCTGAAATATTTTGGCCGAAAGGAAAATATTGCAGTGCCTGCTGAAATGAATGAAATTCAGTTATTTCATCAAAATCTCACCGAAGCGAAAACCATGGTGTCGTGCCATCTTGAGCAGCACCAGACATGATTCAGTATTATCAACAAAATTTGGTCTCACATATACGACGAAAAAGGTATGAGCACAGATGGGCAATAAAATAGCTTCACAATAGAGAGTAAAATACTTCACGTGTGAACACTCAATCCTAGTTGACTTTAGAACCAGTTTTCATCCTAAAAGAGGTCCAGTGATTTACTTATAATCACTAATAAAAGCGGTCCAGTTATTTTTGCTGATTTTCAAAGAAACGGGAACTATATCTTTTTGACGATCGTGATTCTCAAGAGACCTAAGTGTTGTTAAGCAACTTACCTTAGTTTTTTTACACCATAACTTACCTTTGCTAAATTCTCCACGCTCCCCCTAATATTCAATCAGGTAGGTCCCCTCCCTTGATTTCCTTCAACTGAAGAAATTTATACATGGATATATGCCCGGGTTGTTACAATCCCTATAAATAGGGATCCGTTGAAACCTCGTAGATCATAGTTTGTCCTTTTGTGCCGCCCAAAGCAGCAGGACCGCAGGACGGAGAAACCCAGGAATCCAGCAAGACCGAACGACGGAGCCAAACATGAATCCTCGGGTAACTCACCATGATCTCCTGCTGCAGCCGCTGCTATTTTTCGTGCCACGATCTTAATCCCATGATCTCTTGCTGCAAGCCCCACTCGTCGTTTGCATATTCATGTAACTCAGCATGTTTTTAAACAAATTAAGTTGGGGGCGTTAGGGGAGGGCGCTAGGATTTGTTTCCTACCAGATTGGCAGTTCGTTGAATAATTCCGGGCTAAATCTTAGGTTATGTTCTTGTCGATGCCAATTAGTGCAGCGGGCGCTTGCCTTCTTTTTTCCTTCCGCACGAGTTATGGAAGGCATCGATGGCCCTTGTATTAATTCCATACTACTGACCATCATTAGCGCCTAGAGTTGAGGAGACCACGGTTGGATAGTTTTTTATTTTCAAATCTTTATTTTATTTCAGATAAGCGCCTTGCAATGGATATTACCTTATATGACCATTCAAACGTAACCGAGATGAATCTAGTGCTATTATTTGCACATTCATGGAACTCAGCTTGCTTGTAAACAAATTACCTCATGAAGTAGCATAGAGCACAATTTTTATGTTGGTATATATAAGCCATATTCGTGTGTATGAGTGTTGAAATTATATACCTGTCATGACCGGTTTTTCAATAAAAATATTTATTAAGAAAACCAATCTTTAAATCCCAGTATAGGAAAAGTCATCCTTTCTGGTAGACAAAAGCTTGATAAACAGAGAACCAGTAGCATCAAATATATTACAGGGTTGAGCTAAGGTTGCTCAACGATTTATTCCAAACTCGCCAATATATTACATATGGGCGGATATGACACAGGGGTGGGGTGGCATGCTACTAGCTCGAGGGAAAAGTGGTGGTGGATAACTTGACTCCTACTGGCAGTACATCGAGCGTCGAGGTGAGGCTCGATGAATTTATTCCGGGTTGCGGAAGCGGATAATACAATGACCAAGACAGGATCGCACGGGACTGACTGGGACTCCTCTAGGCGTCGGACTCACTATCAAACTCTTCATCCAGGAGATCGCCTTCATCAGCATCTGGCCAAATCAACAAGCCAGATGAGTACTTGAAAGTACTCGCAAGACAGTTCGGACAAAAGATATAATCAATGAATGCATGAATGCGTCATGAATAAAGGATGATGCTCATATAACAATGGTAAGATTTGCAGGAATTGATAAATAAAATAAATAGCTGAAAAACCGATCGGGTGTCTGGAGCGATGCCTCGAAAGGTAAATAAATAAAATGCATGCCGCAGTCGGGCGTCTAAGCGACACCACATAAAGGGCTTAAAAGAAATGCCACAGTCGGACGTCTGGGCGACATCACATAAAGGGCTTTAAAAGAAATGCCACAGTCGGATGTCTGGGCGACATCACATAAAGGGCTTTAAAAGAAATGCCACAGTCGGACGTCTGGGCGACGTCACAGACAGGGCTTTAAAAGAAATACTGCAGTCGGATGTCTGAGCGACATCACAGACAGGGCTTTAAAAGAAATACCGCAGTCGGACGTCTGAGCGACATCACAGACAGGGCTTTAAAAGAAATACCGCAGTCGAACGTCTGAGCGACATCACAGACAGGGCTTTAAAAGAAATACCGCAGTCGGACGTCTAAGCGACATCACAGACAGGGCCTATAACAAAAGTAAATAACAGGTATGCCACCGTCGGACGTCTAAGTGACAGCACAGACAGGGCTTTAACAAAAGAAAATAACAGGTATGCCACCGTCGGACGTCTGAGCGACATCACCGACAGGGCTTTGTAATAAATGTAAATAACGAGATTAGTCCATCCACAAGAATAATCTTTTAACCGGATTTATTACACATAAATCCCACCGGAGTTTTTGTCACTGAGGCTGAATACCTGACAGGATAAGATAATTATAGTACTTGAACAAAGTACAAGATAATTGAAAGATTGAGACTCTGCAGAGTTTGGAAGAACCGAACACAGCCAACGGATTTCCGTAGTCACGAAGGACTTGTTCCGTTTACGGTATTTCAGTAGAAACACATTTAACTAGTACACACCCATTTCACCTCACGTTGCCAGGAATCACCCTGGACAACGTCCAAGAAAAACTTTGAGACGGGGAGGCCACAACCTCGAATAGCATGGGATCAAATTTCTATACGCGCGCTCTAAGGGGTGCCCCCCTCTCGGTCCCAACCGGAAACACCCATGCCCCCTGACCGGATGACGGGCTTTAATCCAGGGCCATGGAACCCTCATCCGGGCCTCTCCACTTGGTGTGTACCAGGAAAACGATTTGCAACTTACTATGCCATATTCCTTTCGGAAAACATGTGACAGTATAGGATGGAATGAAGGGGAATGTGAATTGTGTCATGACGACACGGAAGTCAAATAATCTGGCATAAGACTGGCGTGTCACAACACTGCCATCTTACCCATCCTCATACCAACACATGGCTTTGCAAATATGTATCCAACAACATAATGCTTTCAACTTACTTTCCGATTATGTGCATGAGATATACCATGCAAAGTGATGTTCATAAACATTCCATGACCATACTAAAATGCAAACGTGAAACAACACTCATCATATCAAGAGTTCAAACATGCTTGCCTGGTTCGGAGTAGTCGGAGTCTAACTGTGCGAAGTTTGCTTCTCCATCACCTCCTCCGGTATCTACGGTATAAGAAAAATACGTACGCAACGTAAATACCGTGAGTGTACAGAAAAGTGTTCCAAATATTTTTCAAATAAATATGATAAAAAACTAGACGAAAATCTAAAGAGAACAGAAAAAGAATTAATCAAAAATACTTTTCTGATCAAAAGTTGTAAGAGTTTTGGTCCAAGGACCCATCTGTAATGAAACAGAAAGTTTCTAGGGGGCTCTGTGGAAAAGTCCAGAATAACATTTCGTTTAAAAGAAATGGTTGTGAGGCTGACAGGCAGGCTCCACCTGTCGGGTTTGAAAGTTCAAACAGAGAAACAGAGCGCGACGGCGCCCGAGAGGTGCGGTGGTCGCCGGCGGCGATCCACGGCGAGGCAGGGTGATCGGGGGTTACCTTCGAGATCAGTGCACCATTCCGCGTCTATGGGTGGTGGTGGTGGTCGCCGGCGAGCACTGTGGCGACGGCGGCCCTTGCTCCGGCGGACGGCGGTTCGGGCAGTCGTGGATCTCGCTGGAGGGAGCGGGGCGAATCGAGGTGGAGGCCGAGGCGGAACGGGGCGGCCGGAGTCGGGGAAGAAGGGCCCATCGGGGCTCTCCCAGTGGCTGGGCGGGGTCTAGTGAGGTGGTGGAGTCGTGCGGGGGCGAGAGCAGGCTCGGGGGTGCTATATATAGCCGGCCTGAATCGGTTGCCGTGAACGGATAAGTCCGGCGAGTTGATTACGGCGGCCCTGTGGCCGGACGGTCGGCTTAGGGGCTTGAGCATCGCCTAGGTGGAGTAGTGGTGCCATTTTAGGGTCCAGCTCAGCACGGGAGGGAGGTTTACGGCCTGCCCTCGACGGAACGGCCGCACGGCCCGTCGACGGCAGAGAGCGCGCTCTGCGCGTGCCGCGCCACGGCGACGGTGCTGCATGCGTGCGCTGGCAAGGAGGTGGCCACGCGGAGCTACGAGGACGCTTGGGCGGCGCCGAACGGCGTTGTGCCGCCGTTCTGCTTCCTGTCGGCCGCTATGGCGCTACGGCCGCCGCAAGACACGCCGGCGCAGGCGGGCCAGGGCGCCACCGACGCCAGGAAGGCGCCAAGCGCGCGTGTGAGGCTCCGGGCAAGCAAGCCTGGCCGTGAGCTACGTGCCAAGCGCACTGTGAGCTCGTGACTAAAGTTACTCACGAAGATCGACACTGAACTCTAAATTTAACTGAATATGACTAGAACAGTGCATGCAAGGTGTTCGACAGAATGATCCAGGCATGTAGGGATTTTTCGTTGAGCTGGTTTTTGGTGTAGGGGCCTCTCATTGCATCTAGAGGCTGCCTGAATATTTGTGGAATTTTTGGAGAGGTATAGATATGAATTTCACCAAATTTGTCAAATCTGGTCCAAACTTGCCGTGAGTGCAATTTGAATTATTTGAACAGGAGAAGAGTAGATCAAGATGGTTCTGGGTTGTGGGTACAAAGGACTATCCAGGGGTGTTGAGTTGAGGTCAAAAATCAAAACCATTAGGGCACATGCTTTGCAATCCATCTAGGCTCAAAAGGATAGACAGATTTATTTTGGGAGGAGAAATAGTTGGAATAAAATCCAAAAATGGATTTTATTAGTTTTGACAGAATGTTTGGGTTGAACTAAATTGGGAGGAAAGGTTTCTGGGAAAATTTCACCATAAGAAGCATGGTGAAATTTTTGAAGGGATCAAAACCAAATAAAAGCCCAAAACTAAAAGGGTTTTCATTTTAAAAGAAACCAAAAATCCAAGAAAAGGATTTTTGAGAGGGCAAACTTAGAAGATGGTTTTTAGGAAGGGTTTAATGACCTTCTTTCAAACCAAGCAAGGTTCTTTCTGAAAACCAAAAATCACAAAAAAAAATTGGAGTGTCACAGCACCTACCCCCTTAGGAAAAATCTCATCCCCGAGATTTCAGCTGATCTTTAAACAGGTGTGGGTGCTCTGTCGGAAGAAAATCCTCGCTCTCCCAAGTTGCTTCATTCTCGGTGTCATTGCTCCATTGAACTCTGAAAAACTTAATGGTTTTCTGTCGGGTCCTCCTCTCAGATTCTCCCAATATTTTTATCGGGTGCTCCCGGTAAGTGAGGTCTGGTTGCACGTCAATATACTCATGTGAAACTTGCTTCTCTGGGTTGCTTATGTATTTTCTCAACTGCGAGATGTTAAACACGTTGTGGATACCAGATAAGTCTCCGGGCAGGTCCAGCTGGTAGGCTACCTTGCCTTGTCGGGCCACTACATGAAATGGTCTGATGAATCTTGGTGCTAGTTTCCCCTTAATCTTGAATCGTTGCAGACCCTTCATAGGAGAAACTCTGAGGTATACCAATTCTCCGGGTTCAAAACTGATTTCCCGATGCTTTCGGTCGTAATAACTCTTTTGCCTACTTTGAGCTGTTTTGAGTCGTTCTCTAATCGTCTTAACTTTGTCCTCGGCCTCCTTGAGCATATCTGGGCCAAACATATGGCTATCTCCGGTCTCTGACCAATTTAGCAGGGTACGACATCTTCTCCCATATAGAGCTTCAAAGGGTGCCATTTGCAAGCTGGCTTGATAGCTGTTGTTGTATGCGAACTCTACATATGGCAAACTTTCTTCCCAACTGTTCCCGTAGGTGAGGACACAGGCTCTTAGCATGTCTTCTAAGATTTGGTTTACGCGTTCCGTTTGTCCATCAGTCTGGGGATGGTATGCGTTACTGAAGGCTAGTTGGGTTCCCAGTGCCTGTTGTAGGTGATCCCAGAATGTAGAGACGAACTGTGTGCCTCTATCGGAGATAATAGTCTTAGGGACTCCATGTAGGCAGACGATACGGGCAAGATAAAGTCTGGCTAGTCTCTGAGTGGTGTAAGTTGTTTTTACCGGAATAAAATGTGCCACCTTGGTTAATCTGTCGGTTATAACCCATATGGCATTGTTTCCGTGTTGTGACCGTGGCAGTCCAACGATAAAGTCCATTCCGATCTTGTCCCATTTCCACTCGGGTATCTTATTTGGCTATAACAGTCCGGCTGGTTTCTGGTGCTCAGTCTTGATACGTTGACAAGAGTCACAGCATGCAATGAACGTGGCTATATCTCTCTTCATACCGTGCCACCAAAAAATTTCCTGAAGGTCTTTGTACATTTTTGTCCCTCCAAGATGGATTGAATACGGAGCTGTGTGACTTTCAGTTAATATCTGCTGTTTGAGGTCCTTGACATTTGGTACGCATAGCCTTTCTCCATACCACAATATTCCTTGCTCATCTATGTTGAATTCTGAGGCTCTTCCCAAACTCACTTTTCTTTTTATGCCCTCAATGCTGGGGTGTCTGTGCTGGGCTTCCTTGATACTTTCCATCAGGCTAGGCTGTATTTCGATATTTGATACACTGCCTTCGATGACCATTATGAGATTGAGTCGGGCAAATTCCTGTTGAAATTCTGGCCTCAATTTTGGCATATTGTCGTCTTCCGTGCTGGGATTGCGACTAAGTGCATCTGCCACAATGTTTGCTTTTCCAGGATGCTAGTGGATTCCAACATCATAATCCTTCACCAATTCTAACCAGCGTCGTTGCCGTAGATTTAACTCTGGCTGTGTGAAAATATACTTAAGACTCTTATGGTCTGTGTATATCTCACAACGATTCCCAAGCAGGAAGTGTCTCCATTCCTTGAGTGCATGGATGACCACGGCTAATTCCAAGTCATGAGTGGGATAATTTTCCTCATGCTTGCGTAGTTGTCTGGAGACATACGCAACTACCTTGCCTTCTTGCATCAATACGCATCCGAGGCCTTTCCGGGATGCGTCGCAATATACCTCAAAGTTCTTGTGTATATCTGGCACAATTAGTACTGGTGCCGTTGTTAATTTTCTTTTTAGCTCTTGGAAGCTTTTCTCACATGCTTCTGTCCATTCAAATTTCTTGCCTTTCTTGAGCAATTGTGTCATGGGCTTTGATATAGTGGAGAATCCTTCAATAAATCTCCGGTAATAGCCTGCCATTCCCAAGAAACTCTGTATGTCCGTTACGTTAGCTGGCGATTTCCAGCCAAGTATGGCCTTGACTTTTTCCGGATCTACTGCAATACCTTCTTGGGTTAGCACGTGGCCCAGAAAACCCACCTGCCTTAGCCAAAATTCACATTTGCTGAATTTGGCGTACAGTTGATGTTTCCTGAGTTCCCTGAGTACAATCCTGAGATGTTCGGCGTGCTCTTCTGGTGTTTTGGAATATATCAGAATATCATCGATGAATACCACAACAAACTTGTCCATATACTTCATAAACACTTTGTTCATGAGGTGAACAAAATATGCGGGGGCGTTGGTTAGCCCAAATGGCATTACGGTGAACTCATACAGCCCATATCTGGAGGTGAATGCGGTCTTGGGAATATCTTCTGTTCGTACTTTTAATTGGTGGTATCCTGATCTCAAATCAATTTTTGAGAAGACTTTGGCCTGTGCGAGCTGATCGAATAAATCATTTATTCGGAGCATTGGGTATTTGTTCTTGATTGTGACCATGTTGAGAGCTCGATAATCAATACACAACCTCATTGTTCCATACTTCTTCTTGGCAAATAAAATTGGAGAACCCCAAGGTGAGGAGCTGGCTCGTATGTATCCATTCTCCAATAATTCTTTTATTTGCTTCTTCAACTCTACCAATTCGGATGGTGCCATTCTGTAAGGTTTCTTGTAAATAGGAGTGGTTCCGGGTGCTAGCTCAATGCTGAATTCTATCTCTCGGTCTGGTGGCATGCCTGGTAGTTCTTCTGGAAATACATCTGGAAATTCACATACCACTGGAACCTTGTTCAGCTCAGAAACGTCCACTTTGTTTAATCTAGGTTGCCGAGGTATTTGCCTCTCTTTGGCTGAAACTTTTATTTTCTTCCTTTGATGGTGGGTGAGAATCACGGTACGGTTGAAGCAATCAATAAAACCTTTGTTGGTGGTCAACCAATCCATTCCTAGGATGACATCCAGTCCTTTGCTTTCTAGTACAATAAGGTTGGCGTAAAATTTCAATCCTTCAAATTCAATAACCACACCTTGACAGTAATTATGGGTCACTTGCTTAATCCCTGGGGACTTGACGATCATTGATTTTTCCAAGGGAAGCATCGAAAAATTATTTTGCAAAGCAAAACTCTTCGAAACGAATGAGTGAGAAGCTCCAGAATCAAACAAAACCATGGCAGGTATTGTGTTGACGGGGTACGTGCCGAGTACAATATCTGGGGTGTTCTGTGCTTCCTCTCGGGTCACATGGTTCAAGTGACCTTTCCGGTGGTTGTTGTTGGGGTTGAAATTGCTTTGCTTTGGTGCTGAATTATTTCCACCATTATTGAGCTTCGGGTTTGAATTCCTTGGCTTGGGACACTGTTTGGCATAGTGCCCTTCTTCTCCACAAGCATAACAGGTAACGCCTGGGTGATAGGTGAACTCTTTGTCTCTTGCATGGAAATTCTTGGTTGGACGTGAATTATTCACCAGGGTTTTGTGTGAATCCCCCTTCTGAAATTCCTTCTTGCTTCTGTGATTGCGAGAAAAATTAGTCTGGTCCCTTTTCCGTTTGCGGATATCTTCCAGGCTACGTCGCTCATTTTCCAGGGTAATGGCCTTATCCACCAGTGTTTTAAAATCTGGAAAGGTGTGCACAACTAGCTGGCACTTAAGGGCGGGTGCCAGGCCTTCCAAGAATTTTTCCATCTTCTTGCTCTCGGTCATGTGTTCTTCATTGGGGTAGCGAGACAGCAGTGTGAATTGGCTGTTGTATTCTGACACTGTCATGGCTCTTTGCTTGAGTTCATCAAATTCCTTCTTCTTGATTTTCATGACGCTCTTAGGAATATGTGCCCCACGAAAATCTTCTTTGAAATTTTCCCAGGTGATTTCATTTTCGTTGGGGTGCATGTGCAGGAAGTTTTCCCACCATGATGCAGCTGCACCTGTGAGATAATGTGGTGCATAAAGTACTTTTTCACGGTCTGAATACTGTGCGATAATTAATTTTCTCTCCATGTCTCGAAGCCAGTCCTCGGCCTCAAGAGGTTGTCAGTATGAGAAAATGTTGGAGGACGCGTCTTTTGTAACTCAGATAATTTGGATTGCGGTTGATACTGACTACGGTTACTTCCCATATTGATGAATTGGTTCATCATTTCCTGGTGTTGCTGCTGACTCTGTTCATACAAACGACAAACTTGTGTAAAAGCTGTTTCACTGTCCTGTTGACTTGTCTGTCCCTGAGTGAAATTCTGGTTCTGCGGTGTGCCATAATTTTCTTCTGGCTGAGTTGGCATGGAGCGCGTCCAAGGACGACACATCTTTCACTCTGGGGATATATTTTTGTGAACTCGTAAGACAAGAGGGAGAGTCGCAAAAGTCAATAAAATCACACACAAAGAACATTTTTAAACTCCAAGGTAGTTTTTTGGAAACACACGATTGCGCGCGGAGAAGGACTAGTGCATATCTTACACACGGGCATAATTATACATTACATCACTCAGGATATGCGTACATAATCCTGACATGTTATTTAAACTAGTGCACTCCTCCAGGTCCTACATGGTGCGCAAACAGGCTACTTCTCACAACCTATGTACATAAAAACATATTACACAAGTTGATACATCGCATGGCGTCTATGCGTACTTAGTCGCAGACGGTGAGGATCTCCCTTGGCCTGCCGAGGGTGAGACGCAGAGACGCTGGGGAATCAACCTCCTCCTCGCTAATAGGTTCCAGACGAGAAATGTTGTGCTGAGTTGATGGAGCAGGTGCCTTAGGAGGAATAACACGAATACGAGTGGGTGGAATAGGTGGGGTAGCACGTATGGGAGTGGGTGCAACAGGTGGTGCAAAGCGAACGGGAGTGGGTGCAACAAGTGGTGCAGAGCGGACGGGAGTGGGTGCAATAGCCTGGTTAAACTCCTCTGTGGTAGGCAGACGACGAGCAGATGCGAGTATGGTAGGTGAGTGAGAGGCTGTGGATGACACAAAAGTGAGTGGCGGGGCGGTGTGCAGGAGTTCCCTCCTGTTAGCAGCACAGCCATGAACTGAGTCCATGCGTGCAGCTACGAGGTCATCCACCATGCAGTCGAATGCTGCCTCCAGGGCTCGGAGGTACTCGACAAGCATCTCAAAGGCTTCGTCACGCTCTCCTCTGGGGCAAGAGAAAGAGTAGTGACAGGTGTAAGGCACATGGCATGGAAGGTAGCGGTAGCGACGGGTCTTCATTGCCGGAAGAACATCCGAAGACGGGCTATCGTCTCGCGGGCAGCCATCTGCATAGCGTGCCTTTCTGTAGGCATGGCTCTCCCCACGAATCGGAGACGGCGTACTTCAGCATGGCCTCCCCTGAATTGCACCGCGGCCTGGTGCATAGTCAGACTGTCGTTAATCTTGTGTGGATAAAGCGTGAAGACTGGGCGCACGGATGGCCCCATCGCGACCTGAACGATGAAGGAGAGGAGTTTGACGAACCCCTCAGGCACGTTGGCGAACATCTGAGACTCGCAGTCGTTGTCGGCCATCTACAAAAGTAGGCAAAAATTCTGACTGGTCAGATCATAAATTTTATGCTGACTGTCAGAAAATGACTACATTTGTAAAAACATGAATAACTCTATCATGCTAATAACCAATTAGCGATCGCACCTAGTGGCTTCCTACAGTCAGTCTGGCTCTGGTTACCAAGTCTGTCACGACTGGTTTTTCAATAAAAATATTTATTGAGAAAACCAATCTTTAAATCTCAGTATAGGAAAAGTCATCCTTTCTGGTAGACAAAAGCTTGATAAACAGAGAACCAGTAGCATCAAATATATTACAGGGTTGAGCTGAGGTTGCTCAACGATTTATTACAGACTTGCCAATATATTACATATGGGCGGATATGACACAGGGGTGGGGTGGCATGCTACTAGCTCGAGGGAAAAGTGGTGGTGGATAACTTGACTCCTACTGGCAGTACATCGAGCGCCGAGGTGAGGCTCCATGGATTTATTCGGGGTTGCCGAAGCGGATAATACAATGACCAAGACAGGATCAGACGGTACTGACTGGGACTCCTCTAGGCGTCGGACTCGCTATCAAACTCTTCATCCAGGAGATCGCCTTCATCAGCATCTGGCCAAATCAACAAGCCAGGTGAGTACTTGAAAGTACTCGCAAGACAGTTCGGACGAAAGATATAATCAATGAATGCATGAATGCGTCATGAATAAAGGATGATGCTCATATAACAATGGTAAGATTTGCAGGAATTGATAAATAAAATAAATAGCTGAAAAACTGATCGGGTGTCTGGAGCGACGCCTCGAAAGGTAAATAAATAAAATGCATGCCGCAGTCGGGCGTCTAAGCGACACCACATAAAGGGCTTAAAAGAAATGCCACAATTAGACGCCTGGGCGACATCACATAAAGGGCTTTAAAAGAAATGCCACAGTCGGACGTCTGGGCGACATCACATAAAGGGCTTTAAAAGAAATGGCACAGTCGGACGTCTGGGCGACATCACATAAAGGGCTTAAAAAGAAATACCACAGTCGGACGTCTGGGCGACGTCACAGACAGCGCTTTAAAAGAAATACCGCAGTCGGACGTCTGAGCGACATCACAGACAGGGCTTTAAAAGAAATACCGCAGTCGGACGTCTGAGCGACA
>NC_041386.1:726842240-726898959 GCF_002162155.2 Triticum dicoccoides
CTTTAAAAGAAATACCGCAGTCAGACGTCTGAGCGACATCACAGACAGGGCCTATAACAAAAGTAAATAACAGGTATGCCACCGTCGGACGTCTGAGCGACATCACAGACAGGGCTTTAACAAAAGCAAATAACAGGTATGCCACCGTCGGACGTCTGAGCGACATCACCGACAGGGCTTTGTAATAAATGTAAATAACGAGATTAGTCCATCCACAAGAATAATCTTTTAACCGGATTTATTACACATAAATCCCACCGGAGTTTTTGTCACTGAGGCTGAATACCTGACAGGATAAGATAATTATAGTACTTGAACAAAGTACAAGATAATTGAAAGATTGAGGCTCTGCAGAGTTTGGAAGAACCGAACACAGCCAACGGATTTCCGTAGTCACGAAAGACTAGTTCCGTTTACGGTATTTCAGTAGAAACGCATTTAACTAGTACACACCCATTTCACCTCACGTTGCCAGGAATCACCCTGGACAACGTCCAAGAAAAACTTTGAGACGGAGAGACCACAACCTCGAATAGCATGGGATCAAATTTCAATACGCGCTCTCTAAGGGGTGCCCCCCTCTCGGTCCCAACCGGAAACACCCATGCCCCCTGACCGGATGATGGGCTTTAATCCAGGGCCATGGAACCCTCATCCCGGCCTCTCCACTTGGTGTGTACCAGGAAAACGATTTGCAACTTACTATGCCATATTCCTTTCGGAAAACATGTGACAGTATAGGATGGAATGAAGGGGAATGTGAATTGTGTCATGACGACACGGAAGTCAAATAATCTGGCATAAGACTGGCGTGTCACAACACTGCCATCTTACCCATCCTCATACCAACACATGGCTTTGCAAATATGTATCCAACAACATAATGCTTTCCGAAACTTACTTTCCAATTATGTGCATGAGATATACCATGCAAAGTGATGTTCATAAACATGCCATGACCATACTAAAATGCAAACACGCAACAACACTCATCATATCAAGAGTTCAAACATGCTTGCCTGGTTCGGAGTAGTCGGAGTCTAACTGTGCGAAGTTTGCCGCTCCGTCAACTCCTCCGGTATCTACGGTATAAGAAAAATACGTACGCAACGTAAATACCGTGAGTGTACAGAAAAGTGTTCCAAATATTTTTCAAATAAAGATGATAAAAAATTAGACAAAAATCTAAAGAGAACATAAAAAGAATTAATCAAAAATACTTTTCTGATCAAAAGTTATAAGAGTTTTGGTCCAAGGACCCATCTGTAATGAAACAGAAAGTTTCCAGGGGGCTCTGCGGAAAAGTCCAGAATAACGTTTTGTTTAAAAGAAACGGCTGTGAGGCTGACAGGCGGGCTCCACCTGTCGGGTTTGAAAGTTCAAACAGAGAAACAGAGCGCGACGGTGCCCGAGAGGTGCGGTGGTCGCCGGCGGCGATCCACGGCGAGGCAGGGTGATCGGGGGTTACCTTCGAGATCAGTGCACCGTTCCGCGTCTATGGGTGGCGGTGGTGGTCGTCGGCAAGCACTGTGTCGACGGAGGCCCTTGCTCTAGAGGACGGCGGTTCGGGCAGTCGTGGATCTCGCCGGAGGGAGCGGAGCGAATCGAGGTGGAGGCCGAGGCGGAACGGGGCGGCCGGAGTCGGGGAAGAAGGGCCCCTAGGGGCTCTCCCAGTGGCTGGGCGGGGTCTAGTGAGGTGGTGGAGTCGTGCGGGGGCGAGAGCAGGCTCGGGGGTGCTATATATAGCCGGCCCGAGTCGGTTCCCGTGAACGGATAAGTCCGACGAGTTGATTACGGCGGCGTTGTGGCCGGACGGTCGGCTTAGGGGCTTGAGCATCGCCTAGGTGGAGTAGTGGTGCCATTTTAGGGTCCAGCTCAGCACGGGAGGGAGGTTTACGGCCTGCCCTCGACGGAACGGCCACACGGCCCGTCGACGGCAGAGAGCGCGCTCTCCGCGTGCCGCGCCACGGCGACGGTGCTGCATGCGTGCGCTGGCAAGGAGGTGGCCACGCGGAGCTACCAGGACGCTTGGGCGGCGCCGAACGGCGTTGTGCCGCCGTTCTGCTTCCTGTCGGCCGCTACGGTGCTACGGCCACTGCAAGACACGCCGGCGCAGGCGGGCCAGGGCGCCACCGATGCCAGGAAGGCGCCAAGTGCGCGTGTGAGGCTCCAGACAAGCAAGCCTGGCCGTGAGCTACGTGCCAAGCGCACTGTGAGCTCGTGACTGAAGTTACTGACGAAGATCGACATTGAACTCTGAATTTAACTGAATATGACTAGAACAGTGCATGCAAGGTGTTCGACCGAATGATCCAGGCATGTAGGGATTTTTCCTTGAGCTGGTTTTTGGTGGAGGGGCCTCTCATTGCATCTAGAGGCTGCCTGAATATTTGTGGAATTTTTGGAGAGTTATAGATATGAATTTCACCAAATTTGGCAAATCTGGTCCAAACTTGCAGTGAGTGCAATTTGAATTATTTGAACAGGAGAAGAGTGGATCAAGATGGTTCTGGGTTGTGGGTACAAAGGACTATCCAGGGGTGTTGAGTTGAGGTCAAAAATCAAAAGCATTAGGGCACTTGCTTTGCAATCCATCTAGGCTCAAAAGGATAGACAGATTTATTTTGGGAGGAGAAATAGTTGGAATAAAATCCAAAAATGGATTTTATTAGTTTTTACAGAATGTTTGGGCTGAACTAAAGTGGGAGGAAAGGTTTCTGGGAAAATTTCACCATAAGAAGCATGGTGAAATTTTTGAAGGGATCAAAACCAAATAAAAGGCCAAAACTAAAAGGGTTTTCATTTTAAAAGAAACCAAAAATCCAAGAAAAGGATTTTTGAGAGGGCAAACTTAGAAGATGGTTTTTAGGAAGGGTTTAAATGACCTTCTTTCAAACCAAGCAAGGTTCTTTCTGAAAACCAAAAATCACAAAAAAATTTGGAGTGTCACAATACCATGTTGAATCTAATCACACTTGCACATCCATTGAACCCAGGATGCTTCTTTGCCGCCATATGAGGAGTTCATAAACGGATTAAACACGCAGCAAAGGATGTACATCCAGTTGATAGGACTGGGTGGACTTCTCAAGACACGTAGTATCATAATTAGACGTGTATTGTGCATGGCCATCGCTAATTCATATGATGCAGAGTAGGATGCCTTTATCATCAATGGGAGACCATGTAGGATCACACTAGAAGATGTAGTGCATATAATAGGCATGCCCTGCCATGGGAAGAAGCACGTACCTTCAAATCTTAATGATAATATGGAGTTGTGGAACCGTAATGACACCAAAATAACTTTCAAAGGATTGCTAGCCAAGATGAAAGGCGACGGCACACCAAAGTTTGTCAGGCCATTTGTCTTGTACACCATAGGCAAATATTTGTGCCGAACAAAAGAGGAGTATGTGGATAACAAATATATTGGGATTGTTAGAAACGTTGAGACGATAAAGGGCACAAATCTTGGACAGCTAACGCTTGACTATCTTATGGATAGAGTGAAGAATTTAGTAAATGGTGAGGCAATTCGGAAGGGGAATCTACCACTGGTAATTCATAGTAGTAGAATTATCACTTACCTAACATACATTACATAATGTACGAGAATATTTTAAACTTCTTTTGTTGTGATGCAGACATGGTACTACGAGAAGTTCCGAGTGCACCAATTGGACTCTAGCATCTCGTATGAATCAAGGTTAAGGCCGTTGATCCAGAACTGGAGCAAGGAGAAGGAAAAAAAGGTTGACAATATAATCTAGAATAATTATCTGGGAGTTGGAGAGGTAAAATGTCAGCACATTGCCTGGATTATGTAACATGTATATTTTTTAAATCATACTAATGACACTAAACTGCAGTATGTTGAGGAGTTGATGAGGCCTTTCATTCCAGCACGAGATGGTACGCTGGCCAAACCGAAGACTGGCGCTCGGGTAAATGAGTTACATCAGGCACAAACATATATTGTAAGATTCCAACTAGTATGAAGTTATATGATTCTAACTGTTTCAAAGTCTCAGATTAAGGTACTTGTCGGACGTGTATTGACTGATTCGCAAGAAGTTGCCTCCCTCGTGCGGGAGGCAGGTATAGAACAAGTCGATAGGATGTGCACCCTTGAAAAGAAAATGGATGAGTGCCTTAGGCGTACCCGTACAAATGGCAAGCTCACAGAGGACCTCATCAAAGAATTGAACGTCAACCTATAATTATGATATTAGTATATATAATTGGAAATTTACGTGTACAAGGTTTTTTCTAAATTAGTTTACTATGAAAACACCCCAGACTAACATGTATTTTTTTAAAGACACAACGCGATGGAATATTTCGAAGACTGGAGGACATACATCTTTCTGACCTCGGGGCACCTTCACACCCAATGGAGGCCTCTGTTGAGAATGCTGAGCAGGCTTCTCACCAGGGGAAACAAAATGATGTCACGGAGGTCGCTGCTAAGCACCATTGTAAGCAGGGAATAGAACATGATGACTTGGAGCCCCAAATGAAGAACCTTGAAGAGTTTGACGTGCGCATGTTAACTTAATTATGAAACAATCATTGTCGTTTCAGAAATAACATGTGATCTTCCACGTACAGGATGAAGCATTAGAAAGAGCTGGAATAAAACTTAAACAGGATCTCAATGGTCTTCATGACCTTTTGAAAGAGGTGGATGATATCCAGGGTTCTCCTAGTTTGGATACGCAAATGCATTCCAAAGCCACCACAAGCCTTGAAGATTTCCAGGTGATGCACATTTTACCTATAATTGAGCAAGAATCTGCTAAAGGCAAACATGCGGTTGATTTCATATGGCAGAATCCATTCAACAGACGGAGTAAGCACACTCTGTGAAGGCTACGGGATCGCGAGAGCCTGAAGAGCCCCGTGCCTTCACAGATGATCACAGCCATGATGAATCCTATCGAAAGTAGCAAGAAGTAAGTGTGGTTGAATTGACGCCACCAAATCATGGGGGCGAAAAGAAAAGTTTGGTATTGCAATTATTTAAGAATGACGAGTATGCTTCGTATGATACTAAGAATAAAAAAAGGAAAAACAAGACTCCATCAGAGTCTACAAATGATTCTGAGGACACGACCAATAAAAAGAGGAAACTCTGCTCTAGCAACTTAAAAAAGAGGTCAGAAGTTACTGAAACCCAGAGGGACCAGCTAGATGTGGTTCGACAGGATTTCGTGGCGTCACCGATCAACACTACAAATCATGAAAAACAAATGGTCTTAGTTGATGACATTGTCGTGCTATTGAAGCAATTGCAATGCCTCACGCAAAAAGATGGATCTGAAGATGTCGTATGGTTGGGTGACGAAGTAAGATATTTCACAAATTAGTTTATGAAGTTTCATTTTAGTACAATACAATTAACTTGATTATTGTTGTAGGTGGTTGATGCTGCGATCCAGCTTATGCGCCATGATGACCCAATTGACACAAGGGACGGCCAACTGGTTTATATTGAGAGGGTGGCCAGTGTCGCTAAGCTCGAAAGAGATGGTAGGATAGAGGAGTGCTACGAGGACGTTTTGGAAAGCATTCCTGGAACAACATAAGGCACCAGCTACCTGAAACATGATATGGTATTTTAACCTGACATAGAACAAATTTTTTTATTACTATACACGCTGATATAACTATCTGTGCACTCCAGGTTTTCCTACCTACGAACAGCCAAAACGTCCACTGGTTACTTGTGGTCGTAAACCCCAGAAGGAAGGAGATTCAGGTTCTCGATTCACTTTTCCACTATATGGTACCCAAAGAAGTAAATAACATGGTGAGAATTTCAACATATTTAATTATAACAAAGGATTTGACATCGTATGTAAGTATTAGTCGTAGGCAACTTCTCATCCCATTGGGCTTGCAGGTACGTGGGATGGAAGCACATCTGAGAGCAGCAAGGCGAGTCAATGGGATAGAAAGCAATGCATGGGAAGACATTAACGTGACGCATTGGCCAGTACAGAACATTAATGTGCCAAAAGCCGATGTGACGTCAGTCAAAAATATTAGCTTTTGTTTTTATTTTAGATTGTTAATATCTGAAATGCTGATCTAACAACATAAAATGTTGCAGTTCTTGTTGTGCACTGTACATGCTGAAGAACATCGAATTATTTACGGGAGTAAAACTGAGGAAGCAATATGATGAAGTACGTAGAGTAACACCTAAAATTATGTCATTTTCTGAAACTTATGGAACGATACTAACATATCCTTGCATGCAGGCCTACATCAAGAGCAGAAAAAGAGCTACCTGTTGTGCTTGTCGATTCACCCTACAACAAAATGAAATACATGAATAGGTTCAAGCAGTACCATACTAGGCTATTGGATGCAGATGCGGTTCAAGACAATGAAGATGCAAGCAGTTAGTCCAGCAGTGTGGAGTGTACACTTGGCCATAAAGCGATAGAGTAGGTTGTGGTTGGGTTTTAGTCCCGAAGAAGGTTACCTAGCCGTGTTCTTCGTCCATTGTGCATGATTCAAGTTGTAAAACTTCAATAATATTGGTTACAATATTTTGCTTGAAATAAATTTGGTCTCTACGGGATCTCGTAAATTTATATTTGCTTTTTACTACCATGTGACAGTAATGGTGCCTGGGCAACGTTCAGACCAATTACAGTGCAAAGGCAACCCTAGAAGAATAATGGATTATGATATGTCTATTTTCATATGAGAGAAAAAGGTACGAGCATGAGCATAGCCTCACAACAGAAGAAAAAATACTGCCTGATTCAACACGCAATCCCAGCAATCCCAGAAAATGGGACAGTCAATGTCTCGTAGGTAGGCTGCAAATCCAATAAAATAGAGCATAGGATAACAAGAGAAAAGCACGTACCGTAGGGGGCCTCTGCAGGTGCTGCAACGCTGAATTGAAGGGATCACCTTCAGGAGCACAGTGGTGTGGCCATGGTACATCCATCCTGCCTTAGGGAATCACATAGCATGTTCTATCATAGCCCTGCAAAATAGAGGAAAAATTACTACTTGTACTAACCTTGTTGAAATATCGAGGATGTCGCCTAGAGGGGGGGTGAATAGGCGCTTTAAAATAATTACGGTTTAGGCTTGAACAAATGCGGAATAAACCTAGCGGTTAATTTGTCAAGCACAAAACCTACAACAACTAGGCTCACCTATGTGCACCAACAACTTATGCTAAGCAAGATAAGCAACTATGTGATAGCAAGATATATGACAAAGAACAATATGGCTATCACAAAGTAAAGTGCATAAGTAAAGGGGCTCGGGTAAGAGATAACCGAGGCACGCGGAGACGATGATGTATCCCGAAGTTCACACCCTTGCGGATGCTACTGTCCGTTTGGAGCGGTGTGGAGGCACAATGCTCCCCAAGAAGCCACTAGGGCCACCGTAATCTCCTCACGCCCTCGCACAGTGCAAGATGTCGTGATTCTACTAAGGGACCCTTGAGGGCGGTCACCGAACCCGTACAAAGGGCGACCCTTGGGGGCGGTCACCGAACCCGTACACTTTGGCAACCCTTGGGGGCGGTCACTGGTACCCGTCAAATTGCTCGGGGCGATCTCTACAACCTAATTGGAGACCCCAACGCTTGCCCGGAGCTTTACACCACAATGATTGAGCTCCGAACACCACCAACCGTCTAGGGCGCCCAAGCACCCAAGAGGAACAAGCTCAAGGGCACCAAGCACCCAAGAGTAATAAGCTTCTCAACTTGTAACTTCCACGTATCGCCGTGGAGAACTCAAACCGATGCACCAAATGCAATGGCAAGGGCACACGGGGTGCCCAAGTCCTTCTCTCTCAAATCCCACCGAAGCAACTAATGCTAGGGAGGAAAATGAGAGGAAGAACAAGAAGGAGAACACAAAGAACTCCAAGAACTAGATCCAAGGGGTTCCCCTCACATAGAGGAGAAAGTGATTGGTGCAAATGTGGATCTAGATCTCCTCTCTCTTTTCCCTCAAAAACTAGCAAGAATCCATGGAGGGATTGAGAGTTAGCAAGCTCGAAGAAGGTCAACAATGGGGGAAGAACACGAGCTCAAAGGATAAGGTTGAATGGGGAAGAATACCCCTTTTATAGGAGCTCCCGAATCCAACCGTTATGCTCACAGCCCGCACAGAGCGGTACTACCGCTCCAAGGAGCGGTACTACCACTAGGGCGGTAGTACCCCTTTGAAACACAACAGCGAGGAGGCAAAAAGGCCAAAAGAACCTTCGGAGCGGTAGTACCGCTCGTCCTCACGGTACTACCGCTCGACCTCACGGTACTACCGCAAATGGTAGCGGTACTACTGCTTGCGAGCGGTACTAAAAAAATACTTCTGTGCCTACTTCCGCTGAGCAAAACACGAGATTTTGGTCCGGAGCGGTACTACCGCTTAGGAGCCGCGGTAGTACTACTCTGGGGCGGTACTACCGCTCAGGAGCCGCGGTAGTACTGCTCTGGAGCGGTAGTAAAAAATTACATCCGCTCTAGTCGCGGTAGTACCGCTGCAGCCTTTACCAAAACAGCCACAACTTTTGCAAACGGACTCCGAATTCAACGAAACCAAGTTTGTTGGAAAGCTAACGACATGGGCTAACAAAATCTTGATAGAAATATCAAGAATGAGCAAATGAGAAAAGTCCCAAAGGAAAATGGTGATAACCCTTCCTCGGAAAAGACCGGTAAAACCTCCAACACCGAAAACATCATAGAAGACGCATGTGAACTCCGTTTTCGATGAACTCAAGCTTGTCATCAAGATGACCATAAGCTCTAAGACTCACAAAGAGAACCAAACAAGAACCAAGAAACATGATGCAAGGATGCAAGGGTTTGAGCTCTCTACTAACGATACGATCAAGCTACCAACTTGAGAGCCCCCCTTGATAGTATGGCAAACGATCATATAACCCGGTCTCCCTACTACCACCATGAGACCGGTAAAATAGAAAACCTATCAAGGGCAAACCTTTGCCTTGCACATGGTCCACTTGAGCTAGATGATGACGATCTTGACTCCCTCAAGATGGACCACCTTTCTTGATTGCGTTGGCTCGATGAAGACTAGATGATTGCTCCCCCATAGTCCACTATGGGTGAGCCACTCTTCGGCTCATCTTCACAAGTCCATTGACACCACAATGGATGGCAAGATTCAAGCACTTGATCTCTTCGTGATGCTCCACTTGAACTTGCACACGGCAATCTTGATGACGATCACCACTTGATGTCATCCTTTCCATGGGTTGTATGATATCTTCCTCTTGATGCAAGCCCATGGATACGTACCTAACCCCACATAGAACTCTCACATAGACCATGGGTTAGTACACAAAGTGCAATGGACAATGCTTACCATACCATGGGATCACTTGATCCCTCTCGGTACATCTTCTACGCTTTGTGAGTTGATCAACTTGATTCACTATTCACTTAGTCTTGATCAACCTTAAATCTTTGCAACTCTCTTCAATTGGATGATGTATTGAAGGTAAACATGAATGATCACACAACCTTCTTCTTCAAGACATGCTTGCAATAAGCTCAACACTCGCATGACCAATCTTTGGATAATTCCTTAATAGCACCTTGGTCAACTCATAAACTCCTTGAAGCCAACACATGGACTTCAAGAAAATCCTATGGACAAATCCTTCAAATATAACTCAAGACAACCATTAGTCCATAGAGATTGTCATCAATTACCAAAACCAAACATGGGGGCACCGCATGTTCTTTCACTTGTCAAGTGTGTGCATGTAACAAATGTTGGACATAACTAAACACGGAAGAATGAAATGCAACATATGGAAGAACCGAATGCTCATTCATTTCTCTCAGCTTTTTGCGAGGATCATTACTCTCCCTTTAACAAGGCTAAAACATCATAATAAGAATTAACACCAATATTCAAAAGGTGGATATCCCATGTGAATCTAATTTTTCTTATAAAGCACATGCCAAGTCTGTTGATCCCAGTCCAGCAATTGCACAAGAAGAAGTGAGCATCATAAATATTGAGCAACATAGGCTATGAATTGTTTATAGTACATTCCAAAATTAATAGCTTATCATCTCTATTGTTCTCCAAATCTCACCTATCAGCCAAATTGAAAGAATACATGTTTAATGCAACGATTGAACGTTCGTAGATCATGCAGTCGGGGCTGGACGAATGGGGCTGGTCGTCGAGGCCGGCGGCCGGCTTCATCTAGTCCCGCAGAACATGATCCATACCCAACCGCCTTGCCATCGGACGAGATGCATGGCCAGATGAAAGCTGCAGCCATGGTGGAGAGGTGATATGTAGTGGACGCAAACAACCAATTGGGGTGTGGGAAAGAGGTTGCCTATAAGCTTGTGGCTATAGGCACCCGCATGGAGGACTGGGAGGTGGGATGGCGCCGAATCTTCGCCAGTGGCCGCCGCGGGGAGGGCAGTGCGCCTCCTCTCATGTTCTTCGTTGAAAAGGTGGTGCGAGCTCGCGAGGGAATTGGGGTGGAGGAAATGAGGGGCCGCGACGCGCGGCTAGATCCTACCGGCGAGGAGGGAGGGAGGGGCCGCTACGAGTGGCTAGATCCTGCTGGCGGGGATTAAAACCCTCGCGGCAACGAGGAATAAACCCTAGCAAACGGGATAAAAATCAAACAGAAAATAGCCCTGAAATTCATACCGAGAATACCCTCGAAATATTTGGGAGGGAAAATCAGATCAGTTTGAAATATTTTTTCTTCCGAAAATGTCCCTCGGGGTCTACTATAATACACGTGACATCAGCGTATTGCATCAAATCTGGACCGTTGAATTCGCTCCGACAGCGGTCCATATCGTCCGGATGCACTGTAAAATGACTCTAATAGTACAGCCAACTGATGGCTATATGATGTTGCCATGTCATCTTTAGCCAAACTTTTAGCGGCCACGTACAATAGTTAGATGTAAAGATGTGCTACTTTATTAATGCATGACCCATTTTTCACTCTCACAAAGTGTCTAGGAGCACGTGTTGCAGCCAACAATGGCGGAGCCAGCACAGGAGCATTGGGTTCAGCTGAACCCAATGATTTGTCATGTCCAGGTATGTATACACATGTGATCGCAAAAAAAAAAAGGTATGTATACACATGTACTTACGTGCTTGAACCCAGTGAAAAATAAGGATTGAACCCATCAACTTGCAACGCTTGATGAGAAGCCCAAAAGCCCACAATGTTAAACCTTCCGTGCACCCTGGCTTGTTCGTGGCTTCCTGCCCCAATTCCTATTCTCCTATACGTGTATACACCAGCCGCCAGCCGCTAGCCGCAACAAACCCTTAATTTTTTCTGTAGCTTCCTCAACTCGATCTACCCTCTTCTTCTTTTTTTTGAATTGGAATACCTTCCATTCCATTGCTTTACGCCGGACCGACCAAATCGGCGGTCACTGCATCAGTTACAAGAGGGGGAAAGTTCGAGAGCCACACATATTGGCTCCCATATGTACCCTGCCTACCCATAGCTGCCAGCATATGTGTTGGGGTATTACAAGAGCGTGGGCAGTGTACAATGCTCCACTGGATAAAACCTAGCTGGAGGAGGAATCTCGTCTCCCGAAATATGGCACCTAGACTTGAACGATCCAAAACATCGGTGGAGATGGCGCTGACAAGACCCAAGCAGTCAGTTTCGAACACAACCCGTCCCATTCCTTGGGCTTCAGCAAGAGAGATTGCATGAATTAGATCTAGTGCCTCTGCATGAACATCTTCAGTTGCATGTTGTAGCTCTCCGGTCGCAGCAAAGATGACGTCGCCCGTGTGATGTCGAGCGACGTAGCCCCAGCCTGCGTGGTGCTCCTCCAGAGAAAAGGCCCCGTCGACATTTATTTTCACTACATCTGCTGCGGGTTTGGACCATTTAGCAGAAGGTTTGTGTTGTACCGGCGCTTTCTACGAGTTGAACTCCCGCCATTCTGACAAGGCCTTGTCCATGAGCAAAAGGAACTGGTCAGTCGACGCCCTGCTTTGCTGGTGCTTTACTTTCTTCCTCTCAGTCTACCAAATCCATAGGAGGCAAATGATCTTGAGCGAAGCTTCCTCAGGGAAAGAGAAGATACACTCTAGGAGTTGGCGAGGGGAAGAACATTCCAGGAGCCGCAGTCTATAACCCTCCAGGCCTGTCGTGCGCCACATGAGCTTAACTTCCCAACACCGCAAGAAAAGGTGTCCTCTGTCTTCAGGGAGGCGTTTGCACATGCGGCAATCCGTGTCCAGTTCCACACTGATGCGCTCGGTATTCCTGAGCATTGGATGACTGTTATGCACCACGCGCCACATGAAATGATGTACCTTTCCCGGGCATTGGATCTTCCACAGTTTCAGCCACAGCTTTCTGTCGCCACCCTATCCCATGGAGCTTTCGCCCGGCGGGTGACTACTATGGCGTTTCTGGAGATCAGCATGTACTCTGTAGGCGGACCTGACCGAAAACATGCCTTTGTTGTCGAACTGCCACGTGATAAAGTCATCATGGTGTTCAAAGATAGGGATACCGAGGATAGTGGTGGCCTCATCAGCAAGGAAAGTTTTGCACACGAGTTGTTGGTCCCATGTGTGTGTGGTCGGGTCGATCAGCTCCGCAATGGTGGTTAGCAAGATATTCCCTCATGGTGATCTTGGAAATCTCACGGGGCCTGTGGGGAGCCATGGGTCATGCCATATCCGGATCCGATCGCCTTTTCCAACTCTCCAGACCATACCCTCCTTGATTATATCCACTCCTTGGAGAATGCTGCACCAAACATAGCTGATAACGGGGACGAGTTGTGCTGTTAGGAGATCACCAGTAGGGTAGTAGCAAGCTTTTAACACACGAGCACATAGGGAGTCTGGGGCTTGCAGTAGCCTCCACACTTGGCGTGACAGCATGGCCATGTTGAACGAGTGCAGATCCCTAAAGCCAAGGCCTCCCTCCTCCTTTGGTAGTGTCATGTTCTCCCACCCGACCCAGTGGTACTTCTTGTCATATTCTTGGTTTGCCAACTAGAAGCGGCAGATCATCTGGCTAATGCTCTCGCAGAGTGACTTGGTCAAATCGAAGCAGGCCATGGCATAAGCTGGTATGGCTTGGAGCACTGTTTTGATCAGAATCTCCTTCCCCTTCTTTGACAGGAGTTTTATCTTATACCCCTATAGGATCTCCCAGATCCGGTCACGCAAGTATTCGAAGCAGGCCTGGCGTGACTTGCCAACGTAGGCCGATAGCCCAAGGTATTTCCCTTGGTGGCCTTCGGTGCGGAGCCCAAGCAGTTGGATAAGGCTGTCCGTTCTCTACCACGGTGTGTTTTTGCTGAAGAGTATAGCTGACATGTCCCGATTTATTGTCTGGCCTGATCCTCGTTCATACACCTCCAGTATATCCCCTACCGCATTCACGCTCTCCTTCGTGGTCTCCATGAGCAGAAGTGATTCGTCGACAAACAACAGATGAGTAACTGGTGGGGCAGTTGGAGCGATCTTTATGCCTCTTAGGACCCCTGTTGATTCAGCCTGATGTAGGAGCACTGACGGCCCCTCTGCGCAGAGGAGGAAAAGGTACAGTGAGATAGGGCAGCCCTACCTTAAGCCTCGTCCTGGGATCACCGTATCAGTGCATGTGTTATTAATCTTGAACCGGAACTTGACAGTGCGCATGCACTTGCTGATTTGGTTTATGAAGGCCGGAGCAAAGTCAAGCTGGCCGAAGATCTTCTCTGGGAACGACCACTCCACACGGTCGTAGGCCTTACTCATGTCAAGTTTGAGCGCTGCATTACTAGTGCCTCCAGCTCTTTTCCTCTTCAAGAAGTGTGTCATCTCATATGCCAAGATTGTGTTATCGGAGAAGAGTCGACCCGGGACAAAAGCACTATGGTTTGGTGATATAATCTCCCCCAAGATATCCTTCAGTCAGTTGGCGATGACTTTCGACACGAGCTTGTAAACAACATTCCATAGGCTAATTGAGCGTAGGTCTTTGAGACATTCAGGGTTCTGAACCTTTGGGATAAGCACCACTAGTGTGTCATTCCATCCCTCTGGTATGCTGCCGCCATGTAACACTTGCAAGACTTCGTGTACCACTTCATCGCCAATCAACCTCCAGAAATGCTTGTAGAAGATGGCTGGAAGGCCATCCACTCCTGGTGCTTTCAGGTCCCCGATGGAGTCCAGGGCCTCCTTTACCTCCGCTGCAGTGAACTCCTTTGTGAGAAACGCATTCATCGCTAGAGTGACTTTTGGTGTGATATGATCAAGTATATTCGCCACTTCCGAACCTGCCATGGGGGTAAACAAGCTAGAGAAATAGTTAGTTACTAGGGCCTTTAAGCCCTCCTCCCACGACACCTCCAATCCATCCTCCCTCTTTAGTTTTACCATAGTGTTCTTCCTTCTCCGTTCCGAGGCGAAAGCTTGGAACAATTTTGTGTTTCGGTCTTCCTTCTCCAACCAGTTAACATGGGCACGTTGTTTTGCTGCCAGATCAATTTGCTCTTCCAACTTGCTTAGTTGGCTTTTGGTGGTCAACTCCCACCTGATCTGGCTTTGCGATAGTGGTTGCCTTCGAATTTCTTCCAACTCTTTTCTTAGCTTCCTCGCTGGTTTTTGTAGGTCACCCAGGACATCTCGATTCCATATATGTAAGGCCTCCTGGATTGCCGCTAGCTTGCTAGAAACTGAGGTGTGTTCCGCTTCAGTCCATGCTTGCTGCACCAACTCCTCACACTCTTCTTCCAGCAACTAGCGCGCTTCAAAACGTTTTGTTTGTGCCCTGCTGGGAGTTCTCCTTGATGCTCTGTCCCCGTGCACCCAGAGAACGAATGGCCTATGGTCGGAGTGTTCTGGATTGCCATTTATTACCTTGTAGTATGGAAAACGGGCGCACAACATGGGGAGGCAACCACTCTTCTGTTTCGCCTCGATACACCAGCGACGAGCCAATAAGGTACACCAAACTCTACGATCTCCCACTCCCCTCTTGTCAGAAACGGCAATCATGTCTGCAGTTGTGGACCAAATTCGAGGTACTGAGTCGTCTTCAAATCTCCTCTCTGTTGTGCATGCCGTAGTTTTCTAATTACTTCTCCTACTTACTTGGTTGATCTATACTATGGATCGGCATTTCTCGAAGAGAAATCCATCACCAGATTAAGGTAATGATGTAGGGAAAGCGCACCAAATGCCACTGCAAGTAGTCTTCGGAAGCCTTCTTTTGTAGAAAAATTAATTTAGATCAGTTTCCTTAGCCCAATCTCATCTACTCTCGGTGGACAAAAAATTCAAAAAACTGTAAATAAAATAAAATCTGAAATTTATGGAAATCAAAGATGGTCAAGTGTTCTAGGTGCATCCAAAATTTGCTTCCACGATGACTGTCTTGGTGCTATGTAGATAGAAAACAAAATTAGTGCTTCAAAATGTCTATTTTTTAAGCTTTTTGAGAGGTCCGGTTTTGTTTATTTTGTCCACAGCATCTCACCCTGAAAGTTTGGAAGCATTTATTACAGTTGAGCATCTTTGATGCAAAAAATAGAACATTTCCTTTTATTTTTGCTACTATTTTTTTTGAATTTAATTTTCATAGTGGGTGTGGATGAGCTCGAGCTCCAATACGCTATCCTAGTGCTACAATATTGTTGTGAGATGGTATACAATTTCACTTTACATTTAACTAATTCGTACCAAATCTTTATAACGAGTCAGTGAGTGAACTCAATGGCAAAAATTCCAGGCTCCGCCCCTGGAAGCCAACTCTTATTCTGTAGCCGGCTCCTCTTTTCTTTTCTCTTCTCTTCCTCTATATCAGCAGGAATATAATATTTTAACACTTATAATCCGCTTACATAAGCTTATTGTACTTGCTCTTAAGATGTTGGATCGGCCATCAGCTCGGCTGCCTACTAGGGGGTCCAGGGCCAACTTTTTTGCAATATATGAAAACATGCGTCAAATATTATCTTGTGTAGATGAGAGGCAATGTTCTTATACAAGGATTCATAAATTTGAGATGTTGATCAATACGCAAATATAAGGTGAGGATAAGCATATCACTGGCCGCCGTGCACTGAAGGAGCTTTTTGCAACATCCCTAATTTTTAGGAGGATAGAAACCCTTGGCCATACCCCATAGCTTCCCTCTCCATTTTTAGGAGAGAGAGAGAGAGAGAGAGAGAGAGAGGGGGGGGAGCCTCCCAACTCCAAACCTTAACGTAGCCAGCCCATACTGTTGGCTCGAGAGCCCTACAGCACCACCTCCCACCTGGGACACCCCTGTAATTAAGCTATAGTTTTCTCTAACTAATGATGTCGTGTCACCACCATTTTGCTAAGATTAATTGTCAATTAGTTGAAAGCTAATTCAGATTCAAAATTTAATGCAAATCAAATATTTACATCTTCAAACATGCCAACAAAATAGTTCATAATTTTGTAAATAATCCATAAGTAATTATTTGAAAGAAGGAAACATCACCAAAATCCCCAAATTGCCCCTGGAAATTAAAACATGGCCAGACAACACTTTTTTAGCCCCTTTAAATGCAAACATAATTTTAATGAATTCAAACAAACTCCAAACTTTTTGTAGCAGATCAAAATATTGCCTAGTATTTATGTGATAAATTGCACGTTTAACTAAATTCATTAGGTAGATCAAATTAAAGCAAAACAAGGAGATAAAATAGAAACATAAAAAGAAAAATAACACGAAGAAAAATAGAACACGGTGCACTTTGGCCCAACACCTCTACAGTGCGGCATGTCCCATTAGCACCGGCCTTTCGTCCACCTCCGACCCCAGGCGAGGCCGAGGTCATGGCGTGGCCTCTGCTCGCCCGTCCACGCACCCGGTGTCAAAACCGGCGGATCTCGGGAAGGGGGTCCCGAACTGTGTGTCTAAGGCTAATGGTAACAGGAGGCGAGAAACACAATGTTTACCCAGGTACGGGCCATCTCGATGGAGGTAATACCCTACTTCCTGCTTGAGTAATCTTGATGATATGAGTATTACAAGAGTTGATCTACCACGACAACGTAGAGGCTAAACCCTAGAAGCTAGCCTATGGTTATGATTGTTGTTGTCCTACAGACTAAACCCTCCGGTTTATATAGACACCGGAGGGGGCTAGGGTTACACAGAGTTGCTGCTTTATCTCAGCCATGCGGAGGTCGGTCGGCCGCATTGGACCCTGGTAGTACTGGCTCAGTGCCTCGTCATCGAATTGAGGTAGCAATTTGAGCTTCGAGTAACTTTTGGTTGGGCGTTCGAGTCCATATTCCTCGGCTGCCAGGACCTTAGTCCATCTATCAGTGAGCAGATCTTGATCAGCTTGGAGCTGCTGCTGCTTCTTCTTCAGGCTCTTTGCAGTGGCTATTAGCCGGCGCTTAAAACGCTCCTACACGACGGGATCCTCCGGCATGATAAATTCTTCGTCGCCAAGGCTCACCTCATCCTCGGAGAGAGGCATCTAATTGCTGTCCTCCGAGTCGTCGTTCTTGGCCTGTTCGTAAGGGCTGGCTCGCTTGTCTTCCCGTTTAGCCTGTTCAAAACTTGGCTTGGCGGGGTCTTCGTTGTCTTCAGCATCGTCCGAAGTGCTATTTTCTCTTGTGCCGGTATCGCTATTTTTACCATGGCGTGATTTAGGACGGCGCCGCTAACGTCGGTGCTTTGGCTGCTTCTCAGGAGGCTTATCCTCAACTGGATCCTTTTTATTCTTGCTATTGTCTTGTTTGGGTGTATCCACCATGTATATATCGTATGAGGAGGTCGCTGTCCAGCGCCCTGTGGCCGGTGGGTCCTGTTCTTCTCCGGCATCGTCATCCATACCGTCGATGTCTTTGGAGTCAAAATCAAGCATGTCGGTCAAATTGTCGACATTGGTTATCAAGTGGGTGGTGGGTGGGTAACGAAGTTCTTCCTCATCCGCTTCCCACTCAAGCCGGACATAGTTCGGCCAAGAATCTCCTGACAAGGAGAGGGACTTTAATGAGTTTAACACATTGCCCAAGGGTGAGTGTTGGAAGATGTCCGCGGATCTAAACTCTAAGATCGGCGCCCAGTCAGATTCGATGGGTGCGCATACACGTGGCTCGGAGCCTATGGCCGGCGATGAGTCCGAAGTTCCGATGACACAGGCCTCATTGGATGTCAAATCTGTGTTCGGCTCTAGTGCCGCTGAGTCAGCGGCCTCCATGGTGAGGTTGAACCTCTCGTCCTTGGATGGCGCGTTCTGCTCTGGATCTAGGGCCGGAGCGGTTATAGGTGTTGTCTCCTGAGCATAGTCCGATGACAAATTTAGGTCATGTTCATCGTGGCAGCAGGGTGCTGCTGTCATGGGCTCGAATCCGTCAAAAATCAAGTCTCCGCGGATGTCGGCGGTGTAGTTCGAGCTTCCAAACCTGACCTGATGGCCAGGGTGTAGCTGTTGATCTGCTCCAGGTGACCAAGCGAGTTGGCCCGCAGTGCAAAGCCACCAAATACGAAAATCTGTCCGGGAAGAAAAATCTCACCCTGTCCTGCGTTGTTGTGGATGATTGAAGGAGCCATCAAGCCTTATGGTGACGACACAGTGGAAGTCTCAATGAAAGTACGAATGTCGATGTCAAAACCGGCGGATCTCGGGTAGGGGGACCCGAACTGTGCGTCTAAGGCTAACGGTAACAGGAGGCGGGGAACATAGTGTTTACCCAGGTTCGGGCCCTCTCGATGGAGGTAATACCCTACTTCCTACTTGATTGATCTTGATGATATGAGTATTACAAGAGTTGATCTACCACGAGATCGTAGTGGCTAAACCCTAGAAGCTAGCCTATGGTTATGATTGTTGTTGTCGTACGGACTAAACCCTCCAGTTTATATAGACACCGGAGGGGATAGGGTTACACAGAGTTGGTTATAGAGAAAGGAATCTTCATATCTGAATCGCCAAGCTTGCCTTCCACGCAAAGGAGAGTCCCATCCGGACACGGGACGAAGACTTCTATCTTGTATCTTCATAGCCCAACAGTCCGCATACGCATATAGTCCGGTTGTCCGAGGACCCCTTAATCCAGGACTCCCTCACCCCACCCCACCCCACCCCAACCCGACGAACCATAGCACCCCCTTTTCCCCTCGCCCGCTCACCACCTCATTTCCGCTTACACACGACGTCGTCGTCGCCCGCTTTCTCTCCGTCCTCCCCTCCGCCTGAGAACGTGTTCGTCCGCTTCGCCACCATCCGCTATGTTGTCTGCGCCCACGAGCTCGAGCCGAAGAGACCTGCACTGCCGCCTCTCCATCGATTCTGACCGGCCTGCTGCTCCTAAGCAACCGTCGGGCCTCCTTGTGCCCTCTCAGTGAGCTCCTCGACGTTTCCCCTATGTTTTCCGCGTCACGTTCGTTCTCTAGGCCCATCTCTAGTCGCGAATGAAGCTCACTGCCGCCGGCAATGGTGCAGCCACGGCCAGCATCCAAACCCACTACCGTGTTTAGCTCCTCCCCACCACCCGTAGCACCCATATGCATCCTGCCGTGCACTCCGGCCTCGATTCCATCGAGCCCGAGCTCTGGTCATCGTCCCGTTTGTCGTCGGCGTCTCTAGAGACCGTCTCCGACGCTCCCACCATTATCATTCGACGCGCCATGTCGTGGGCATTCGAAACATCCCACATGCGCCTCTATCCGTTCCCCCTAGTGTCGTCCCCATCCATCACATGCTCCGGCCGTCGCGTCCGATCGTCGCCAGTGTCGTTTCCGACTATCTCAGCTGCTACCACTGGTGCAGATCGACGCACGTGCATCTCCCGTTTCTTAGGTAGTCGCAGCGCTCGTTTTGCTCATCTGTGCGGCAATACCATGCGTCGCTGCTGCCTCTGGTGCTCGCTGGAGCCACGCCGGCGCAACGCTAATAGCCACTAACACGCAGGCCCCCTTACTATGGCATATGAAAATAATTTATATATGAAAAATGATCAGAAAAATATAACAAATCTGATTATGCCGTCCACATACTTGCCACATCCCTCTAACGTATTGAACATCGACATTTTGCCCCTAGACCAATATACCAAAAATAACTAAAGTTGGATTATTACCAGATAATTTCCCTCTTCATTAAAAATATCTAGGGATGCATTATAGCATATCATCATCACATACTTCCATTGCATGCATTGTGTTGCATTCGTTTGCCTGGTTATTTATCTGTTCCCCTCTCTTTCCTATTCTTTCGGTAGACCCCAAGAATACTGGTGACACCTAGTACGACTATGTCGACGACGGCCCGTCCTTCTCCACAGAGCTTCCAGGCAAGTAAAACCCCCTTGATCATTCCAATATCACCTATTCTTTCCCTCGACTTCTTGCATTTGAATAGTGTTACTGTTGCTGCCTTATCGGTTGATCATATACTGCGACATAGCCTATCCTTACTATTGTTGTTGATACTTTTACCTGTTATCCTATATGCTTAGTATAGGTATGCTAGTATTCCATCAGTGCCCTACATCCTTGTCTGTTTGCCATGCTAAACTATCGAGCCGTGATCCATTCGGTATGGGCGATGATCACGGATATACTATATAATTACTATAATACTTATGATACTGTTCGGATGTGGGGGATGAAAGGATAGGTGGTTCCATCCAGGTAGTGGTCGGCCTGGGTTCCCGACGGTGCCTGAGGGGTAGCTGTGGCAGAACGATAGGGTAGGTAGAGACCACGTAGGAGAGAGGTGGGCCTGGTCCCTAGTCAATGTCCATGGTTACTTCATAATAACATGCTTAACGGGATTGGTTATTTAATCTGAGACTGCCTTTTGGCATATACACACTAACCGCCGTGCAGAGTAATGGCTTATGTATTTGGGTCCTCAGGACCTTGGCTTGTAATATAAAGTTGTTTTGCTCAGCCTTCTTAAGGCAAAACTTGTCTAACTATGTTTGTACTTAGATAATATTTGCTTCGATGACTTATGTATTTGGTCCTCATGACCTTGGCTTGTAATATAAAGTATTATGTTTATCCTTTGTGTCGTAGAGTTGTGTTGTGATATCTTCCCATCAGTCTCTGATTTGATCGTACATGTTTGCATGTATCATTACTACACGACTGAATCAGGGCGTCACACCACCTGTCCCAGACCCTCCCATGTCCCATCTCTCACGGCCTTCTCGAGCAGCACCTCTCGAGCCCGGTCTCCACGCTCCTCCATCACGTTGTTCTAGTGTCGCTGCACCCGTGCGGCTTCAGCGAGGCTTCGGTGAGACCGGCGACAATAACTACCTCTGTCGGTCCCCTCCCTCCTTCCTTCCTCCCTTCCTCTCTCCTCCCCTTCCCTCTATCATCTCACTGTGTCCTCTGTGTAGCTTGAGTGGATACGAGGCCGAAGCCATGGCCTTTGCCTATGCAAACCTGAAGCTCTGCTGCACTGGCTCGAGCACTGCCACCGCAAACGCATGACCTTCCACTCACTGTGCCCCGAACTGCATCTCATCTGCGGCGCTTTGTTGCCTCGTCTGTATCGCCTTCTGAGCGCCATCAATTGTCTTAGGCGCCGTCGTACCAGTGCCAACCTCCTCCAATGCCTTGACCGCGACCAGGGTAGCGCCTTGGACGCGCCACCAATCGGCCCAGGTGGCCCAAGGTGAGTGCCACCTTATCTAGCTCCCTCTCTTCCCCAGCCGCAGTTGGGGTTTGGCCCACCAGCATCCTCGTTTATGTGATGGAGTGAGTGCTAGATAGTGGTGTCTCGCTCTCGCTCTGCTAATGGGCCAAGGCCAAGCAGGTGCATGATAGTATTATGTGCTCAGTTCGTCTATGTGTAGAAGATAATTATTTTGAACAAAGGGTACAAAGGGTGTAAGAAATGTCTCGTCTGCAACACAACCTGATTCAAGTAAGCTACAAACTTGTATGGAAACCAATGCACATGCTAAATAAGTGTCTTACATGGCCATGTTCCACTGGTGGAAAAACAGGCTTCCGTCCAGCCCCATAAGTCGCGAAGCTGTAGGAACCGCGACTAATGGTACCTTTAGTCGCGGTTCTGGAGGTGAACCGCGACCAAAGGTCTGGGCCCAGGGCGCTCGGTGGCCAGCTGGCGCACGTGAGGGTCTTTAGTCGCGGTTGGCGAGGACAACCGCGACTAAAGGCCTTCGGGCACCTTTAGTCACGGTTTGCCAGGCCAACCGCAACTAAAGCCCCTCCCCTATATATACCCATCCAGCAGCCAACACTTAGCCATTTGGAGCCATTCTCTTCACAAGTGGGTGTAGGTTTGCTTTTGGTTCCTCTTATGCACATAAGGTGTTTGATGAAATGCCCCAAGAGCATGAAACAAACATGACATGAAGTGTTGGAGCCACACTCCTCGATCGCGGTTAGCAACTTGATGAACCTTTGATGTGTCATTGATAAAATATGCATGTGTGCAGTTCATTGTTTAATTTATATTGTTTGTAGCTAGTTAGTTTAACAAATGCATGATGGTTAATTATATATTTTATATTATAATAATGCAGATGAATCGGCAATGGATGTACGGTAACCGACTCTCCGGCGAGTTCACTACGGGTTTGAAAGATTTCCTCGTAGTGGCTAATGCGAACAAGCAGGGGGGTTTTGTTATCTGTCCATGTGTTATCTGTAAGAATCAGAAGGGTTACTCTTCCTCAAGAGATGTTCACATGCATCTGCTTCGGCACGGTTTCATGCCAAGATATAATTGTTGGACCAAGCATGGAGAAAGAGGGGTTATAATGGAAGAAGATGAAGAAGGGGATGATTTCATCGATGAAAGCTATCTTGCTCATTTCGGTGATACTTTCATGGAGGATGCTGAAGGTGAAGGGGAAGGTGAAGAAGAGGCACGTGATGATCCCGTTGATGATCTTGGTCGGACCATTGCTGATGCACGGAGACGCTGCGAAACTGAAAAGGAGAGGGAGAATTTGGATCGCATGTTAGAGGATCACAGAAAGGCGCTGTACCCGGGATGCGATGATGGTCTGAAAAAGCTGGGCTGCACACTGGATTTGCTGAAATGGAAGGCAGAGGCAGGTGTAGCTGACTCGGCATTTGAAAACTTGCTGAAAATGTTGAAGAATATGTTTCCAAAGGATAACGAGTTGCCCGCCAGTACGTACGAAGCAAAGAAGGTTGTCTGCCCTCTAGGTTTAGAGGTTCTGAAGATACATGCATGCATCAACGACTGCATCCTCTACCGCGGTGAATACGAGAATTTGAATGAATGCCCGGTATGCACTGCATTGCGTTATAAGATCAGAGGCGATGACCCTGGTGACGATGTTGAGGGCCAGAAACCCAGAAAGAGGGTTCCCGCCAAGGTGATGTGGTATGCTCCTATAATACCACGGTTGAAACGTCTGTTCAGGAACAAAGAGCATGCCAAGTTGTTGCGATGGCACAAAGAGGACCGTAAGTCGGACGGGGAGTTGAGACACACCGCAGATGGAACGCAATGGAGAAAGATCGACAGATGGTTCAAAGATTTTGCAGCTGACGCAAGGAACATAAGATTTGCTCTAAGTACGGATGGCATGAATCCTTTTGGCGAGCAGAGCTCCAGCCATAGCACCTGGCCCGTGACTCTATGCATCTACAACCTTCCTCCTTGGTTGTGCATGAAGCGGAAGTTCATTATGATGCCAGTGCTCATCCAAGGTCCGAAGCAACCCGGCAACGACATCGATGTGTACCTAAGGCCATTAGTTGATGAACTTTTACAGCTGTGGGGTGGTGTCCGTGTGTGGGATGAGCACAAACAAGAGGAATTTGACCTACGAGCGTTGCTTTTCGTAACCATCAACGATTGGCCTGCTCTTAGTAACCTTTCGGGACTGTCAAATAAGTGATACAATGCATGCACGCACTGCTTACATGAGACTGAAAGTGTACATTTGCCAAATTGTAAGAAGAACGTGTACCTTGGGCATCGTCGATTTCTTCCGAAAATTCATCCAGTAAGAAAGAAGGGCAAGCATTACAACGGCGAGGCAGATCACCGGCCGAAGCCTGCGGAACGCACTGGTGCTGAGGTATTTGATATGGTCAAGGATTTGAAAGTCATCTTTGGAAAGGGTCCTGGCGGACAATCAGTTCCGAAGGGAGCTGACGGGCACGCAGCCATGTGGAAGAAGAAATCTATATTCTGGGAGCTAGAATATTGGAAAGTCCTAGATGTCCGCTCTGCAATCGACGTGATGCACGTTACGAAGAATATTTGCGTGAACCTCCTAAGCTTCTTGGGCGTGTATGGGAAGACAAATGATACAAAGGAAGCACGGCAGGACCAGCAACGTTTGAAAGACCCTGATGACCGGCATCCGGAATGGTTTCAAGGTCGTGCCAGCTACGCTCTGACCAAAGAAGAGAAGGTCATCTTTTTTGAATGCCTGAGCAGTATGAAGGTCCCGTCTGGATTCTCGTCCAATATAAAGGGAATAATAAACATGGCGGAGAAAAAGTTCCAAAACCTGAAGTCTCACGACTGCCACGTGATTATGACGCAATTGCTTCCGATTGCTTTGAGGGGGCTCCTGCCGGAAAATGTTCGAGTAGCCATTGTGAAGCTATGTGCATTCCTCAATGCAATCTCTCAGAAGGTAATCAATCCAGAAGTTCTACCACGGTTACAGAACGAGGTGATCCAATGTCTTGTCAGTTTCGAGTTGGTGTTCCCGCCATCCTTCTTCAATATTATGACGCACCTCCTGGTTCACCTAGTCGAAGAGATTTTCGTTCTCGGTCCTGTATTTCTACACAATATGTTCCCCTTCGAGAGGTTCATGGGAGTATTAAAGAAATATGTTCGTAACCGTGCTAGGCCAGAAGGAAGCATCGCCAAGGGCTATGGAAATGAGGAGGTAATTGACTTTTGTGTTGACTTTGTTCCTGACCTTAAGCCGATTGGTCTTCCTCGATCGCGGCACGAGGGGAGACTAAGTGGAAAAGGCACGATCGGAAGGAAATCAACGATATGTATGGACGGCCATTCTCTGACTGAAGCACACCACACTGTACTGACCAATTCCAGCTTGGTGGCTCCGTACTTTGAGAAACACAAGAATATTTTACGCTCGGACAACCCGGGGAAGCCTGAATCCTGGATTAGGAAGGCCCACATGGAGACTTTCGGCAGTTGGTTGAGAAAACATTTAATGAATGACAATGATGTTGTAGATCAGCTGTACATGTTGGCCAGCACCCCCCGCCCTGCACATGGGCCATCCCGACCCCACATATATTCGTCTCCATCCGCATCCCTGGCCAAACCCTAGCCACTCTACTCCAAGCTCTGTTCGGCATCTACCGCGACACCCTCTCCCACCCCTTCCTCGCCCCCTCCTTTTGCCACCGCCCTTTCGCCACCGCCACCGCCACCGCCCCCCTTCTTCACTTAATTAATTTGTTTTTACTACATGTTTTCAGGACTGATATAATGGCGGACGATAGAGCTGACCCGATTATGGACAACTATGATCCGGACGGTGAAGCACATATGTTCGGCATCATAAACGGCGATATTCTATATGTGCCGACCGGAGAAGAAGAAGATGATATCTCTTCTTATCTGAACCTTGACGGTGAAGATGAAGGGCGCCGTCAGCAAGATGATGCCGAACAAACGTCGATAAACGACGATCTTCAAATGGAAGTAGCAACCACCTCCGGCGCCGAGGTATATATATACATTGAGCCTCTGGTGATACAAACTAACTGATTTGAATAAATATGTGTGTACTAACGCGCGCGACTCTTTCTTATTTTAGCCCTCGGCCGGATCGTCGAAACAATCGAGTACGTCGTCAAAGCGTGGCGCAACCAAGACGATGAAACAAGGAGAAACATGCACCATCGAGGTTGTCGACAGTGCAACCGGCAGGCCGCTGGAGCCCCGCAAGAACGCCACCAAGTTTGTCAGCCAATGCGGAGCCATTGTTAGAGACAACGTCTCGATCACCATCCGGGAGTGGAATGAGCCAAAGAAGGCACGAATTGATGGTTTCACTTTTGTCGATAAGAGAACAAAAAAAGATTGCTTCAAGAAGCTTATGGAACATTTCGTTCTACCTCCGGAATACAACAAATTCGATGAGGAGGGTAACAAGATTGAGGAAAACAAGGAGAGGAGGAGGCTAGTCAAACAGTTCGCTCTTCATAAGATGGCCGACGCATTCCGGAAATTCAAGCAAAATCTAGTCCATGACTTTGTCAAGCAGAACAAGACTCCGGATTTCAAAGGACAATATGAGAAACTGAAACATGATTGGCCAGAATTTGTGAAGCAAAAGAAATCGGAGCAGTTCATTCAAATATCGAAAAAAAATAAGGAAAATGCGGCTAAGAAGGAGTACAATCATGTTATGGGGCCAGGAGGGTATCGCATTTGGGTGCCTAGGTTGGAGAAGATGGAGAACGAGCTGACGGCGCGAGGAATCCATCCAGGTACGGAGGGATGGGACCCAAGGGCCAAAAGTTGGTGGTACGGGCATGGGGGAACGCTGAACCCGGAGACAGGGGAGTGTGTTTACCGGGGCAAATTAATTAAACCCACCCAAGCCCTTATTAACGCAATGAGGGATGCTCAACAGGGGAAGATCAAGTTCAACAGAGAGAACGACGCGCTGACAAAAGCCCTCGGGAATCCTGAACACGGAGGACGTGTACGAGGCATGGGGCACATTCCGTGGAAAATAGGGTTCCCCCAGAACGATGACCCGTACGGTTACAGAAGCCGTAAGAGAAAGATGGATCGGGAAGCAGATGTTGTGGCGCGGTTGGCATCGGAAATGGATGTGATGAAGAAAACCATGAGTGTACTAGTAGCCGAAAGAGATGCAGCTCGGGTGCAGCATGAAGATCATCCAGCGGATCTCGGAAGCCAGCAGCGGAGAAGCAGCGTGGCTTCCACGGAGGCCCCACCGGCTGGTGCAGATGCACCGACGATCGAAATTACTGCACCGGAGCCTCTGGTGGTCGAAATTACTGCACCGGAGCCTCTGGTGGTCGAAATTACTTCACCGGAGCCTCCTCGCTACCCCGTGGACGATATAAAGGAGATGAAAGAATGTCATCTGTATTATCCTATCGGGAACATGTCCATGAAGGTAGCCATCGGCAGTGCTTTACCATGTTTACCTGGAGCACTCCGTCACGTCAGCCGACGCCGCCCCCCAGTCCACAACGTCCGGCGGGTGATCAGCCGCCGCCCCCAGTCCTCGTCCGGCGGGTGATCAGACGCCGCCCCCCAATCCACCTCCGGCAAAGAAGCAGAAGCAGTCCTGGATTATTAACCCGGACCCTTATGTACCTAAGACCACAAAGGTACCGGAGCCATCACTGAAGCCTCTCCCTACAAGGCCTTGGGAACGTAGTGCCGAGGAAGTCGACGCGGCCGCGGCTGCTGATTTGGAGAAATGGAAGGCGGACTGCAAGAAGAAAAGAGAGCCCGAGCCCAAGCCAGTATTTTCTGATGAGCAAAAGAAGTGGGCTAAGTCATTTTTGAGCACACCGTCCCAAGCCGCGAAGAATCTGCCTAACGACTATGCACGTGAACTTCGCAGGCAGGCACTCATGTTCAAGGAGAACAAAGAGCGGGAGAAGGCCGAAAGTAAAAAAAGCGGGAAACAAGTTGCCCAGCTCGGGGAACAAAGTAAACAATCGATTGCCCCGCTTATAGTGGAAGCCTTCTGTCCGGATGCCCCCGAGATCATACAAGCTGCGGCAGCACAGGGATTGACTGTAACGAGTGCCAGAGAACAAGCGGCCAACTTAGGTATTACTCTTCGTGAACTGTTAGGCCTTGATGAGGCGCCAGTGAAGGAGGTAGTAATTACATATGTCAAGAATGGGCCTCTCGTCGAGCCTGCGCAGGAAAAGGATCTACCTCCACAAATGAAAGGTCTGCTGAAATGGTACAAGGGTTACATAAAAAATAAAAACGCCAAAGAATATATTTATGCGAAAGTTAGACATGAGCATCACTTCAAACATTACTATGTACAAATTGAACTGAGTGAATTGTTCCAGCTTTTCAATCTGCGCGAGCTCGATAAATCTATCATCAGTTGCTACGTTCTGTAAGTGATTTATTAATTTCTACCCCATCTCGTTCATATTGCCTGCACTATATATATGTCCTAACTATATTGTTGTGTCCGCTATTATACATGCAGAATGAAGATTAAGGAATGCAGAGTAAGGAACATCCATGATGTTGGGTTCATTGACCCACACATCGTTAATGGACATGTGTTGGAGCGTCACCCCGCCGACGTGGAGGCAGACCTGTGGGACTTTCTTACAAAGCAGGAACTCAAAAGTGATATTCTATTTCCTTACCATTTTGAGTGAGTGTTTCTGTCTTGAGCACATTCTCTTTTGTTTACTCCATGCATGGTATGTGGCTGGCTAATCGATGAGTTATGCATGACGTACTGTGCATGTATCGTGTCCGCAGGTTCCACTGGATTCTGCTAGTAATTAAAGTTAACACCTCAGAATGTCTCGTCCACGACTCTGTGAATATGGATCCAAAGCTTTGGGGCGGCATGAGAAGAATGCTGCAGAAGTAATTATTTTCATTCATTTGCGCTCTATATCGATCGGCCTATTTCGTTCATTTCCTAATATCAAGTAACTAATTAATAACTCTCTTGTTCATTTAATTTTCTTTGCCTCGTAGGGTTTGGAGACGGTTCGTAGATACAAAGGTCGGTGAATTCAAAAAAGAGCTAGAATTCAAAATGTTAAAGGCTAAGAATGCTGGGGATATTCAGCCACCGGAGACCAATCTATGTGGATACTATGTCTGTGAGATGATCCGGAGATACACCTCTGAGCGGATTCCGAGTGATACCAATGCTCAGAGGAATAACCTCCGGTGGATGCTTAGTCCAGAAGCTCGCTTCCGACCACTTCAAGAGGAACTAGCTGGATGGTTCAGCAGGGAAGTCCTCCATCCTAAAGGAGAACACTATTACGAGGACGTAGAACTTTATATGCATTAAATCATGTATGGAAACTTGTTCAAAATTGTATATGGTCATCCGATGATATTGAATATATATTGTATATTCCTCTTGAATTCTTTTTGGTTCTAATTTCAAATTTATTTGAAATTGTACATTCATATGCATGTATGTAGTACCGTAGAATATATGAAACTCCTTCAAAATTAAAATAAAGCACAAAAGAAATAAAACAATACAAATTAAACAGAAAACAGGTTTAGGGGGGGCTAAAACCCTAAACCTGTGGCGGCCTTTAGTCGCGGTTGGCCAGAAGAACCGCGACTAAAGGTCCTCCGCCCCGACGGCCGCCTGGCGCCCACGTGGACGGGCCTTTAGTCGCGGTTCTTAAGGAGCCGCGACTAAAGGTGGGGGGCTTTAGTCGCGCTTATTTGGTCGCGGTTGCGCAACCGCGACTAATGGCAGTTGCGAACCGCGACCAAAGGCCTTTTTTCCACCAGTGTTCGCATGTGTTTTGGAACAATAGTTGGCAATCTTCAATCATCAAAATTATATTTTAAATTTGGAAATCCACTTGAAATTTGCACATTTAGAATTAATTTTTATATATCTTACTTCTTGGTCAATGTGCGGTATTTCTAAACACAACTATGGTACTGATTGGCAAGGTCTACATTGCAAAATACATTCCAATTCGGTTTGATTAAGAGAAACATTTCTGCATAACTCATAACACTAAAAATATGGGCTGTATAACATGTACGCTGTCATACATTTTATTTTGGCTCAGTAGAACATACATGACATGAAGAAAACCTATCTAGCAGTCGCGACAGATATGGTCACACTATTAACACTACAAGAGTCGGTAGTGGATGAATCCTCTTCATTGCCTACCCTTAGATTGAAATACGCTGGCTGTTTAGGCACATGCAGTATCATACTCTTGCTGCTTAGCATTGCAGTGACATCTAACATGTTCGGTCGATCAACTGCATTCTCTTGTACACACAGTAGTGCGATATTAATGGACCTCATCATTTCTGTTGGTTCACCCTTGGGAAGCAATGACGCATCAACAATATTTTTCCATCTCCCGTCTTGCCATGACTGCCAAGCCTATTTGCAGTTTCATCACATGCTTAGGTACGACAATAGGTTATAAATAATTTATTTTCATGTTATATGAATGTGTATGAACTCACATATCCGAGGAGATTGATGAACGCTCCACAATGACGGGTACCAGAATTCCTTTTCCCGCTAAGGATTTCGAGAATTAAAACACCAAAGCTGAATACATCAGATTTGATTGAGAATAGACCCTCAGAAGCATACTCCGGTGCCATGTAACCACTGGAAAGATGTATGATATATGTCCAATCAGTATATTGTTGACTTGTAATCAATAAATGTTCTTACGTAGAATATAATTTACATGAAACTTACTATGTACCAACCACTGTCCTTGTAGTGTCCTCGTCTGTATTATTTGAGCTAAATATTTTTGCCAGTCCAAAATCTGAAATTTTGGGATTCATCTCATTGTCCAAGAGAATGTTGCTTGGTTTTAGATCTCGATGTATGACACGCAAACGAGAATGTCTATGAAGATAAACAAGTCCTTCTGCTATTCCTTCTATTATTACAAGGCGTTTGTTCCAGTCCATTAGAGATTTTCTGTATTCATCTGCACATGAACTAATTTTAATATAGAAGAAAAAATAAACATCTAAATAAAAAGAGTTGGACACTTCAATTATAACCATAGTGCAATTATGCACATAGGATTATTGAAAACAACATTGTTAAATATACGAATGTTGAAATGGTGGTGTGTACCAAATATGAAGAAGTCCAAGCTTTTGTTTGGCAAGTATTCATACACCAATATTTTTTCCACTCCTTGGGAGCAACATCCCAAGAGTCTAACCAAATTCCTGTGTTGAAGTTTGGCTATGAGTTCTACTTCATTTTTGAACTCCATGATACCTTGACCTGAATGTGATGCAAGTCGCTTAACTGCTATCTCCATTCCATTAAGAAAGTGGCCCTAGAAAAAAAAACATAACCGGGTTGCTTTATGATCCACAATGCAATTCACCACAACCAAGTAATTAGCACAAGAAAATTCTCTTTGAATCAATACTTTCCTCCTAATGATTATGTATAATGAGGCTATCTTGGTTCACTAGTGTTATATTTGTTTTAAAAATTTATGAAATTTGAGACATATCTGATATTTTTCTGTTGATTACAAAATGAGGATTATACAAGAGTATGGTATATATATGTACCTTATATACAGGTCCAAATCCACCTTCTCCAAGTTTATTTGCTTCAGAGAAGTTACTTGTAGCTTCCTGTATCTCATGAAACTCGAAAACCAAAAACCCAGATAATCCTGCCTCCATATCCCAGACTAGTTCATGACTACCACCTCGCAACTTGTAAGTATGCTTTTCTAGTACTATTGCTGTACCTGAAAATTTGAGAATTAGCGCAATGGATCAATCTCCTTAATTACAACTCTGTTTCTTTAGTGTGTGGCACATAATACTCCCTCTGTTTCATAATATAGTGCCTATAGATTTTTGAAAAAGTCAAACCTTACAAACTTTGACCAAGTTTATGGAGAAAAACATTTACATTTAGAATGCCTAACATATATTATTAGATTCATTGTAAGATGTATTTTCATATTTTATATATTTGATATTGTATATATAATATTTTTCTTTATAAACTTGGTCAAAGTTGATAAAGTTTGACTTTATAAAAAATCTATAGGCATTACATTATGGAACGGAGGAAGTAGCATTGAAGTAACTAATTTACCTACCTTTTCTGATCCTTCCTTTCAGGCGGCAACAGTAAACGATGAAGCAGAGAGCAACTAGTGCTACCGGGCCAGCTATAGATATAGCAATTACCCAAGGATGCATTCCACGTCCTTTTAAATTAAACATCCACGAATTAATAGTATAAGATTGTTAGCTAAAAACATGCCAACTAATCAAGAGTCTACCGACAGACTATTTGGGGATGTATGGATGTAGACAGAAACATATTAATATGTACATACTCTTCCCCGTGGGAGGCGCCGGAGCAATGGACAATGGACTGATCCGCCGCATGGGTTGGTCGAAGAACATAAACTTTTCGAACCTGATGTTGCATCGCAGCATGAAGATCCGGCCTCCCTGGCGCACGGACATGGTGGCGTTGACCATGCCGATGAGCCTCTGGAGACATGTCAGGCAGTCTCCGGCGGATAGGTCCGGCGTGCACTGTGCCAGGCTGTAGAGCGTCGGCACGGCGTCCATGACCGCTGTGGCGTACCGCCTCGCTGTATCTGCGGACGCGTCCTGAGCTGTCACAGTCAGCAGGTTGTGGACGTCTGCGGCAGTGATGGTGGCGTCCGCGGAGATGTTCACTGGATTCCAAGCCTGGAACAGTGTGCCGTTCTTGGTGAGACCGGCTGCTGGGCTGAGGAAGTCCCCGTCGCCAGAGAAGCCCAGAACGCAGCCCGGCTTCCGGCCGTTTACGTCGTCATAGTCGTAGTAGACGGTGGCGGCCTCGTCGTTGGGGCATGTCTGCTGTGCGTGCTGGAATGAGGCGGCAACACAGTCCGCACATGCCGTGTCGTTGGCGAAGTCGCCGCGGCAGAGCGCGAGCGCGTGCACCGCATCGGGTGCTTGGCCAACGGTGGCGGCGGCAAATTGCTGACGGGAGGAGGAGGCGTTGGTGGGGAGGCTGGCGGCAAGGGCGGCGAGGTTCGACTGGTAGGTGCTGTTGGTGGTGTAGTTGCTGCCGCTGCCGCAGAGCTGTGCCGTTGCCGTTGCCGACAGCGGCATCAATAAAAGGAGCAGGACGCCGGGAATCAGCATGTTAGCTAGCTAACCGAGGGACGGCCGGCCACGCTCCCTTTCTGTTTGTCCTGATTTTACCTTGCTTGCTTCCTCAGTTGTGTATCATTGCGTGGCTTTCAGCAATCAGCTCAGCAGTCAATAATTCTCTGGCAAAAAAAAGACAGTCAACAAAATTGAAACCGTCAATCACGGTGTGGATGAAACAATTATTCACGGCAGCTACCAACCGGCAGGATCGAATAGAGCAATTAGTTAATCCAGAAGTCAATCAAGGCGTCACAGGTTTATATAATCAAATAACTACTCGCCTGAATGAAATTTCCAACACACGATCTATCAATTGGACAACATCTTTTAAAGAAAAAGAGTTATGACTGCGTGGCTATTATATTGCAAATTTTTCTACAACACCATACTTTCGTGTCAAATCATCACGTATCAGTGGTAACTTTTTCGGCAACACTGGGCTCTGTTGGGAAAGGCGAAGGGTGAGACAATGGGGACGCGGTGATCCAGCGGCTTGGTCATACTGACGCCATGGCAGGACGGCCAGCCACGTAGTCTACCAAAATGTTTTTGAATCTGCACACTCATATTCAGCTTGGAGCTCTATATCTGAACATCATTTACTTTTGTTGTCTGTGGTTGGTGGTTATATGAACCTCTTATTACTCTATCTGGCTGGGCTTTAATAATTTAAAGTCGGACGCATCTTGCACCTTCGTTCTTAAAAATAGTTGTCATGTACATCCCCACGAATTAAATCATCATGTGTCTAAAACTCGAGTCAGCTTATGATAAACAAAACCACTTATGGTGTGTTTAGTTGGAGAACGAAGTGGAACGGAATGGAATGGTTCCATTCCAAGGGAATGGGTTGGTTCCATTCTTGTGTTCGGTAGGGTAAAATAGATGGAATGGAATGATTACATTGCAGTGTTTGGTTGGCAACATAGAATGGACTGGGTTTGCTTATCTTTCTCATGAGATTACCTCTCTCACATGTATATGCACAATTGTCACTCCCATAGCTCTTTCTAATTTTAACACATCATAAGAAAGTAATTATTATTTTTTGCCAATGTCTGTGAAAATGCAAGTCAAAAAAATCTGTCAAAATACAAGTCATTTTACATGTCAAAAAATCTGTCAAAATACAAGTCATGTACTCAGAATACACAAGGCTTTATTAACGTGTGTCTGTTACGTGAGCACATCTAGAAGCGCCGCTTATGAACACAACAACAAGAATCCATAACCTCAAACGGCTAATCGTCGTTGTTAGCCTGCTGCCCCCTGAATTAGATTGAGCCTGCCGCTGAATCCACAACCCCAATCAGATTGAGCTAGGAGATTAGGGAGAGAAAAGAAGAGAGCGTACTGAATCAGATTTAGCTCGTCGCTGCTGTTTCTCTGCCGTCGTTAGCCTCTGTTGCCGATGTTCCTCTCTGCTGGTCGATGGAGGAGAAGAACCAGGTGCTCCCTCTGCCGCAGTCGCTCGCCCGCCGCTCGCCTGCCCACTCGCCCGCGGGGAGAGGGAGAGACGACAGAGAGAGGTGAGGAGGGAGGTGGTGCCGGAGATGGCGGAGCCGAAGATGGGCGCGGGGAGGCGGCACGGAGATGGCGCAGCCGGAGATGGGCTCGGGGAGGTGGCGCCGGAGATGGCGGGAGCCGAAGATGGGCGCGGGGAGGCGGCGCCGAAGATGGTGCAGCCGGAGATGGGCTCGGGGAGGTGGCGCCGGAGACGACCGAGTACTCGCAGATGCAGAGGAGAGACACATGTGAGGTGAGAGCCACGAGCCGTTCCGCGTCGTTCCACCGAATTGGAGGTACGAGCGCGTTCCGCATATCAAGCGAATATTCCGTTCCTGGGAACCGGTGGGTTCTGGTTCCTCAACCCAACTAAACACGGGAATGGGCCTTTGGCACGGGATCGACCCGTTACATCCCACTTGGTGACACAAACTAAACACACCCTTATGCCACACCATCGACAATTCTTAATATATTTTCTTCCAAAACAATGTGATGTGTGTTCCAATTTAATATTTAGATAGAAAATGTAATAAAAATGCTATAGATAAACAAACAAACCTCATTAAAAATATGCAAAATAAAATAAAATAGAAACAACTGAAGTCAAGGTAGCAACAACATAGTCTGTGAAAACTAGAATGGACCACTTAAACTTATACTTTGATACAATAGTTACGATATCATCAATACACGTTGGGACATCACAAACATAGTAAACAAGAAAAGAAAAACTATCTAGGAATTGCGACAGATATGGTCATGTCGTTAATACTACATGACTCTGTAGCAGTAGACTCCTCTTCATTTCCGACCCTTATGTTGAAATATGCCGGCTGCTTAGGTTCATCGATGTTCATATCGTCGGTGCATAGCATTGCTATAACATCTGCCATGGTTGGTCGATCGGCTGCGTTCTCTTGTACACATAATAATGCTATATTAATGTATCTCATAATCTTCGGCGATTGATCTTTGGGAACCAATGATGTATCAAGAAGGTCAATTCCCCTTCCCTCTTCCCATAATTGCCATGCCTGTTTGCAGTTTTTAGGATATGTTATGTCTTCAAATAACTAAAAGAAATGTAGGCTACACAGAAAATGTAGAACAATTTTACTTGCGTAAGTTTATGTGTATAATCTTACATATCCAAGAAGATTGATGAAATCACCATATTGCTGGCTACCAGAATTCCGCTTTCCGCTAAGTATCTCAAAAATAATAACACCAAAACTGAAGACGTCCGATTTAATAGAGAAGACACCCTCCGAAGCATACTCAGGGGACATGTAGCCACTGAAATGGTATATGATACATGTCAAAATTATTGCATATGATTGAGGTGTAATATAAGTACTCAACAGTGGATTGTGTTTCTGAAACTTACTATGTACCAACCACTCTTCTGGTAGTGTTTCCTTCACTGCTATCTGAGCTGAAAATTTTTGCTAGACCAAAATCTGAAATCTTTGGATTCATTTCGCTATCCAAGAGAATGTTACTTGGTTTAAGATCTCGATGTATGATACGTAACCGGGAGTGCTTATGTAGGTAAAGAAGTCCATGTGCTATGCCTTCAACTATTGCTACAAGTTTGGACCAATCAAGTAAAGCTCTTCTTTTTTCATCTACACATCAGACAAACATTGGTATAACATGAGAAATAGGCCATGTTAACTGATCAAAATTTGTGCTACTTGGTTACCTATGTAATGAAATTAGACACATGGGGTTAACAGAAAAATAAAATGTGGAGTCAATTTTAGTTACTCTGATGCATTGATAAATATTTTGTAAACTCAAATAAGAAATGCATATAGACATACCAAAGATAAAGAAATCCAAGCTTTTGTTGGGCAAGTATTCATACACTAATATTTTCTCCTCTTCTAGGGAGCAACATCCAAAGAGCCTAACCAAATTACTGTGTTGTAGTTTGGCTATGAGCTGGACTTCATTTTTAAATTCTATGAAGCCTTGTCCTGAATGTGAAGAAAGTCTTTTAACTGCTATCTCCAATCCATCAGCAAGCTTGCCCTGGTAAAAATATATATATATTCTAAAGTTAGGCACTTCCACTTTGTACTATAAAATTCTTAACTATTGTTATAAATGTGGGCTTCTTTGTTAGCTATCATGTTAGGAAGCTAAAGAAGTTCGAAATAAACATATAAAAAAACACGCATAGTAATTTACCTTGTATACAGCACCGAAGCCACCCTGTCCAAGTTTGTTTTCTTCCGAAAAAATATTTGTGGCCTGTAGTAGCTGTTGGAAGTCAAACACCATGAACTCTGAATTTTTGCCTTGCCAAACTAGTTGTTCCTCTCCTTCCAAATCCCGAGAACATCTTGATCCTTGTAACCTCATCACTTCACCTACATGATTGAGAATCGGCACAATCCCTCTTTATTGTTATATGTTTAATAGTGTCTTATTAAGACTATGATTAAAGAGTAACTAATTGAAACAATAGAATGGCCTATTCAGAAACTAACTAATTATTAGTGGAATACCTTTTCTTCGTTTTGTGATCCGACGATAGTACAAGATGAAGAAGAGAAATGTTGCTGCAGCTAGAGGTATTAAAACTAGGGGAATTACCCACAGCTTGTTCATACGCCCTGATATGAACATATACGATAACAACCAATCAGGTGTGTATATAATAGAGAATTTTACCTCCATGTCACAAAATTACATATAGGAACCCTGGGGCTGGACTTACTCTTGTGTTGGGTCGGAGTTGGAGCTAGCGGCCCCAGACTTATCATTGGTTGGCCTTGATAGAACTGAGACGCATCATACCTGAAATAACACCGTATCACACCCATCTGTCCCCCCATGCGGAGGGACATGGTGGAGTTGATCATGCCAAGGAGATGTTGCAAGCACTCTAGACAGTCCCCGGAAGACAGGTCCGGCGTGCACTGCGCCAACGAGTACACCTTCGGGAAGTTTGTGCCGCTGTCCACGACACCCGTGGCGAACCGCCTCGGCGATGCGCTGGCTGCCTTCTCCACGGTCTGCACCAGCAGCTTGTGGATGAGACCGGTGATGAGCGGCACGTCGCCAGTGACGTTTCTGACATTCCACCTCTCAAAAGGAGGGTCGCCACCATTTTCTCCTTCTGTGCTATTGGTGAATGACGGGGCGAGGATGTCTTTGGAGTTGTAGATGAGGATACAATCAGCAAAGTAGGAGGCAGCCCTGAAGCACTCTACATCCGGCGGCGTAGCATTCTGCACTATGCCGAATACGTTTGTGATGCACTCGGCGCAGGCTGTGTCATTGAGGACATCGCCACGGCAGAGCGCGAGCGCATATACGGTGTCGGGGGCTTGGCCGATGGTGGCGGTGGCAAAGTGTACTGGGGAAGAGGAGGATTTGTTGGGGAGGGTGGCGGTAAGGACCTTAACATTGTCGCAGAATACATCGGCTGCCGCCGGGAACAGTGTGAGGCTGCTGAGTAGGAGCAGCAGGATTATCGCCATGCCTTGTTCGAACTGCATGTTGTTGCTCTTCTCTCAATCCAGATGATCAACTCAGTCCTTGCACTTATTTAACAGCAAGTCACCATCGCTCGCCTGGAGAAGAGGATACTAGAGCATTTTTTTTTTGTTAATTTCTGCATCTTGTTGGTCAGTTGCTTTCCGTTCAGTAGTACTGACTAATCAACACATTACTTGGAACTAATCAAGGCAACAATAACGCTTGGTTTCTGGAATCAATGAGTTGGTCTTCAGCAGGTATGGTCATGCTAGGCTGCTGGGAAAAATAGAAGACAAATAAAATGCACTTTTTATTACGTAGTACGTCAATGTTGTACTTAGTTAAAATTTTAAGTAGAACTTGTTTTTTTCCGGAAAAACTTCCAATCTATTCATCTTCAATCATGGCAGTACAACGAACACCAGAAATAAAAATTACATCCAGATCGGTAGACCTCCTAGCGACGACTACAGGCACTGAAGCGAGCCGAAAGTGCGCCGCCGTCATCACCCCTCCATCGCCAGAGTCGGGCACAACTTGTTGTAGTAGACAGTCGGGAAGTCGTCGTGCTAAGGCCCCATAGGACCAGCGCACCAGAACAGCAACCGCCGCCGATGAAGAATAACGTAGGTTGGAAGGATTCAACCCGAAGACACACAAACGTAGACGAACAACAACGAGATCCGAGCAATTCCAGCAAAGATAGATCCGGCGGAGACACATCTTCACACGCCCACCAACGATGCTAGATGCACCGCTGGAACGGGGGCTAGGCGGGGAGACCTTTATTCCACCTTCAGGGAGCCGCCGCCGTCTCGCCTTCCTGAGCAGGACACAAACCCTAACAAAACAGGAAAAAAAGACTGAAAACAGAGCCCTCCCGCCGGCCCTTGGCAGGATCCACCGCGCCCCCATGGCCCTAGGGCCACCGGAGACGAGGCGGACCTGCGGCGGCACCGGCGAGAGGCAGAAACCCTAGCTTTCTTTCGCTACCTGGCTATACATAAATATGTCTCCTTATTCCGTACAGAGACAAGCATTTCCACATAGCGTCTTCACTCGGGCACTTCACTATCCAGCAACCAAAATAACTAATTCTGTGCCTGTTTCTAGCACCATTATGTGCCGGCCAGGTCAAGAAATTATCGTGTCACCATTAGAATTTGGCCACCACCAAACCACGACTGACTTACTAGTTAAAGTACACTAAAATGGTGCCTTTGGAACTATTGGCCGGCCGGGACAAGAATTCAAATGGGTCTCCATCCGTGTCCTTTCTGCTAGAAGTTTCCACCTCACAACTGTTTGGAACGTAGCCCATCACCTAGATAACATGGTTTCAACTTACTTGCATAGTTGCAATGCATGCACTTGGTGAGTCACATGGGTTCATTCTTTTGCAACCGTTGGATTCACTAGTGGTAGCTGGGTGTCTCATGGTATTGTATAATCAAGTGCTGAAACTTCAGTGTCAAACTTCGGTATTTTTCTCGGTGTGACCTTGTATGAACTCTATCTTTTATGCGAGAGAAACTTTCAATCTATTCATCATCTGTCGTGACAGTACATAGAACACCAGAAGTAGCAAAAAATACAACTAGGTTCACGGACCACCTAGCGACGACTACAAGCACTGAAGCGAGCCGAAGGCATGCCGCCGTCATCGCCCCTTCCTCGCAGAAGCCAGGCAAACGTTGTTGTGGTAGACAGTCAGGAAGTTGTCGTGCTAAGGCCACACGGGATCAGCGCACCAGAACAGCATCTGCCGCCGTTGAACAGAAGCATAGATCGGAAGGATCAAACTGGTAGGTACACAATCAAAGACGAACGAGGACTGGATCCAAACAGATCTAGCAATGTCCAGCACCAATAGAACCCTGCGAGATCCATCGGAGACACAACACCACACGCCCTCTGATGACACTAGACGCACCATCGCCACGTGGATATGATGTGGGAGACATTATTTCTACTAGGGGACATCCACTACTAGGGAAAAGCCTAGCAGCAGCGCGGGTTTTGGGCTTATTAGTAGCGCGGGGGCCGGCGCTACTAATAAGGCGCTACAGCTAACTTATGGCAGTAGCGCGGGTGCCACCCGCGCTACTACTACGTCCTTTAGTAGTAGCGTGGATAAAAACCAGCGCTACTACTACCAGCGCGGGTTTTTTTTTTTGAATTTTTTCGAAAAAATATTTCGATTTTTTTCCTAATTTTCAAATTTCTGAATTATTTTAACCTCAAATCTCTAATCACCCCTCATCGGTGCTCAATTTAATATCTAATCACCCCTCATCAATCCAAATCACCTAACTTCCCGAACGGTCACCCATCCTCTCGCTACTCCAGCCTGAGCACGCTTAACTTCCGGGTTCTATTCTCCCTCGCTTCCAAGTCTGCACTTGTTGTTTTCCTGACAATAGTAAGATGTCAATCCTATTAATCTCAGGAATTTAGTTGAGCATGAAGTCACACATTTCACTATTTGAGTTTGAAACTATTGTTCTAAAAAATTAGTAACACTAATATTTCTTGAATAATTAGTTTGACCATAGTTTGGCCATAGTTTGACCAGATTTGACAAAAATTCAAAAAAAACTAAAATAATTATTTAGTAACACTAATATTCTAGAATAATTAGTTTGACCATTGTTTGACCACCGTTTGACCACACAGTTTGAATTTTTTTTGATTTTTTCCACTCTAGATCTTAAAAGCCCCGTAACTTTTTTCTGTTTGGTTTTTGAGGATTTTGAAAATGTTTAACGGGGTTCCCCCAGTTAAATTCGGATGTAACTTCTCGAGTAGATGATTTTTCATATAAAAAACTTTTTCATCTGAGTTAGTATGCAAAAGTTATGCCCATTTTTACAAATTATCGAGAGATTTTGCAAATAAAGTCGAAATTCATATTTGCAAATTTTCCCAACAACTAGACCACATATCACATGGGAAACTTATTTTCTTTTATTTTTTGGAAATTTTCATCATTTTCTTTTATTTTTTGTAAAACTGAAAAGGCGATCCGGGGGGGGGGGGGTAGAGTTTGAAAATGGGACCTTTAGCAGCAGCTCGGTTTTTTACCCCCTCGCTACTACTATGGCACCACTTAGTAGTAGCGAGGTCTAAAAACCAATGCTACTGCTAGCAAACTTAGTAGTAGTGAGGTTTTAAAAACCCGCGCTACTACTATGGCATGTCCCGGGGGGCACGGTAGAGACCGCTTAGTAGTAGCGAGGGTTAAAAACCCGCGCTACTGCTATAAACTTAGTAGTAGCGAGGTTTAAAAACCTGCGCTACTGGTAAGTAGTAGTAGCGAGGGTTTTTAACCCTCGCTACTAGTAACTTTCTTTGTATAGGCTTTTCCCTAGTAGTGATCGCTGCCGCCACACAACCCAAACCAAGCGGTTGAACGAAACAAGAATGAGAGTGAGATCCCTCCCGCTGGCAAGGGCCCGGGATCCTTGACACCTCCACGGCCAAAAGGCCATGGCAGGCGAGGCGGACCGCCGGCGTCGCTGATAGGAGTAGGAGAACCCTAGCCGCCTAAGAGTTTCTTTGATGAATTCGACTACTAAAATTGTGTCTTTTGCAATGAAGAAACTGCCATGCATCTTTTCTGATCTTAGCTCAAAGCTTCTTGGAGTGTATTCCCCCCAAAAAAAGCAAAAGGGTATTTACATCTTTGATGAAAATATTATGTTGGCCTTCAAAGAGCTCCATAAGGAAATACCTTTGGGCATCATTATTTTGGGATACTAGAATATTTGGAACCAAGGAAATGGCAAGATTTGAATGGAAGCTTCTGCATTCACCACTAGGAAAAAAATTTCAAGCAGGATCTTATTCTCCTTCAACATAGAGTCAAAAGCAAGAATGTTGATTGCTTGCAGAGATGGATTGACACTCGTCTAGATAATGTTGTCTCAGTTTAGATTCATACACCCCTTGCTCATCTCTCTAGGGTGACTCTAGAGGCCCCCACCACAACTAATCCAGAGCGGCACTACCACCGTCCCTACCATCGCCATCGTTGGAGGAGGCCGCAGAACTAAGCTCGTGGCGGCGAGGTATCACGTTGTCATGCTTACACGCCCCCCTTAGCCCTCCACACATTGATGGCCCTCCATCGCCCCCTGCATCTTTGAGGCTGGCAATCAGGTTGTTCGTCGGGTCCTGCGTGCTCTTGTGTTCGCCATCGCTGGTGAACTAGGGAGCGGCCTAGTCCTCTTGCAGCATGCTCATCTCGTCATTGTGGTTGGCTCGCACCTGGTTGCATGACGCCTTGGTCTGCTACCCATGCAGCTCATTTCTATGTGCATCCGCTTTGCCCCGATCTAGTTACCTCTGTGATGGATCTTCTCGTGTGTGGCACCTAGGTGTTGTGGCGTCGCCTCTGCATCGTGTGACCTCTCAAATGTACCTTGCGACACAAGTGGTGTCGCGTGGTGGGCAGTCCCAGTTGTGTGGTGCCTTTCGATTTCAGGTGAGGAAATTTTCCCCTTTAAATATTTAGAGAAAATTTTGTCTCAGTTCAGAATGACCCCTTTTATTAACGATAACCAAAACTGGCATAGGATAATTTTTTGTTCCCTATTACTTTGTCCCTACTTTGTAACCACTTGTGTATATCCATTTTAATACAGAAAAATATCGTAGAACTATTGTTCATGGGTATGGGATCCAAAAAAATGAAGAACCTGACTCTCTCCAAAGAGGCTCTCGTCCTGATTTATAGATAAAGCGGGATACAAGGTGGTGAGGTAGCCCTCTTACATACGCATGCAGCTGCTTTGCCAAAAGATAATACAGGTAGACCTCAATACAACGTCAAGACACACCCTAGGATACCTAAGTTCCACGACAGTGACCTCAAGAGGGGAAACAACTCTATGTGTTGCCACTATTGAGTCCGGGATGGACAAGAGACTTCACCCGAAAACCCTGGCACAGAGAGAAGAACCACAATAATGTCCTTAAGAGGATCATGACACCAAGGGGCGGCGTCGTCGTGGACGCCAGAGCACGGAGCTTTCACTCGGCAGCTTACCCATGCCACGAAATCGAGATCTGGGCAACGTGACTGCCCGTGAAAGAGTACATGCCTAAGCCACCCACCACTACACTCGTTGCCGCCCAGACGACCAAGAGACATAGCCACTACCTCTGATTAATCTTTTTTTTCAAAGATCTTGAAACTTTGAATTTGAAATGAAGAATATGATTATTAATTCAATATTGGATTTGAAAACTCCATGTTCAGATTGGTGAGGCGAGAGACGAATTCATCGCCAGTTACGTCCACGATGTCCAAAATACCCCCCAGACCATGAATACAGATAATCAGAGTTGGGTTCAAACAATTCAAGTATGTAAATACCATAACATCAAAGTAGAATGCACCCGCCGGAGAGCCGAACATGCGGTTATTTACTTGCGATTCTTTGTATATTTCAGTCACCCTTTGATGTATACATAATTGGAGCCAGTCACCATGTGACACATGGGTAAGAAATCCAAACTATTTATGAAAAAAAACATTGGAGGCAGTCATTTGCAATGTTGTTTCAAGACAAATATCTCTACCAAACACACATACTTTGTATGGCTACAATATGTATATATACACACACCACACCATCTTCAGAAGTCGTTGAGTTTCACCATATTAACTAATTCTCTCTTACACCAACCTTAGCAACAACAATGCAAGAAAAATAAAATGAATGTACTCTCACATCTGTTTCTCTAGCGTGACACCATTCCATTATTTCCCACAAATGACCTGCAGGATTATGCACTTAGGAAGATGTGACATTACAGTGGCCCTTCTGACGTTGCTTGTGCACGTCACTGTGCTACAGTTCAGCAGCCGATGTCAAACTGGTTGTAGCAGAGCACTGCGGACAAGTATTTTAGTTATGTCATCGTAGAATGAAATGTAAGTCTGGTCATCATCTTTGAAGGAATCCATGCTTAGGCTAGTAATTGGTTTAAGTTGGAGTAATTTGATGCCGGGAGAGTATACTTTTATGATTTTTCAGATGTTCCTCGGGCTTATACAGAACTTAAAATCCCCTCTTAATTAATGAATGCAACAAATCTTTTGCCCTTCATAAGTTCTTCCGACTCTAGCTCGGATTCAGGATTGTACATCATATGGCTAGATATCATGTACATGGGGACTTTCTAACGCAATTTTTGTTGTTGCAGTTTATTTGTAGAATTGAACTTGAAAATGAGTGTCGTTTTGGGGGATTGCCTAGTCACGTGTATTACTACAAACAAAAGCAGAACATCTGAAAATCACTTTTGTCGAAACAGAAATCTGAAAAAATAGCACACCCAGGTGACTATGCGTGGAGAGGGAGAGAGCGCGGGTTGTTAGGATGATATGCTCAGCCTAGTCATCGTCTATCGCACACAATTTCTTCTAGAGTTCATCTTTGTGGTATGTGCTATGCATTTGACATAAATGTATCTCTTAAACCCAAATTCTTTGCTGTATTTCTTCGTACTGGTAACAAGCGGTGAGACCCCAATAGAAACCATCATACATATATTGACTCTGACATTAATTCTTGATATTGAATGTTTTGTGGCACAAAATTAAAAGCAGAGCTGGTCTGTCAATGGCAAAGCAAATGATTTCCATGTCCCAGAAGAAGTAGCATGCCATAGCGACATCCCCTGAGAAGTTGGAGAAGCACAGAAATGGTGATGATGGAAACTACACCAAATTAGTGTTAGTACTCATGTATAAACCTCTAGAATATCCATGGAAATTGGCATTGCCTAATTATATGGATAGGTGCAGAAGGTTACTCATAACCTTGTTGGTCGAAAAGCTAACTAACCAGACACTGACTCTGTTCTCTGCTTCTTCTACCAGAGAAATGGTGATTTGGTTTCAGGCTTTGCATCTTTACCTTAAGACCCAATGCCAATGCTTTGCAAGCTGAAATCTTCTGCGCTGCAAAGAACATGGACTATGGACTATTTATATTTACAGGACCGGTACATGAACACATGGACTATGTGGCTGTCATCATGCACCGACGGTTGGTGCCACTGAACTGTGTGTGATGTCACAAATATTGCACATGGTTCATTTTTTCTTTTCCGTGGACACAGTTCATTTAGGATAATTCTGTTTGATGTCACAGAGATTGCACAAGGTTTTCTACATAAACTTGTGGAATGCCATATATGAATTATTACACAGTACTTTTCCTCAAAGAGATAACAACCATGGATTGTACGTCCATGGATGATGAGAATACTTTTCTTGGTCTGTCTCCTTACTGCAATGGCAAACATCATAACTCGAGTTGACATACCTTCCCAAACACCACCAACCTTCACTTGTGAAAATAGAGTTCCTCCCCATCCCCCTCTGCCACCTATATATTCCACCTCATTTTTACTTAGCATGGTAGAAAGCATCATATGTTATCGTTTCATGCCTTACTTTTTACATCACAACTCTTCCATTTGAATATTTTTCATCTAGCAAAATACAAGTTTTATGAGAATTAGCAACATATAGGTTGCACTGTAAACTTACACGTTAGAGATGTTCCTCACAAAAAGAAAAACATGCAAAACATCTATAGCTATCTCGAGATAATATTAGTACACACATAGGACTAGGGGGCACAGGGAAAGAAATAATTACTGTGAGGTTAAATCGGAGAACAATCAGGAGCACTCCCGTTGCCGAATCCATCAAAAAAAAGTACTTCAGATAAGATTGTGGTGCAGGCCTTGTAAGTTATGTTTGCTGTACGTGTTGATGTATGTAACATCTCGTCATATAAATCTCCTTAGGGGCTTAGCTTGCATAGGATAATCTTGGAGATTCTGATTTAATCAACTATGTTATGATTCAACAATGCTATGCAGCCCAGCCGATAGTATGTATTACTATCTAAAATTTGTGATAGAGCGATAATGTTTCGCCAATTTTAGAGTGATAATTGGTGAAGCATGGGTGGCCAATAGAGTAATAGTTCTTCACCAATTTTACGGAATTGACAAAAAAAAATTGGTGGTTCACTGACATGGTGCTTTTAGTCCGATGGTACGGAAGTGGAAATGCTCCTTTTGTCATCCTCGATCGCTTCAATTTGTACCCATCCTTCAAGTTTGCATGGTGCCGCTGCCATCGGGATCGAAGAAGCAAGGCTCAGATTTATGGAGCTCTGCCAGGGCAACTAATATATACTCCCTCCGTTCCTAAATATTTGTCTTTCTAGACATTCAGATGGACTACAATATACGGATGTATGTAGACATATTTTAGAATGTAGATTCACTCATTTTACTTCGTATGTAGTCACTTGTTGAAATCTCTAGAAAGACAAATATTTAGGAACCGAGGAAGTAGTATTTACCATTTCGTCTAGCCCAGCAAGAACAATGGACCTAGTGGTGTAGCTGGCTGGTAACCAGTCGGAGTTTACGTAAAGGGTCCACTGATGCGGCGGGCAGGTGGCAAGCGAGAAGAGAAGCGTCTTTAATTATGCCACTGTAGCTTAGGCGCAACCTCTTCCTACACCTCACCTCGCCCCCTCTGATTTAAATCGTCCACTCTTTTATGAACCTCCAATTGTGGACTACCTTATAGGCCTATGTCCAGGTAACATAAGGATAATGCACATTATTTATGTCTAAGTTAGCTCGGATGACTTACGACACACACATAAGTTTCACTTACTAAAAGAAATATTACAGTACAGTGGCAAATTTGACTCCTGCATGTTTGTATCTTGCCCCTTCATTTTATATTTCTAGTGATGTATGCTATCTTTTGCGTCTGTTACTACATTTTTATGATACGCCTTGAAGTTTGAGACCTTTTAAATAAAAGTTTTGGGTGTATTTAAAATTTAAAATTTATTGGTGTCAATCTCAAGTTTGAGACATTTTTCTTCAGGGTGAACAGTGAATGAACAGTAGTTCTAGGCTATTTTCCAAAAAAAAACTGTGGGGTCGGCTGACCCCACAGCTTACACATAGAATCGCCGTTGATTATCCCTTGTGTTTGTGTTGGGTGTCTAGTTCATTTAGCAGTACTTGAGCACTGGCTGCTAATGTTTAGTTCTCCGAAAACACTCGCCCAGTTTTTCATCTCCACAATCTATATGCAAGCAATATGGAACTAGGCGCGGTGAAACTCACCCAGTCTTTCATCTGGAAATTGTCCAGACAGTGATTTGGATCAGAAATGGGAGGCCTTCCTGAGGCTCACCATAGAGGTTGACAAAGGGCTGGACACGCCAGGACCTAAAGTAGCCGGATACCTGGAGCACATCATATTTTTTGTTCCCACAGAAAATGAAAATATTTTTTGAGCCATTTTTCTTGATCGCATTGGCAGACATCATATCCCAGACACATGAAATTGAAATTGAATGGTAAAAAGAATGTATGTTTTCATAGAAAAATAGTGCTGACACCACTACCGCATGCATCTTGTTAAGTTTCCCAACCACCTTCACATGTCTAAAGAGCACATTCCCTCCTATATATTTCACCCCATCTTTGCGTCAACACATAGGAAAGCCCGTCATCTCTCATTCATCCATGTCTTACACTTCCACATAACTCTACCGTGAACATTTTTATATAATAAAAATGGGAGATGATGAACACAATGTTAAGATAGTAAACACATGTGACTGGGAGGCATAGGTAAAGAAACAAATACATTGCTCTTTTATGCAACATGTAGAAAAAGTCGTCGTGTTGCTAAAGCCTATGGTTGTAAGTTGGGCTTCGAAACAGTAACCGACTAACCGTTGTTATACAGGTTTACCGCCGTCAATTCTGACGGGAAACATTCACTACTTGAGGTAGGTAATTTGCTACATCTGCAAGGTAAATATCACCAGCAATTGTGTAGTCATGCAAAGCATCAGCCTCAAACAGCTGAAACATGTGGTTCATGGAGGAGGCCATGGCTGCACGTGCCAGTGCTGCTTCATGAATGTTCGACCCGGAATCGTCGTGCTTTGCTCTGAATCGTTAGTGCGTAGGAATTTATTCTGGACTAGCTATCTCCTTTGACTACTTCTTCGGTACTAGGATCGACTGATAAACTCCGTGATATTTGTTGGTGTTCTAAAATTAGTTAGCATGATAGTAGCTCGTATCTTTGTATTAAGAGAATTGTTATATATCACTGTATTTTCTAGAACCAATTTCATTTTTGTACCTTTTAACGATATGTTACTGTAGAGGCCAATGGAAGGTTGGACACAACAAAGGCCTGAAGTAGACGAAGGTCTGCTGTGCGGTGAGCTCTTCAACGTATGACATGAAAAGGCCGATTCGACAAGCCCTGCCGGGTTTCCTAGTGACTTGCCGCTACACAATCGATCACACGTAGGATAGAACATATAGCTAGCGGCTCGAAGCTAGCGGCTCAAAGCTAGCGGCTACTTTAGCTCACCCTGATGTTCCAACAAGCCAAGCCCAAGCCTCCTAGAAAAAGCTCATGAAGCTCGACAATCCAGCTCGGCAAAAAGAAGTCGGTGAGACCTTCTTATGATTCCTACGTTCCAAACTGATACAACATTTCTTCTGTGAGATCCTTAATTCATGCAATTACTTAGTCCAACAAGTCAAAAGCACTAACGGTGATATCATGCATGTTCGCTTGCACAAGTGATCAACGAGTCGCTATACTCTATCTGCTCCCATGCGATGTCTCCTTGTCGTGTGCTGAAACTATAGACATACTAGAAGTGATGGCATGGACAAAAGAAACTGATTGCCAACTAAATTTGCATGTATGATGAGCGTGCCCTTGAGAAAATTAAAAGTGCAGTGGAGAAGGAAGCCTGCTAAATTTGCCGGTATGAGAAGTGTGCCCTTTCAAAAATTAAAAAGCACAGTGGAGAAGGATGCTAGCTCATGACGGCAACTTCAACTTAGATCACCAATATCAAAATGGCTACAAAATTGTATATTCAGTATATTTTGATGTTTATATTAAGGGGCCTCAGCTTTTAGTTTCGCCCCAGACCCCAAAAATCTCAGGACCGGCCTGATGGGGAGTAACAAATATAGGTTGCACTACAGTGTCACAAATAAGATGCACTACACATAAGCAAGTGAGATGTTTCTTTCCAAAAGAAAAAAGAAACATGCGAGATGTTCATCAGTCTAGATGATATAGGTATACACATAACAGGAGATAGGACTAGGAGGCGTGGGGGAAGAAATAAATTTAAAGATATTGCTTCTTTTTGAAACATTTAAAGATATTGCTTTGTATAGACTGAGCAAGAGCAATCACATTGTTATGTCCGGGTGCCCCTATGTCTTGCTTATAGCGAGATGATGCGAACCCTCGCGTCAAGGGCACCGTGAGACGGGCCAGCCCAGAAGCTAGAGACAACAGCCACTTTTTTTTTGTTTTTTGCATTCAATTTTTACTTTTGTTTATACTTCCAAATATTCTAAGCATTGTTGGGGAAATCGTTAACTGATAGCTGCTCGGTTAGCTGATGAGCAGGGGATTAATAGGCTAATCGATAAATTAATCGGCCATTTAATCAATTACTCGGGTGATTAATCCATTAATCGACTACTTGGTGACCCTACGAGTAGGGATTAACCGGCAAGTTAATTTGTTAATCAGATGAATTCTTGAACATGGATTCTAAGTAAATATGTTGCAAAAATTACATACATAAAACATTTGGGAAAATTGTTAACCAAGTATTTGAAAAATGTTAAATGTGTATAGAGAAAATGTTTCTCGTGTATACAAAAAAATATACAATGTGTATGAAAAAACTTGATCATGTATTTAAAAGATATTAGTCAAGCATTTGAAAAAAATATATATTAAACAAGCATTTAAAAATGTTAATCAAGCATTTGAAAATATTAAATGTGTAAAGAAAAAATGTTGAACATGTATTCAAAAAAGTGAATCTTGTATTTGAAAACAAAACATTCAAGCATTTGAAAATGTGTACAGAAAAATGTTAACCATGTATTAAAAAAATGTTAATCTTGTATTTGAAAAATTGTCATCAAACACTTAGATGTATTAAAAAAATGTTAATCATGTATTAAAAAATGTTAACCATGTATTAAAAAATGTTAATCTTGTATTTCTATACAAATTGTTTTGACCATGTATTAAAAAAATGAAACATGTATGTGAAAGATGTTAAACATGTATTAAAAAAATGTATTAGATACTGCATGCCAAAAATTACAATGTGTATGGGAAAATGTAGACATCCCAAAATATAAGTTTTCAAAAAATGTTATTCATGTTTTTAAAAAACTTTAAGTGTGTATATAAAAATGTTTCTGATGTATCAAAAATATTGAATGAGTACTTAAAATAAGTTAACACATGCTGAAAAAAGGAGACTGGTCCAAATAAATAAAAACCAAGAAAAATGAAGAAAACCATAGAAAGCCAAATAGATAACAAGGGGAAAAAAAGAATGAAAAAAAATAGAAAATAATGCAAAAGAATGAAACCAAGAATGAAACAACGAAAAACAAAGAAAATCAACGAAAAACAAAGATACGATCAGCAGGAATTGTTTTGGCTCCAGAGAGGGCGTGCAAATTGGATGCTTCATGGTGACTGAAATCATGGCTCTAAGACGTGTTCATGATTTTTTTGAAAGAAAATGCCAAAAATACCCAAAAGAGAGAAGATAAAACAGTGAAAATCTGCCAGAAAAAATCGGTTGAAATCTTGTAGAAAGGTTCCCAAAACAGAAAACAATATACTCCCTCCGTTTCAAAATATAGTGCGTCATCGGTTTCTGTGCTTTAATTTTGACCATAAATTTAACCAACGAGAGCGACTGCGGCGGGAGCAAAAGTTATACCAGTGAATTCGTATTCAAAATAAGTTTTCAATTATATAATTTTTGCTCCCGCGGCAGTCGGTCTCGTTGGTTAAATTTATGGTCAAAGTTGAACCTCGGAAAGCGCAGGCGCACTATATTTTGGAACGGAGGGAGTACTTACATAGTCTAGTCTGATGGGCTGCACTGTTATGTTTAGAGAGGTGTACCCCATGTACTAGCACGTAAATAACGAAATCACTAATTAAGAGATACCCCTTGCAAAGCTTACTCCCCCACCTTCTCTGATTTGACAAATGTCATACTGCATGTACGCCACTAATCGCAATTTGGGAGTTTTTCTTTTTTTCATAGATTATTTTTTCAAAATGTTCAATCTCTTGAACTATGCGTCTGAATACGGAACCATTTTCACCATTTGATTTCTCATGCCGAGTTATTCGAAACTAGATTTCTTGTTAATAAGTGTTAATGTAAAAATCACAAAAAACCAAAAAACTCATTCTTTTTAAAACTCAAAAATCCAGTTCACATAAAAATACGAATACGAATAAAAGGAAGAAAAAATGGGAGCCCGGAAGCTCGTATTGCGGTTTTTAACTTTTTTTTGGAAGCCCAGGTTATGTTTCTTTTTTCTTTTTTGGAGCTTGCGGAAGCAAATGTATGCTTCTTTTGGAAGCGTAATTATTTTTCCCGAGTAGAACAACTGTGCTTCTCAGGGAAGAAAGTATGTGCTTTCACATAGAGTAAATCTGTGCTTGTGGTGTAAGCACCACATTTTTTCCTATGAAAACAAATTTCTTGAAAACATAGTAAAAAACCAGGCGGACACTGAAAAAGGGGGGAAATCCATCTAAAACTTGAAAACACATACGGAAAAATAAAAAAAAAATATCCAAAAGGCCAAGCACGTGACATATGGCGACGAGTGGGCACACCAGTTGGGCTATTACCTGTAACTGTGGTTTTTCGAGGGTTCTTTCGGTGTTCCACTAAGCGACACATAGGACTAGCTACATTTATATATACTTTTTCTAGATTTGTTTTTTCAAATATATGTTTTCTAGATATGTCGCCATTTCTAGCGAGGCCGAATGAATGGGCCTTGTGGACGTGAGTCAGCCAGCCCAGACTACACCTACTGGGCCGAATAATTCTGGTGGCCGGTGGGCAGGTGGGGCGAGAAGCGGCGCCAATCATGCCATCCCCACTGCCTCACGGAAGTGTATAAGGAAGCGAACCGCGGCTTGGCCCCTCCTCGCCCGCCGCCGCCGTCTCCGACCAGATCCCGCACCTCCGGCCATGGCGCCGCCGTCCTCCGAGGAGCCGGTCTGTGCCGCCGCCGAGGCCGCCGGGGCCGGCGCCATCTCCAAGGTCCTCGTCGTCATAGGTGCGTGCGCTTCTCCCCCGTGCAAGATTCCCTGCCCGCCGCCCCTCGTGCTATGCTTGCTTACTGTGTGGGGGTCTGGTTGGTTGCAGCGATGCAGACGGAGGCGCTCCCGCTCGTCACCCGGTTCCAGCTCGTCGAGGCGGCCGCCGACGAATCCATGTCAGTGCCCCCCTCCCCCTTTTTGGTTCAGAATTCACAACTTAGAAACGGATGAGCAGCTACTTACTGGTCGGTTGATATGGCATGCTAGATTGTTAGTTACTTGGCATGTTGTTCTGCGGTGATACGCGTAGCCCACTAGCTCCGTTCGCAGCTGCACAATACAGTGGAGATTGGATGCAAGTGTATGCCTAGATAGATTTCCTGTGTTGTTGCTGCAACGATTGCGTCAGCGCGGAGGTGCAGCATAGATTTGTTGCCGGAATGGATGGCAAGCTGGGAAAATTTTGCAGCAGTCGGTTTCAGTTGGACAGATTTGTTGGATGGCTAGTTATTACTGTATAACCGAACCCAAGATGCTCTATACATGAATTAGGCTGGATCCAGTTGGTCCTCAGATTTCTTCGGATGCTCTCAAGCTAACACCTTTCTTTGTCGGCGCACACCTAGCAGATTTCCTAAAGGCGCCCCTTGGACACGGTACCATGGCGACTATAAAGGCCTCCACATCGATCTCGTGTGGCCTGGAAAAGACCCTGTGCTCGGTAAGTTCTTACCGCTGTGCCGGTATTCCCAGCTGGCTGCGAGGACATGTTCTCTGTGGATCAGTGTAGTTTGGTTTTCTCTGTGGATCAGTGTAGTTCGATTTTCCCGATCAACTTCTCTGAAGAATTGTGGTTTGTTTGATATAATTGTCCATAAATCAACTTCGTTCCTTACCAAGAGCTAATCTCTTTCAGGAGTGGACAGTGTTGGTACAGTATCTGCAGCTCTGGTGACTTATGCTTCTATTCAATTGTTGAAGCCAGACCTTATCATCAACGCTGGTACTGCTGGTGGTTTTAAGGTAGAGTTTCCATTGTTTCAAATGTTTGATGCCACCGTTTGTGCATTACAGTTTTGCTGATCTTCTATATTGCTGCGTTTTAGGCCAGAGGAGCAGGTATTGGGGATGTCTTCTTAGCTTCAGATGTTGCATTCCATGACAGGAGAATACCCATTCCTGTGAGTCCTGTCTTATGTTTCTTCTCTATTCACAGTGCAATTGCATCAATTTTCTTGTAGCAGGACTGCATTGATAAGCTTCAGTGTTGTTTGAAATTAGGAAGTCATACATGTGCGGAATTGTGCATAGCTAATTTTACCAAATGAATTCAGTAATCCAATCCATATTGTTCCAACTAGTAAGAGTTCTCTGCCCTGGTTGTATGATCACGGCTAAACATGTGGAACTAAATGCATGTTACTCGCTTACGCTTGTGGTTTGATATCTCTTTATGGCTTAGTATGTTATTTCTTCTGTAGAAATTACCTCTCTTATGTCATTCTTTCGTTCTCTGTTGAAGCTTTATTGATGTTGACATGGTCTTTCTTCTGTAGGTTTTTGACAGTTACGGAATTGGAGCACGGAAAACATTTGAAACCCCAAATATAGTGAAGGAACTCAATTTGAAGGTAAGTTAGGGCATCTTCAATGCAAAGCACTTGTATAGGCGCTTAGAGAACAAAGTAAATCTCGTAGAACTAGAGAAGCAACTTAGCGCCTGTTGTTACAATGGCAGCCGCTAATCTCGGCCGCTAATAAGCCGTCCGCTGCTACTTTATCTTGTGCAGCCAAAAAATCCGAAGTGCCCGGTTCCCCTTTTTGCGCCGATGCCGTAGCTGGCACCAGGATGGGAACGCCCAACTGCCGATCGTTCGGAAACAAATCCTGGCGCCCTGGGTTAGCACCCAGCTTTGGAGATGCCCTTATAGGGCTTCGCTGGATGCTAGTTGTTGCCACTTGTCAATCTGCTGGATTATTTTTTTGGCCATAGTTGACGGCATGAATATACATGAATATGCCTTGTTGTTTATTTCAAAACAGTGTTGTTTCTGAAATGAATTTTTTGTTTTCATTCAGTAATGCATATCTAGGCTCAGGAGCTAGCAACCTCTCTAAAGTTGCTCTGCTTCCTCTGTTTCAGGTTGGAAAACTGTCAACTGGTGATTCTCTGGATATGTCCCCCCATGATGAGACAACAATACTGAGCAATGAAGCTACACTCAAGGATATGGAGGTACATGCTTTTGCTTGAGAGTTCAGCTTATGAATTACAAACATGAGGAAATAACACGCAAATGGAGTTTGTTCACCCTACTGCTCCAGGACAACTTTAAGAAAAATCTAAAATTTTGAGAGGGTACTTGTTCTTCTGTAGACACCTATATTTTTATTAGAGCCGTTGAGTAGGATGCGGCTATTCTGCACCCAGGCTCATCTACACCTGGGTGTGAACAGTAAATTCAAAAAAATAAGTAAAATATAAATCTGAAATTTTGAGTCAATGAAGATGTTCATGTGCACAAGGTTCATGCAAAGAATCATGGTGCTTGGACATCGGAGGACCTCGTGCCAAAAAAAAAAATTGGGTGTGAGAAAGAACACTATTCGTAGCCGATTTTTTTGCGAACTCCTCAGATGTCTAAACACCATGAAAATTTGTAAGCACCTTGCGCACATGAGCATCTTTGATGCCAAAAAATTTCAGGTTATTCTTTTTACTATTTGTTTTGAATTTACTGTTCACCAGGTTTAGATGAGCCCGGGCACCATTTGAATTATCGCTTTGAGTAGTTCTTTACTAATCTGTATAGTTCTTGCTGGTTGATGCTATAGTTGAAGTTGAGTAGATCAGCACCAATATAACCATTTTTGTTAATTATGGGTTATGACTGGCAACTCAGTTTTGTTACTTTTCTGCATCCATCAGCTAACAAACTGTAATTTGTAGATCTCATACTTGTTTTATTCCCTCTCGTTTGCCATTCCAGGGAGCAGCGGTGGCGTATGTTGCTGACTTGTTCTCGACACCCGCTATCTTTGTCAAAGCTGTGACTGACATTGTTGATGGGGAGAAGCCAACAGCCGAGGAGTTTCTGCAAAACCTGATCTCGGTGACGATGGCGCTGGACCAGGCAGTCTTGCAAGTGGTAGACTTCGTCAGCGGCAAACGTATCTCTGATCTCTGAACGCCCAACACTCCGCCATGCTGTTCTGGGCTCCACAAATTGAGGGAGCCTGAATATATATTGTTAGATGTATAATATTTCCTGGGGCGTTTCACACACGACTTCACAAACTGTGTTGTATGGGCTCCACAAATTGGCGATTACTCGGAGCCGTTGTATGGGATTTTGTAGAATTTTACAAACTGTGTTGCTTAGTGAAGCTCGGCTTAATAAGGTGGTGTATTGTTACACCGGAATAAATGATGGGCACTGGAACTCCCATGGATTAAGCACAATGGTTGATGGATGCATCTTGCCAGCTCCATCACATGGTAGCTAGCTTTGCAGGTGCATTGAGCAATGAATACTTTCCAAATGTAGTGAGTAGTAAAGGCACTTATTTTTGGGAGCAGCTGTGCCATATGTATGCTGAACCATTTACCTGCAATAATTTTACAGTACTGTTTGTTGGACTCAGTTCTTTGTTACCTGCTATTTTGCACCTTTTGTTTTACCTACTATAATTTGTAGACCTTGTACCGAGACAAATAATCTTTTTGTTAGATCTTTGTTGTTTTGTACTCCCTCTTTAAACAAATGTAAGACTTATATTTGTTTACAGAGGTAGTAGTTGATAATGTAGTTAGAATTAAATGGATAAACATTGAGAATATATTGCTTTTTGTATAATTGTAGCAGTTACTCTTGCGTTCCACCTAGTGTTCTGCATCCTTTTCTTTTACATGATTGTGTCAAACTGTAATTTGTAGACCTCCAATTTGTTTTCCAATTTCTCATTCGAATTTCCAGGGAGCAGCGATGGCACCTCTGATAGTATCTGAAATCCTAACAATCTGATGTTCCAGAAATATGTAACATGGGGCAGATTGTTGGATGTATAATATTTTGTGGACGTGTTCACGACCTTAAATTGTGCTTACCTTGCAAGTAATTTTTTTTGGCAATTACTTGGAGCCAATGTGTGTGATTTTGTAGAATATTTAGCAAAAATGAGCAGTGTTAGTGTAGCTCCTATGAGTTGTTGAATTGACAAGCTAAAATATAAATGATGGGCGCTGAAACTCCCGTGGATTCAACACAGGAAAAATAACTCTAGGAGTCATGGGTGCACCTTGGCAGCTCCATCACATGCTAGCTAGTACAAGATGCAGTGAGCAGTGAATACTTGCCAATGTTGGGAGCAGTGATAAATAACTCTATATTTCTATATGTGTGCTATATCAGTTCATTGCTTTAACTCTATAGTACTGCTGGTTGGTTGGTTCTCTTGCTTTTTTTTTTACCATTGTAACTTGGTAAAGTTGAGGAGGCTTAAAGTTGGCTGATCATCCAAAGTCAAGTGCTTTCTTCTTCTTCCTTGCCTGCTGTGCTCTCATGGTGATCTTCTTC
>NC_041386.1:726899171-726904575 GCF_002162155.2 Triticum dicoccoides
ATAATATTTTGATTTACTTTTTTTTATGAGCATATTTTTTTCTGTGCAAAACTAGGGTTTGCAGTAGCGCACTGAGGAAGATGAGGAGATCACCCCACTCTCCGGTGACAGGCCCTTCTTCACCGCCGTCATGTGCAAGACCCACGTCCATAAGCCCTATGTGCTGGTATGATATGATGCTGCAAGCCTGCAACAATCGCGGCTAGCTTCATAATCAATTGGTCATGCCTTGCTTTCCTCTGCTTCTTTCGTCTGAGTCGGACCATGCAGATAATCCCGCACTAGTAGAAAAAGGGCCTAATGTGAAGCACATTAGTCCTGGTTTGTATCAGAACCGGCACTAGTGTGACCATTAGTGCCGGTTCCAATGGCTAGGGGGCGGAGCTCATTAGTACCGGTTTTTGGCGAACCTTTAGCACCGGTTCGTGCCACAAACCGGTACTAAATGGTGTGGTGGCAGGATGTTGTCAGACTGGGGCCCCTCCAGCACCTTTAGTACCGGTTCTTGCCACGAATCGGTACTATAGGTCATCCTGCATATAAACCCTTCATCCAGCTCACTCTGTTCTCCCCCCTTTCCACTCTCCTCCTCTTTGTTCCTCCTCTCTTCCCCTCGAGCTCATCACACAGTTTGCCCAAATTTTGTCAAGATTTGAAGGCCCCCATCCATTCAAGTGACCACAAAGGTTAGCAACTTTGTCCTTACATCTCTTATTGCTAGATTAGCTCTTGCAATGCTTTATATAGTGATTAATTTGTGGGTTTTAATAATTTGGGAGGAATTATATATGGTAGTTTATTTGATTTATATGCAATTTGAGCTTAAAATAACTCTTAGTTTGCATATGTAGGTGTGGTTTACTTAGTGCCTTCCCGTCTCTGTCGTAACCACCGTCGATAGTCTGCACCGACCCGTCGCCGGCACCACCTTGTGGTGAGCCTCTTGTTCTTATCTTTTTTATATAAAAAAATCATGTTTGTGTGATTTAGATATATAGTTACTTGTATAATTATCTTATCCATACGTTGTTTGTTATACATAGTGCCATGGTTTTGATATCCGTCCCAGTTGGCCCTCGTCCGTGTTATGATTCGGATGTGGTATATTATCTTTTAAAACTATTTGTTGCATTTCGTGTTTATGACAAATTGTGCCCATCAAGTTGACATAGATATTTTTATCTAGGAGGTATGTGAACCGGAAATTCCAACCGACCCTATTGTCGAGAGGTTAAATTTAGTTGAAAGAGAAAACGAGTATTTGTAAGAAAAATTGAAAAGAATTGAGGGGGAGAAGATGGAATTGGAGTTGCATGTTGCCGATGTCATCGATGGTCACAAGATCAAGATGGATAAAATGCGGTTGAAGATTAGAAAGATTAGAAAATATGCCATTAACAGTGTGGCTTGGTATCATTATGCCGTTGGATCAATTGTTACCTTAGTTGCGATCTTGATCGCATTTGTTGTTGCATTTAAATTCTTTAGCTAGAGAGTTATTAGTATGTTGCATTTAAGTGTTGTATGGACTTTATGTATGAACTTGTATTAATTTGGTCTATTTGGTGGTGTGTGATGAAGATGCGTCGGCAATGGATGTAGGATGACCTATGCTCTCCCCAGTTCATTGATGGCATGCATACTTTTCTGACTGCGGCTCAGGCAAACAAGCGGGCGGATGGTTTTATGCCTTGTCCATGTGCTGGCTATAAGAATGGTCACAATTACTCTAACTCAAGAACCATTCACGTCCACCTGTTTGAGTCCGGTTTCATGCCCCACTATAATGTTTGGACCAAGTACAAAGAAAGAGGGGTTATGATGGAAGACAGTGAAGAAGAAGAGGACGACGCTATCCTGGCCATGCGTTCCCGGAATACGATGATACAACAATGGGGGAAGAAGCTGAGCCGGCCATGCGGGAAGAAGCTAAAGAAGAGGCATCAGATGAGCCCCCTGATGATCTAGGTCGGGCCATTGCCGATGCAAAGAGAAACTGCGCGGGTGAAAAGGAGAAGAAGAAGTTGCAGCGCATGTTAGAGGATCACAAGAAATTGTTATACCTGAATTGCGAAGGTGACAAGAAAAAGCTGGGCACCACACTGGAATTGCTGCAATGGAAGACAGAGAATGGTCTATCCGACAAGGAATTTGGAAAGTTGCTGGTAATGATAAAGAATATGCTTCCAAAGGACAACGAATTGCCCGAGAGTACGTATGAAGCGAAGAAGGATGTCTGCCCTATAGGTTTAGAAGTGCATAAGATACATGCATGCCCTAATGACTGCATCCTCTACCACAGTGAGTACGAGGATTTGAACGCGTGCCCGGTATGTGGTGCATTGCGCTATAAGATCACCCGCGATGACCCTGGTGATGTCGAGGGCGAGCGCCCCAAGAAGAAGATTCCTGCCAAGGTGATGTGGTATGCTCTTGTAATACCACGGTTGAAACGTTTGTTCCAAAATAAAGAGCATGCCAAGGCGATGCGATGGCACGGAGAAGACGGTAAGAAAGAAGGAAAGTTGAGAGTACCCACTGACGAGTCGCAGTGGAGAAAAATCAAGAAAAAGTACAGGGAGGAGTTTGCAGGTGACCCAAGGAACATTCGGTTTGGTCTAAGCGCAGATGGCATTAATCCTTTTGGGGAGCAGAGCAACAACCATAGCATGTGGCCTGTGACTCTATGTTTGTATAACCTTCCTCCTTGGTTGTGCATGAAGCGGAAGTTCATTATGATGTCAGTGCTAATCCAAGGCCCTAAGCAACCCGACAACGACATTGATGTGTACCTGAGGCCATTAGTTGAAGAACTATTACATCTGTTGAATGGAAAAGGTGTACGTGCATGGGATGAGCACAAACATGAAGAATTTGACCTAAAGGCGTTGCTGTTCGTGACCATCAATGATTGGCCTGCTCTCAGTAACCTTTCAGGACAAACAAACAAGGGATATCGTGGATGCACGCACTGTTTGGATGATACCGACAATATATATTTGGATAATTGTAGGAAGAATGTGTACCTGGGACATCGTCGATTTCTTCCGAGCAGGCATCCCATAAGAAAGAAAGGCAAGCATTTCAAAGGTAAGGCGGATCACCGGACGAAGCCTCTCCACCGTACTGGTGCTGATGTACATGATATGGTCAAGGATTTGAAGGTAATCTTTGGAAAGGGTCTTGGCGGACAACCTGTTCCGAAGGACGCTTACGGAGGCGCACCCATGTGGAAGAAGAAATCTATATTTTGGGACCTACCCTATTGGAAAGACCTAGAGGTCCGCTCCGCAATCGACGTGATGCACGTGACAAATAATCTTTGCGTGACCTTGCTTGGCTTCTTGGGAGTGTATGGGAAGACAAAAGATACACCGGAGGCATGGTCGGACCAGCAACGTATGCACGGAAAAGACGGCATACATCAGGGTCAGGCCAGCTACACTCTTACCAAAGAAGAGAAAGAAATCTTCTTTGAATGCCTGCTCAGTATGAAGGTACCGTCTCGCTTCTCGTCAAATATAAAGGGAATAATAAATATGGCAGAGAAAAAGTTCCAGAACCTAAAGTCTCATGACTGCCACGTGATTATGATGCAACTGCTTCCGGTTGCATTGAGGGGGCTTCTACCGGAAAACGTTCGATTAGCCATTGTTAAGCTATGTGCATTCCTCAATGCAATCTCTCAGTAGGTAATCGATCCAGAAATTATACCAAGGTTACAGAATGATTTGGTGAAATGTCTTGTCAGTTTCGAGAAGGAAGCATCTCGAAGGGCCATGAAAATGAGGAGGTCATTGAGTTTTGTATTGACTTTATTTCTGACCTTAAGCCGATTGGTGTTCCTGAATCGTGACACAAGGGCAGACTGGATGGAAAAGGCACGCTAGGAGGGGATCAAATAATATGTATGGACGGGCATTCTCTCACTGAAGCACACTACACAGTTCTACAGAATTCCACCTCGGTGGCTCCTTATATGGAGGAACACAAGAATTTTCTACACTCCAAACACCCGTAGAAGTCTGACGACTGGATTACACGTGATCAAACGAGGACTTTTGCCGGTTGGTTGCAGACACGTGCCATGCATGATGGCGATATTGAAGATGACCTATACTTGCTATCCTAGTTACCGTCTTCGAATATAATGACTTTCAAAGGGTACGAGATAAATGGGAATACATTTTACACGATCGCCCAAGATAAGAAGAGCACCAACCAAAACAGTGGTGTCCGCTTTGATGCAACAACCAACACGGGAAAGGAAACATATTATGGTTACATAGAGGACATATGGGAACTTAACTATGGAGGTGGTTTGAAGGTCCCTTTGTTTCGGTGCAAATGGGTCAATATGACACGAGGCGGGGTAACGGAAGACCCGCAGTACGGAATGACAACAGTGGATCTCAACAATCTTGCCTATGCAGACGAACCATTCGTCCTAGCCGATGATGTGGCGCAAGTTTCTATGTGAAAGACATGTCTACCAGGCCAAGAAAAAGAAAAGATAAGGAAGCGAATGGATCATACGATGAGCCAAAGCGCCACATAGTTCTTTCTGGGAAAAGAAACATCGTGGGAGTGGATGACAAGACAGTCATGTCAAAAGATTATGAAAAGTTTGATGAAATTGCTCCATTTACAGTGAATATTGATCCGAGCATCCAATTAAATGTTGAAGATTGTCCATGGTTACGGCGCAAAGGGACACACACGAAGAAAAAGTGTCACACCGAAAAATCCCACACTGACATGTGATAGGCTTCACCTTCATCACTTTCTTCTGTAGTGACTTTCCATACTTATATATCTGGAAAGTGCCGTTTTGAACAAACCAGAGGGAATCTTTGTAATAGTTAGGGTACTTATGTGTTTTGGTATTTAAAATGCGAAGAAATTTTATGTGCAAAAACTGGATACACTTCGTCTACAAATTATATCGTCAAATAATTCAAATTTAAACTATTCAAATTTTAAAACTACTAGCACTAACAGAAAGTTTGTAATTTTTTGTAACTATAGAAAATATATTCAGAAATAAATAAATGAAAATAAATAAAGTAGAAAAGAAAAAAAAACTAAATTTTGTTGAGACAAAAACTAAATAAAAAAAGCCCACCTACTGGGCCACAACGGCCTGCATACGACTAGAAACCAAACCTGTAGTTGGGCCAGGATGTAGGCCCGCTAGCCCAGTAGGCCCAACAGGGCAGATTAGAAGAGGTAGGCCCAGAAGGCCTGCATTGGAGAGGAGCTCAATGCAGTGCCCGCCCCGGGGCTTATAAACTGGCCTCGGCGCTCCTCGACTAGCAAGGTGGGACTAAACTTGCGCACCGCCTGGAGCTAGTGCACCCCCTTTAGTGCTGGGTCGTGGCTACAACCGGTACTAAACGGGGGG
>NC_041386.1:726904980-726919579 GCF_002162155.2 Triticum dicoccoides
GTACTAAAGGGATGCACTACCCGTCGCTTCGACTAGCCAAAACAGACCTTTAGTACCGGTTAGTGGCTCCAACCAGTACTAAAGGTACGTTCTATATAAGAAAACACTTCAAAAAAATGCGTCAGTTCTCACTCTGCTTCTTCTCCTCTGCCCCGTCGCCGCCGCCCCTCGTCGCCGCCCCCGTCGCCGCCCCCATCCCGCACCGTCGCCGTCGCCGTTGTCGCCGTCCCCATCGCGCCGTCGCCCCGTCCCGCGCCATCGCCATACGCCCCCTCGCCTCGCCATCACCGTCGCCTTGGATCGACCTCGCCTCGCTGTCGCCGTCGCCTGGACCTCGTCGTCGCCGTCGCCTTGACCTCGCCCGCGCGCGCTGTGAGCCCCTCCCCGGCCTCTCCTCCCTTCAATCCACCGCGTCGTCGCCGCCGCCGCCGGCCGTGCACGCGCGCGCACACACACACACACACACACTCACACTACACGCACGTGCGCGCGCACACACACACAAATTTTCCGTTTTTAGTTTTTACTTTTTTTAGTTTTTTTGTTTTTCATACAAAGTTTTAGATGAATTAATTAATTAGATTAGATTAATGTCAAATAGTATATAGAAATGTTAGAAATGTTATAGAAATGTTAGAAATGTTAGAAATGTTAGTTATAGCTAGATGAATTAGATTAATTTCAAATTGTTATAGAAATACTAGTTTTTAGTTAGTTATAATTTTAGTTATACAAATTTAGAATTTGCATATAAGAAATCACAATCCAATCATTTAAAAAATGTTACTTTTGCGGCGTATAGTATTTGTTCTCGACGATGCCCGGCCCGCATCCTCGCCGTCGACCCATTCGCGACGACGTTCTGCTTCAGAGGACCCATGTCCGGGACTGGGCTCCGCCGGGCTGGCACTGGGAGGTGCTACCTTCAGGGGCTTGCCGCTTGGTGAGGAACCCGGGTCCCGTCGTCGACCCTGAGCTCCTTTGGTGGCGTTTCTGTGGGCCACTTTTGGTGCCGAGGGAGCCGGCCCCGTCGGAGGTGGTGCATCACCGTGTCAGGGAGGAAGACGAGCATGTCCGTCGCTACATGGCTGCTATGGACGTCAGGTTCTCCAATACCTGGCAGAGTCTTTGGGGAGATCACCGGAGCTATGATCATGTGATGGTTCCTTCTCTTTGGGTGTCCACCGCCCGCGCCTCAGGAACCACGAGTGGCCTAGATTATTCTGTAGTATTTGATCTTTATTAGCTAGCTAGCTAGTGATGTATTCGATATATAATATTCGAGACGATGTATTCGAGATTATATATTATTCGAGACGATGCATATTATGTACTATGATTCAGGATTCTCTCTTATTGATTGCATGCATGCATATTTTAATTGGAATACTAAATTGTTTTATATTTCTTCTAGATTTGTTAAATAATAGTTATGGCGGACAATATCTGAAGAGGCCCTGTTCGAGATCATACACCCCCCTCGCGCGCCAGATAATCAAAATGAAGAAGATGACAACTCCCAATATCTGAACAATACCGGGGAGGGTGATGATATGATATTCGATCGCGACGACCGAATTGATGAAGTCATGGATTATATGATATGATATTCGATCGCGAAGAAAATGTTGATCTTGATAAAACAGAGACTGGCGAGATATATTTATATAAGCAGGCATCTGGTCATCATCACATGTTTTAAATGATTTGAAGATATATTAATGAATCGATCTTCTTTTCAGCCCTCCGGATCGATCAAATCTTCTACAGGCAGAGTGCGAGGCCCGCGTAAAAAGTTGAAGGAGGGCGTAAAGTACAACTTCGATGCCATCAAAACTAATGGCGAAGCAATAGCACCTAAGAACATTGCAAACAAGTTCGTTCGTCAGCGCGGAGTTCTTGTGAAGGACAAACTCCCGATCTCCCTTCAAGAATGGAAAGAGCCATCAAAGCCCCGTCCAGATCTTCCTTTTGTCGATGACAGAGCAAAAAAAGCGCTTTGGGAAGATCTCATGGAACATTTCATCCTAGAAGATCATTCCACAGCTGCAGATGTGGAGAAAGTCAAGGACGCTGCTCTTAGGAAGATGGCAATTGCATTCAACAACCACAAGAAAACTGTATGGAATAAATACGTCAAAGCAGGAAAGAAGACTCCAGAATTCAAGGGAACACTGGAGAACCAAAGAGAATACTGGCCCGCTTTCGTGAAATTCAAGGAATCAGAATTATCTAAGGAACGGTCCAGAAAAAACAAGGCCAATGCCGCAAAAAAGGAGCAATTTCATAGGCTGGGGCCAGGTGGCTACGCGGTGGCAATGCCTAAGTGGGATAAGTCTAAGCAGGAGATGCAGGCTGCACAGGTCACTCCAGTTACATTGAGCTGCCCCCCAGGTGCAAAACTTGGTTCTATGTGCATGGGGGGGGGGGCGTTGGACCCGAAGACAAGCCTGGTTTCGAAGAAGGCATGTCTTAAAGGAGTCGATGTTAAGTTAGTTCAAGCAATACAAGAAGCTCGAGAGGGTGTTCACGCCCAACAGAGAGAATGACGAGCTCGCGCGCACCCTGGGAAATCCTGAACACCCGGGAAGAACACCAGGCAAGGGCATTATTCCATGGTATGAGGGCTTTTCTGACTGGAACACCGACTACAAAAGCCGTGCGAGAAGGAAGATGGAGGAGGAGAAGAAGAAGAAGCTGGAGGATGAGCAGAGGAAGCAGGAAGCAGAACGGCTTCAAGGCCTAGAATCAACGCACACGGACTTGGCACTCAAATTGCAGAGGTAGTAGCAGCAGATCGACTCGCTTAGCCAGGAATGAGGGTCTCAGCAGCGGCCGCAGCTAGCGAATGATCCAGCATTGGATAGCACTTTCCCATCCATGCCGAGAAGCAGCATGGGTTCCGCCCCGGGCGACACACTCCTGGATAGATACCCTGTGGATGACATCATGGAGAACACTAACTGTGAGCTACACTTAAAAATAAAGAACATATCCATGAAGGCGGCGGACGCCGTTGCTTATACAAATCCCCCCGGAGCAACCTACCATTGCAGAGCGATTCCAGAAGGCTATGCTCGTGTCGTGGTTGATGAGGTGGTGGACCTATATTCAGGGCTAGTGCTTGACATTCCTGGATGTGACGAGGAGCACACACTGGGAGAGGCCATACATCGTATCATCATATGGAGAAAGGATTGCATCATCTTTCAAAGGCCACCGACACCGCGTCAGCTAGAGCTTGAAATTCAAGGAGGTGACGAGGAGCAGACGACTCACGCTCCTCCAACGCGTGAGGCCACTCCTCCTGCTTGAACTCAGCCAACGCGTGAGGCCACTCCTCCTGCTTCAACTCAGCCAACATGTGAGGCCACTCCTCCTCCTCCAAGTCCACCAACGCATGCCACTCCTCCTCCAAGTCCGACACCGCGTCAGCCGTCTCGGCTGCCTCAGCAATCGCGGAAGAGAGCCGCCACAGCTATGGTGCATAGTGCTACAAGTCGAGGTAGTACAGGAGGTACATGCGGAGGAAATTGTAAGTGCATCTAGTGCCCCTTAGTGATTTTGGTGCATTGAAGACTTATAGGTTAAGGGACTAATGCGTTTGTGAGTGTACATAGGTCTATTAGTCTATGAGGAGTTTGATATTTATAGATAAAGTCGACCCCTAAAAATGAATATCTTCGATTGAAGATTTTGGTATTCCTGAAGACTTTCATGAAGACTTTGAAAGTGAAGAAATTGGTGTATCCGTGAAGACTGGATATTCATGCGAGGAATATGAAGCTTGAAGACTTTTGTTTTCATAGTTTTGTTTTTCTCTTTCTTGAGTCATAGGAAACACCGTACTGTTAAAGGGGGTCGAGGAAATACTAAGGAAAAATTTCCATGTGATGCTCAACTCAAAATCCTACACCTACCAATCCCTTCGAGTGAAGCCTTTGGAAATCTCATACAGTTCAGTCAATTTCTTTTGTGAGAGAGACGAAGTTCTTCTGGTCGCTGAGGAATTTGTTCTGACTGAGGAGTTAGGAATTCGCCAGTGCGGATTGCCTACACAGTGAGGAACATGATAGCCCTGAGGAATTTGAGAGTCAAATTTCCGACCATTGCTGTGGTGCGCGCCAGCTGTCCCAAAATATGTTATCCACCTAACGGTCATATCATACAAGGGCATTTATGTCTTATCATGTCGGGCTGCTCCCTAGGCTATAAATAGCCACCCCTACAACCACTAGCTGGTTGGCTGCTCCGAGAGAAACTGACACTTGTCATTTGAGAGCAACCCATCCTCCGAGGACTTTGAGCGAAAATCATCAAGTGAGGAAAAACCCCAAACCCAAACACCTACAAACCCAAAGTGATTGAGCATCACTGAAGAGATTGATCCTGCGTGGATCCGACGCTTGTTACCTTTGAAGACTGTGCTTCTTCCAGACGCTTAGGCGTCATGGTCTAGAGCATCCAAGAGGAATTGTGGATCGCCGAGTGACCGAGTCTGTGAAGGTTTGCAAGTCGCCTGAAGACTTACCACGAGTGATTGGACGAGGTCTATGCGACCTTAGTTCAAGGAGAATACAGTAAAAGTCTTGGTGTCCTAAGCTGCGTGCTCAGCGACTGGGTATCCGGGACTGTGTCTCCTCGAGTTTAAATACTTAGCCGCTCCAACCAGACGTACAACTGAGACAGCAGTTGGAACTGGTCTACCAAATCATCGTCTTCACCAACCTTATTGGTTCTATTTCCTCAACTCTTTCATTTCCTCATTACTGTGTTGAGTGATTGTTCATATCTGTGTTTGAAGACTTTGACTGAAGACTTTCTCAATTTCCTCAGTTCAATTTCTTCAGTCTGTTTGTCTTCATCTTGTGTTATCCTGTGTTTACGCTTCCTGTACTCTATGCTTGTCTTCATTTCATCATGATGACTATGTCTGTATCCTGTTATGCTTACTTCTGAGTACTTATTCCGCTGCTAGTAGTTCTTCGCTAAGGAATTTACTCACCGGCAAATTCCTCAGTGAAGAATTCATAAAAATCACCTATTCACCCCCCTCTAGTCGATATAACGCACTTTCAATTGGTATCAGAGCAAGGTACTCCCTTGTTCTGTGTGATTTTGGTTTAACCACCTGGAGTTTTAGTTATGTCGACCGCAGGTATGATCAAGGTCTCCACTGGGTGTCCTACCTTCGATGGCACAGACTACCCCTACTGGAAGAATAAGGTGTGAATGCATCTTGAAGCAATTGACAACGATCTCTGGTACGTTGTGGAAAATGGTGTTCCCTCAGTCACACCTTCTCTGAAAGCCGCTGATGTGAAGAGATTCAAGCAACTTGATTCTCAAGCGAAGAATATCATATGTGGCCATCTGAGCAAAGGACAGTATGGAAGAGTGAGTGCTTTGGAAACTGCTAAGCTTATCTGGGATAGGCTCTCCAAAGTAAACGAAGGAGTCTCAACTCAACGTGACTCTTGTGTTGACGTTCTTCGCAATCTCTTCAACTGCTTCAAAATACTCGACAATGAAAATGTTCAGCAAACCTTCGATCGCCTCACTGACATCTCAGATGAGCTTCAAGCGCTTGGCGCCACTAACATCACCGACCATGAGGTGGTGAAGAAATTGCTGAGATCGCTAGATTCTTTATTTGATACTCTGGCACTGATGATACAAGAACGTGCTGATTACAAGTCACTAGATCCCGCTGATATCCTCGAGAGGCTAAATACTCATGAGTTCCAGCTTGCTGAAAAGAGAGATCTCTATGGTTCAAGCTATGGCAAAACACGTGCCCTGAAGGCCAAGGCTGTGTCTGAATCTGAATGTCTGGTAGTAGCCTTGGTGATCCTGAAGAATTGAGCCAGGAGCTAGCACTGCTCGTGAAGAAGTTCCAGAAGTTCTCAAGACGTGGTCGCTTTGGAAAATCCTCAAAAAGCAGTGATTCCTCATCAAGTGACTATAAGAGAAGACTTTGCCACAAATGCAAGAAACCTGGTCACTATATTCAGGATTTTCCTCAATGGGAAAAGGAATTGAAGAAGAATAAATACAAGGATTACAGTTCTGATGATGCTAAGAAAAAGAAGAAATCGTCAAAATCTTCATCATCAAAATCCTCAAAGTCTTCATCTCACAAGAAGAGCAGCTCCAAGAAGGCTCGGGCATTCATTGGCAAGGAAATGGACTCTGAAGCTGAATCTGAGGAACATGAGGAAGAGGAGGCATTTGAGGAGTCCAAGTCTGGTGTGGCGAGTCTGGCTCTCGCTACTGCTTTCGCCGCAAGTCTATCTTCAACTCTGAAGAAATTGACCGCACCAACAAGGCTGACAAAGACAATGATGACTATGCTCCCACCTATTGCTTCATGGCAAAGGGTGCCAAGGTAACAAAATACCCCTCCTCTGAATCTAGTGAGGATGAATCTGATGAAAATCTTAAGCCTAGTTACTCTAAACTTGCTAAGATTGCTGTGAAACAACAAAAGGCTATTGAAAAACTTCAAAACATGCTAGAAAAAAGTGATGATATGTTGGGTGATGAAATGGACCGCACTAAAGACTTAATTGAAAATCTTCAGAAACTTCAGTCTAAGTTTGACAACCTTCAAAGTCATCATAAAACTCTCTTATCTGATCACGAGAAGCTTTCCTATGAATTTCTTCAAAGGAAGCAAGAACTTGAGAAGCTAAGAGTGATTTATGAAGATCTTCAGAAGGAGCACAATTCATTGCTTGCTCAACAAATCAGCGCTTCTCAGGAAGAATTTGTTCCTCCATGCTTGAAATGCATTGAACGTGAATCTGCTAATTCATCACCTGAATGTTCAAATGCTTCAACTGTTACAAATTCTTCACCTGCCTCTGCTATCACTAATTCCTCATCTGAGGACATTGCTAGTATCACTGACGATGCAGGGCTGAAGGAATTGTACATGACAGGCATGTACAAAAGCCTCAAAGGGCATCAGATTCTTTGTGATGTGCTCAAAAAGCAGATCCTCAACAGAAACCCTAGGAAAGAGGGTATTGCCTTTGAGAGGAAAATCAACACTGATGGAACATATTGGAAACCTGAGCAGTACCCCAAAACCTCATGGGTTGCTGCAAAGGGACCTCCAGTTGATCCATCCAACTTATCTGGCTTTACATGTGAATCTCCTCATTCTTCTGATGAGTCATTTGACTCCAACTATAAACTGTTCAAAAATCAGAATGGTGAAGTATTTGCTAGATATGTTGGGACTAACTGCAGGTACGGTTCCCCTATGAATAAAATCTGGGTTTCCAAAAGTTATGTTGAAAGTCTTCAGGTGAATGTCCTCATGACACCACCTGTGAAGAATAGGAACCCCAGATCAAACTCTTCATATGGACCTAATTCTTCATATGGATCCAAGTCTTCATACAGAAAAATTCCTCACGAGGATCAAATTCCTCAAATGGATCAAAGTCCTCATATGATTATCATCGTGCTAACAACTCTATTTCGCAGGGTAGAGCTAAGGGCTATGAATATGCGCATTATTCTTCAAATCATTATGTTCATAAGTCCTCGAAGAATTTCTCTGCTTATTCATATGCTTACCCTAACCCCTCTTATGTGAAACGAAATGGATTTGCTTCTATGCCACCATTCTCATATGGTGCTCACAGAGTAATGAACTCTTTGCCACCCCTTCAGATGTGGGTGGTGAAGAAAAAGAACTAATCTCTTATGCAGGGTCAGGTCTCCAGACGTGCCTTAACGTCTGAAGAATTTGCTGGAGGCCTGACAAGAATGCCTGAAAGGACGCAGGCGAATCATGATGAAATGAACTTTCATTTCACACGTCCTCATACTGAAATATCTATTTTACTGCTTGATGAAATCATCTGATGAACTTGATATCATATTCTTCACTGATGAAGTATATGAGATCGTAAGTTGCACTAATTCATCTGCAGGATGATCAGCCCAAAGCCAACGAGTGGGTTCTAGGTAGTGGATGTACAAATCACATGACGGGTGACAAGAGTCTATTGATGGATGCTCCTTTATCACCGTCACATCTGAAGCATATCATCTTCGCTGACAAAGGCAAAAGTCAGGTATTGGGTCTAGGTAAGGTTGCGATCTCAAAGGATCGACACATGGACAAAGTCATGCTTGTCGAGTCCTTAGGATACAACCTCATGTCTGTCTCAATGCTTTGTGATCTTGATATGGTTGTTGTCTTTGGCAAGTATCATTGTGTTGTGATCATGGAAGCTGACCATTCCAAAGTCTTCGAAGGCTTTAGGAGAGGAGATCTGTATATTGTTGATTTCTCTACAGGACCACAACCAGCCGTGTGCTTACTTGCGAAAGCTTCAGAAGGCTGGCTATGGCATCGACGACTTGGTCATGCTGGCTTGAGGAATCTGAATACGCTTGCGAAGAAGAAGCATGTCATTGGCATTGATAATGTCAAATTCCTCAAGGATCACTTATGCGGTGCTTGTGAAGCTGGAAAGATGACAAAGTGACAAAGGCCAAGCATCCAGCGAAGACTATCATGACCACTACTCGTCCATTTGAATTGCATCACATGGATCTCTTTGGTCCTAATCATTATTCTGCTGTTTCAAATGATGCTTCTCTATATGGCTTTGTTATTGTTGATGACTATTCTCGTTACACATGGGTACACATTGTCACTTACAAACATGAAGTGCAGGAAATCTTCAAACGATTTTCCTCGAGGGCTTCAACCAACTTTGGTGTGAAGATCAAGCACATCATAACTGACAATGGGACTGAGTTCAAGAATTCCGGTCTTGATGGCTATCTTGATGAACTTGGTATTACTCATGAGTTATCTGCTCCTTATACTCCTCAGCAGAATGGCGTCATGGAGCGCAAGAACAGAACCCTCGCTGAAATGGCTCGCACTATGCTTGATGGATACAAAACGCCTCGTTGTTTTTGGATTGATGCAATTGATACTGCGTGCCACATCATCAATCGGGTATATCTTCACAAATTCTTCAAGAAGACAGCCTATGAACTCCTCACTGACAAGAAACCCAATGTGAGTTATTTCAAAGTCTTCGGTGCTAAATGTTGGATTAGAGATCCTCATCACAATGCTAAATTTGCACCGAAAGCACATGAAGGTTTTATGCTTGGTTACGGAAAGGACTTGCACACCTACAGAGTCTTCAACAACGTTCTTCACAAGGTTGTTGAAACTGTAGATGTGCGGTTCGATGAAACTAATGGCTCGCAAAGAGAGCACCTACCTTCTGTAATAGATGAACCAGCACCTGAGGATTCTATCAAGTTCAAGGCTACTGAGGATGTTATTCCTACCGAAGAATCTACTGAAGAATTCATTCTAGAACGTGAAGAAAATTGAGCTGGTGCACCTGATGAAAATGCTGAAGAAAATGCTGATCAAATTCCTCAACGACAACCTGTCGTGGTTCTAAGTCTGACAGTAGAATGGGGGGTAGGTATGGAGAGGCAAGATCCTAGCTATGGAGTAGTTGTACACACGAGTGTTTAACGAGTTCAGGCCCTTCTCTGAGGAAGTAATAGCCCTACGTCTCGGAGCCCGGAGGCGGTCGACTGGTTTATGTGTATATGAGTTACAGGGGTGCGAACCCTTCTACCAGTGGAGGGGGTGGCTTATATAGAGGACGCTAGGACCCCAGCCAACCCATGTAGCAGAGGGTTAAAGTACATTAAGGCCGGGCGTTACTGGTAACGCCCTACATAAAGTGTCATCATGACCATTAAGACTACTTAATTACAGACCATTTGGATGCAGAGTAGATCCTGAACTCCTGGTGGTCGAGTGAGTCTTCATGGTCGAGTGTCTTCTAGCCGGTCGAGTGGAGTCCCTCTTGGTCGACTGGAAGGTAGCTTCGTTTAAGGATGTCCTTGGGTATGGTATCCTAGATAGGTCCATGACCCTACCCTAGGTACATAACATCATCATTAGCCCCCGAATGGATCGAGGTTTGAATGAGGAAGGAGTTGATGATTTTCTCTGACCTATTTCCCGTGCTTTGATTATGTCGTATCTTGGATCGGCGATTTTTCTTTCGGTGTTGGCGTCAACTTTTACTTCAGTCGCCTTGATCCATTCTTGTCTTCTGTCGAGTGAACTTTTTGAACTTTAGTGAACTTCCGAGCGACGGATCGCAGGAAAGATATCGTCTGACAGATTGATCTGCTGTTAGCGGATTTTGCGGGATCCGAATTTTGGGAAGCGCGCGAAACGGGGCGGACCACGGTACTCGGATGGGATAAGGCGTGGACGCCTCGATTTTCGCGCCGCCTTTTTCGCCACGTATCGTGCATGCGCGACTGTTTCAGGATGTGACAGGACCGCCCGGACCCACTCGTCAGCCACTCGGAAGCGCCCTTATATAAAGCACTGGGCGAGGGTTTTTTGAACAGTGCCTTCCCATTCTTCTCTCCGCCCTCTTTGCCTCCGCCCACTGCGCCTGCTCTCGCCTCCACCTATCCACTCCTCGCGTGCTTCGCCGGCGACAATGGTGAAGGAGAAGACAGCGGCCTTAGAGCGCGTGAAGAAGGCGACGGCGACGGGGAAAGCGAAGGGGAGACCGTCCAATCGGGGCGGATCTTCGTCAAGGTCCCGCCTGCCAAAAGGTTGGGTCCAAGGGGATTGGATCCGCTCGACCATCACCGAGACAGATCTCAATGACCTGGCCAATGAGGGACTGATCCCCCACGGGTCAGCAAGGCTTCCGGGGACCGAGTGTCAACCGCAGCCGCAGGAGGGTGAGTGCGTTCTCCTAGCCACTCATGTATACTGTGGCTTTTCTCTGCTGCCGAGTGGTTTCTTCCGAGGGTTTCTGAATTTCTTTGGGGCGCAACTTCATCATTTCACCCCCAATTCTATCGCCTATCTTGCTGCCTTTGTGTCCATGTGCGAGAACTTCCTGGGTTGTCGACCACACTGGGGTCTCTTTAAGCACATATTCACGTGTCGCTCACAGACAGTGAAAAAGGCGAGTCCGGACGATGAGAGGACTAAGGTTATCCAGATGTGCGGTGGTCTTGGGATTCAGGTGAGGAATAAGAGTACTTTCCCGGCCATGACCCTTCCTGAGTTGGTCAGAGGGTGGCAGTCGACTTGGTTCTACTGCCAAGATGAGTCGACGCCGGTGCAGTCGACTGGTCTCCCTCCGTTCTCCATGGACCGAGTGGACAAACCCTCTTCTCTGAAGGTGCTTCCTGAGGAGAAAGCTCAGGTGAAATTGTTGATGGAGCGTGTAGTCCAACTTGTTAGGGACGGAGTGACGGGTATGGATCTTCTGGAGGTCTTCCTTAGACGGCGCATCCAACCGCTTCAGTACCGAGGCCACCCGATGTGGCCGTACTGTGGTACCGAAGACACCACTCGGGTCCATCCAGAAGCGGTCAGCGACGCCACACTGGAGAGGTGGGTGGCAGCCATCACTCGACCGTACCTATACACCGGACACGATATGACCACTTATCTCCAATTGTAATCTTGCTGTATTCATTCTGCTTTGCTGCGAATTGGTCGATTGATCTTTGTTTTGTTTTGTTGTCTGATAGGCCACCACCGAGTTATACTCGATGCCCAATGGAGTGCAGACGCCGACTGAAGAGGAGGAAGGAAGTGGGGACGAAAGCCCGGAGGAGTGGGATTCGGATGCTGACGATGATGATGAGGGTGATGACTCTGATGAGGAGGAGGAGGAGGAGGAAGAGGAAGTTGCACCTCCCCGCTCGGAAAGACGCTCGAAGCTTGTCCATGATCCCGCGACTGAGCGTGGTAAGGGGGTTGCAACCGCTACACAGTCGACCAAGCGCCCTCGGACTACTTCTCTGGCGTCGACTGAGAAGGCTCCGAAGCAATCTCGAGTGGCACCGTCGAAACCTGCGAAGGTCTTGCCGAAGATGAAGATGGTGATCCCCACTATCTCAGGGTAATGGTAGTCTTGAGTTTTCCCTGTTTCATGAACTTGTTCTTGGTCGACTCATGGGACAATCGGCTGACTTCTGGAACAGCAGTGCTGCTACTTCTGATACTTCGGCCAGGGCTGAAGACCACGAGATGGAGGATGCTGTTACCTCAAAACCTGGTATGACTCTTGTGATGCCGTTTTCAGTCGATTGACTTATTGTCTCTAATTTTGATTCTTTCTGCAGCTTCATCTAACGTCGTTATCGATCTTCCCGACAACGACGATGAGGAACCACCAAGGCAGAGGAGGAGCAAGAAGGCATTTGCTAGCAAGGCGACTCAGGACGTGCCAGCACCCGAGACGTTGGTCGTGGAGGGAGACAATGTCACTCGGCCTACCGTAACCTTTGCGGTGCCGTTGACGAGTGCTCGTCCTTCATCGTCGAGTGCTGCTCAACCCTCGCTTTTCTCAACCTACCCCGTTCCTGAAGACCAAGCTAGTGCTGCTAAAGAAGCAATACGCCAAGCGGGGGTCATGATGGAGCAAGTGAAGGCAATACGAGAAGCCAGCCAGGCAGCCTATGACGCCAGTTCGGCTCTTCAGAGTAATGTTCAGGTCAGTCGGTCACTGCCTGTTCTGTTAGGATATGATATTTGAAAACTCTTCCTTCTGAAATTCTTAGAGTTTGTCCTACACCCACTGGATGCGTCGATTGAAATTCCGGATTAGTGGGGGCACGCTAAGTGCACCCACTGGGTGTAGTCCCCAAGGCTATGGTCGACTGCTGGCAGTCGACCATAGGCTTTATGTCTTAAGTTTTTTCCTTACTCGACTAGGTCGAATAGATTCATAGACCGGTGGGGGCACGCTGAGTGCACCCACTGGGTGTAGTCCCCGAGACTGTGGTCGACTGCTGGCAGTCGACTATAGTCTGAAGAACATCTCCCTTTTTTTTGTTGTTGGTCGACTGGTCGACTCTAGTGGGGGCACGCTGAGTGCACCAACTGGGTGTAGTCCCCAAGACTATGGTTGAAAGTTTGTATTCGGCCATAGTCTTAGAAACGCTATGATTTTTCCTTACTCACTCGGAAGTGAATTGTCTTTGACATCTGTCGATTGGTTCTTCGTAGAAATCCTATGACCTTGCGGCTCGTTATACTGAGTTGGAGAACAAACACATTCAGCTCGAGCTCGATCTGAAACTGGCCCAAGAGAACTTGACGAAGGCGAAGGAGCAAGCTAAAGGTATGCTTGGTGAGGCCTTTGACGACTGCCTTTGCCTCTCACTTGTTTCCGAATCTAATCTCACTGTAACTTTGCAGACAAAGTGAGGGATGCCCTGAAGAAGCAAGACCTTGACTTGGCTGAGATGCAAAAAACTGCTTTAGAGAAGACCAAGCTTGCAGATGAGAAGCTGGCTTTAGTGACCAAGTTTGAAGAAGAAAACACCAATCTGAAAGCTGCTCTTGATGCTGCCAACCAGGAGGTCAGTCGACTGAAAAGTGACAAGACCACCCTGAATGACAAGGCCAGTGAGTTGATGAGAAAGAAGAACGATCTGGAGGCTTATCTGGGTGGACTCGCCAAGAAGTTGTTCCTCATGCTTGAAGGTAATCTTTTGTATCAAACAAATACTTTAACTGTAATCTCCGACTGTTGTCTTGACTCGGTGGTTGTGCTTGCAGAATTTTGCCAGAACTTTGAAGAGGAGACTAGTCGACTGGAAGTAAACCTGGACCCCATCAACTCTCCCGTGAAAGATGAAGTCGCCATGAATGTGCTCCGGCTTGAATCTCGTGTTGCTGTTGTCATCGACTATCTCGCAAGGCTGAAAGTCGCAACTTCTCGCATCGACACAACACTCTGGCCAAGAGAGACACTCCAAAACGACCTCGAGTCTCTGATGACTCGACTGAACGAGGTCCCAAGTCGAGTGCAGGAGTGGAAGAAGTCTTCGGCCAGGTGTGGTGTGGATGTTGCTCTGTCTCTAGTCCGCGTTCATTGCAAGGATGCGCGAGAGGACAAGCTGGTGGCCCTTAGGGTGGCTAACACCAAGAAGCACGATTTCCGATCCTTCATGGAGACCTTCATCGCCGCTGCCACTTGAATTGCAGATGGAATCGACCTGGACGAGTTTGTTGCACCTTCTAGCCCTCCACAGGAGGGGTAAAAAACTTCTGAGCTTGATACTTTAAATTTGCCTCGGTATGCCGAGTGAGTTTTGTAACCGACAAACCTTAACAGGCCTAGCGCCTGAGCACTTTCGGTTCCGTTAGGTGTTATCAGAACTTGGATTCAACGTTGAATATGTTTGCATTTGGTTTGAGGTGTCTTTTGTAGGTTAAAGCGAAGCGCTCATTGCAATCGACTTGTTCCCCAATACACTTAGGCGAGCACTGGGCTGCAGCTAAGCCCCCGAGTGAGAGGTTTGCTCTCCACTCGGTAGGATTTTCAAAAACTTAGGCGAGCACTGGGCTGCAGCTAAGCCCCCGAGTGGGAGGTCTGCTCTCCACTTGGTAGGATTTCAGATACTTAGGCGAGCACTGGGCTGCAGCTAAGCCCCCGAGTGGGAGGTTTGCTCTCCATTCGGTAGGATTTTTAGATATTTAGGCGAGCACTGGGCTGCAGCTAAGCCCCCGAGTGGGAGGTCTGCTCTCCACTCGGTA
>NC_041386.1:726919873-726940357 GCF_002162155.2 Triticum dicoccoides
GGATTTCGTATTGGTGGCGTAGCTTGGAAGGAGAGGGTAACAGTCGACCTGCACCTCGTCCTCCTTGCAAAGCGCATGTTGTGTTTGTGGCGTAGCTCGGAAGGAGAGGGTAGCAGTCGACCTTCACCTCGTCCTCCTTGCAGAGCGCACGTTGTGTTTGTGGCGTAGCTCGGAAGGAGAGGGTAGCAGTCGACCTGCACCTCTTCCTCCTTGCAGAGCGCACGTTGTATTTGTGGCGTAGCTCGGAAGGAGAGGGTAGCAGTCGACCTGCACCTCGTCCTCCTTGCAGAGCGCACGTTGTACTTGTGGTGTAGCTCGGAAGGAGAGGGTAGCAGTCGACCTGCACCTCGTCCTCCTTGCGAAGCGCACGTTGTATTTGTACTTAGGCGAGCGCAATGCTGTAGCTAAGCCTCCGAGTGGAAGGCTGTCTTACCACTCGGTAGGATTTTTGTTTATCTTAGGCGAGTACTTGTACTGCAGCTAAGCCTCCGAGTGGAAGGCTGGCTTACCACTCGGTAGGATTTTGTTTATCTTAGGCGAGTACTTGGACTGCAGCTAAGCCTCCTAGTGGAAGGCTGGCTTACCACTCGGTAGGATTTTGTTTATCTTACGCGAGTACTTGGACTGCAGCTAAGCCTCTGAGTGGAATGCTGGCTTACCACTCGGTAGGATTTTGTTTATCTTAGGCGAAACGGATTTCACAGCTAAGCCTTCGTGTGGGAGACTGGCTCACCACTCGGTTAGGAATTATTTTTACAGACTTGGGCGAGTCGGATTCGCAGCCAAGCCACCCACTGGGGGATTGTTTTGTGTGGACCAAAGAAATAACGATTACTGGGAAAATTATAAAGGTCTTGTCTTTGATAAATAAACTACAGAAGTATTTTTATTACAACTCATCCGAGTAATGCTTTAAGTGTAAAAGGGGCGGAGAAGCTCCGCGTTCGAAGGTCGGGGCTCGTCGATCTGATGCTCGACATTGTAAAGACGGTATGCTCCATTGTGGAGAACCTTGGTGACGATGAAGGGACCTTCCCAAGAAGGAGCAAGCTTGTGTGGTTTCTGCTGATCCACTCGGAGAACTAAATCTCCTTCCTGGAAGGCTCGACTCTTCACGTTTTTGGCGTGGAAGCGACGCAAGTCTTGTTGGTAAATGGTCGATCTGAGCAGAGCCATCTCCCTTTCTTCCTCTAAAAGGTCGACTGCATCCTGCCGCACTTGTTCCGCTTCAGCTTCGGTGTAGAGCTCGACGCGGGGAGCATTGTGGAGAAGGTCACTCGGCAAGACTGCTTCAGCTCCATAGACCAAGAAGAATGGAGTTCTTCCAGTCGACCGGTTGGGCGTGGTCCTTAACCCCCAAAGCACCGAGGGAAGTTCGTCGACCCATGCACCAGCCGCATGCTTAAGATCACGCATCAAACGGGGTTTCAACCCTTTGAGAATCAAACCGTTGGCTCGTTCTGCCTGTCCATTCGACTGTGGGTGAGCGACTGAAGCATAGTCGACTCGTGTGCCTTGAGACGTGCAGAAAGATCTGAACTCTTCGGAATCGAAGTTTGACCCGTTGTCAGTGATGATGCTATGCGGGACTCCATATCTGAATATGAATTCTCTGATGAAGCTGACATCAGTACCGGCATCGAGGTTCTTGATGGGTTTAGCTTCGATCCACTTGGTGAACTTGTCGACTGCTACCAGCACATGGGTAAAACCGCTTCTGCCTGTTCTCTAAGGACCGACCATATCCAAACCCCACACTGCAAAGGGCCAGACGAGTGGTATAGTCTTCAAAGCTGACACGGGCTTGTGTGACATATTGGAGTAAAATTGACATCCCTCGCACTTGTCGACTATCTCCTTCGCCATTTCATTCGCTCTTGGCCAATAAAATCCGGCTCGGTATGCTTTGGCCACGATGGTACGAGAAGACGCATGATGGACACAGGTCCCTGAGTGGATGTCATCAAGGATTATTCGACCTTCCTCCGGTGTTATGCATTTCTGACCAACTCCAGTCGCGCTTTCTCTGTACAACTGTCCTCTTATCACGGTAAAGGCCTTAGATCGGCGGACGATCTGTCGAGCCTCTTCTTCGTCCTCCGGGAGTTCTTTCCTCAAGATATACGTGATATATGGTACTGTCCAATCTGGAGTGATCACTAAAACTTCCATGATCAGGTCGACCACTGCTGGGACTTCAACCTCAGTCGGATCCGTAACACACTTAGGTTGCGGAGCTTCATCGGTAAAAGGATCTTCTATGACTGACGGAGTGTGGATATGCTCCAAGAACACATCACTGGGGATGACTTCTCTCTTGGATCCTATCTTCATCGGTAAAAGGATCGTCAGCTGCTTGATTTTTCAGTCGGGGTATGTGGTGGAGCTCTAACCCTTCGAACTTCTTTTCGAGCTTCCTCACTGCATTGCAGTATCCAGTCATGGCTGGGCTTCTAATGTCCCACTCCTTCATCACCTGATTGACCACCAAATCTGAATCGCCATAGACCATAAGGCGACGGACGCCGAGTGAAATGGCCATGCGCAACCCATACAAGAGTGCTTCATATTCTGCTTCATTGTTGGAGGAATCAAAGTGGATTTGGAGCACATATCTGAGCTTGTCTCCTCGGGGGGAAACCAAAATAACCCCAGCACCAGAACCATTTAACATCTTAGAGCCATCAAAGAACATGGTCCAATGCTCCGAGTGAACTTGAGTCGGCTGCTGTTGCTCAGTCCACTCGGCAAGGAAATCTGCTATAGCTTGGGACTTAATGGCTTTCTTTGCCTCGAATTTGACATCAAGGGGAAGGAGTTCAATCGCCCATTTAGCCACTCGACCAGTTGCATCTCTGTTGTGCAGAATCTCTGACAATGGTGCGTCGTTGACGACTGTAATGCCATGATCAGAGAAATAATGAGCAACCTTCTTCATGGTCATGTAGATCCCATATACAAGCTTCTGATAATGAGGATATCTTTGCTTCGATGGGGTCAAAACTTTAGAGAGATAATATACTAGGCGCTGAACTTTGAAGGCTTTCCCTTCTTCTTCCCGCTCGACCGTAAGTACTGTGCTGACGACTTGTCCTGTGGCTGCAATATAAAGCAACAGAGGCTCTTTGCTGATTGGAGTAGCAAGCACCGGCTGGGTGGAGAGCAGAGTTTTTAACTCGGCAAACGCTGCATCAGCTTTTGGAGTCCACTCGAACTTGTCTGCCTTCTTCATCAGTCGGTAAAGGGGCAATGCCTTTTCACCGAGGCGAGAGATGAATCGACTTAATGCGGCCAAGCATCCAGTAAGCTTCTGGACGTCGTGCACATGCACAGGGCGTTTCATCCGGAGTATGGTGCCAACTTTTTCTGGGTTTGCATCGATTCCTCGTTCTGAAACGAGAAAACCGAGTAACTTTCCGCCAGGTACTCCGAATGTGCACTTCGATGGATTGAGCTTGATATCATACCTTCTTAGATTGGCAAATGTTTCAGCTAGGTCAGTCAATAGGTCGGAACCCTTTCGCGACTTGACCACGATATCATCCATGTACGCTTCCACATTCCGACTGATTTGAGTGAGTAAACACTTTTGAATCATTCTCATGAACGTGGCTCCGGCATTCTTGAGGACGAATGGCATGGTGATATAGCAGAAGCACCCGAATGGAGTGATGAAAGCTGTTTTGATTTCGTCAGGTCCATACAGACGGATCTGATGATACCCGGAATAAGCGTCCAAAAAAGACAATCTCTCGCACCCTGCGGTCGAGTCGACAATTTGATTGATGCAAGGGAGAGGAAAATGGTCTTTTGGGCAGGCCCGATTGATATGTTTGAAATCAATGCACATGCGAAGTGAGTTGTCCTTCTTGGGAACCATGACGACATTGGCGAGCCACTCGAAGTGGGATATCTCTCGGATAAACTCTGCTGCAAGGAGTCGAGCCACCTCCTCGCCAATGCCTTTTTTATTCTGAACGGCGGACCGTTGAAGATGTTCTTTAACAGGTTTCGCTTTTGAGTCGACTCTAAGGCGCTGCTCAGCCAGCCCCCTAGGAACACCCGGCATGTCAGCTGGCTTCCATGCAAAGATGTCCCAGTTCTCACGGAGGAACTGGATGAGCGCTTCTTCCTATTTAGAGTCGAGTGTTGTGGAAATATGGGTCAGTGCTGCATTGGGGTCAGTCGGGTGGATATGAACTGGCTTCGTCTCCCCAGACGACTGAAATGCTGACTCTGTGGCGGGCTTCTTGGCCCGCAACAAATCACTCGGATCTGCATTCTTCTTGTATTCCTCCAGCTCTACCACTGTTATCTGGTCATTCGCAATCTTTGAGCCTTTCTGGAAACACTCTTCTGCCTTCTTCCGGCTGCCAGTGATAGTGATCACGCCTTTGGGGCCAGGCATCTTTAATTTGAGGTACACATAACATGGTCGGGCCATGAAGTAGGCATAGGCTGGTCTTCCCAAAATAGCGTGGTCGGCGCGTCGGAAATCCACGACTTCAAATGTCAGCTTCTCTTTGCGGAAATGCTTCGAGTCGCCGAACACTACATCCAGAGCTATTTGGCCGAGTGACTCAGCCTTCTTTCCAGGGATGACTCCGTGAAAGCTCATGTTGCTGGAACTGAGCCTAGACATCGGAATGCCCATTCCCTTGAGCGTCTCTGCATACAGTATATTCAATCCACTGCCGCCATCCATCAATACCTTTGTCAGTAGAGTGCCTTCGACGACTGGGTCGACCACCAGCGCTTGCCTCCCAGGGGTGGCAATGTGAGTAGGGTGATCAGACTGGTCGAAAGTAATGGGAGTTTGCGACCATCTCAGATAACTTGGTGTCGCTGGGGCGACCATATTGACCTCACGGTTGATCACTTTCAGTCGACTTTTGCTCTCTACATCAGCAAAAATCATCAGAGTGGAGTTGACATGAGGGTACTCTCCATCACTGTCCTCCTTGTCCTCGGCCTTGTCCGACTCCTTCTCCTTGTCCTTCGGCTGTTTTCCTTGAAACTGCTGGATTAAGAGCCGGCACTGGCGAGTGGTATGCTTTGGGTAGATGAAGTTACGCTCTTCGTCTTTCTTCGTGTGGATATGACACGGTAGATCCATCATGTCATTACCTTCCTTATTTTTTACCTTCTTGGGGTTCCAAGATCCTTTGGGCTTCCCTTTGAATTTGCCCTGAGTCATGGCCAGAGCCTCTCCAGGAGCAGCTGGCTCGGCCTTCCGCTTCTGCTTCCGACTGGAGTTTCCTTTCTCCGACTGACTCGGCTTGTACTTGCCACTCCGGAGTCGGTCCTCTTCTTCGCCATTGGCGTACTTGGTGGCTATTTCCATCATCCGACTCAGGGTCATATCTCCAGTTCGACCAAACTTCAGGCTCAACTCTCTGTTCTTGACACCATCCTTGAAGGCGCAGACCGCTTGATGGTCTGACACATTCTCTACAGTATGATGCAAAGTGATCCATCTCTGGATGTAATCTCTCAATGTTTCACTCGACTTTTGTACGCAAACTTGCAGCTCTGTCAATCCGGCCGGTCGCTTGCAAGTTCCCTCGAACGTCCTGACAAACACTCGGGAAAGATCTTCCCAGGTGTAAATGCTGCTAGGAGCTAACTGATTCAACCACGCCCTGGCCGAACCCCTCTAGCATAAGTGGCAAATGCTTCATGGCCACCTCATCATTACCGCCACCAATCTGAACAGCCACTCGGTAGTCTTCAAGCCAAGTTTCAGGCTTAGACTCTCCGGTGAACTTACTCACTCCAGTCGCCAACCTGAAGTTGGGGGGTATCACTGCGGCTCTGATGGCTCTGCTAAAGCATTCTGGACCTGAAATGTGGACTCGGTTGCTTGTGGGCACATCTCTGTCATGGCCACCTCTATGAGCTCTGTTCCGGTCGACCAAACCTTGCACGATGATGGATCTCGCGTCAAAGCCCGGCTCTCTGGGGTCGACTGGAGCTCTCCGCCCAACACTGAGCTGGCGTCTGCCATCTTGCTGCCGATGGGCCTTAGACCCACTTCTCGGGGGAGGAGTGGGCACTCGACGCCTGTCATCACGATCAAATCGATCATCATAGTGGTCCCGCCAGCCTTCACGTCCCACGCGCCTCGGAGGCAACCTTGGACTGTGAGCCGACTGAACAGTATTCGCAGCGACGGATCGACTGTGAATCCTATTGCGCGACTGTGACACAACTGAATTCTGATCTCCTGCCGCCCGGAGCAAATCTCTGATCTGCATCAAGCCTCTTCTAGCCTCCGACTGAGAGGGCTGAATTGACTCCGCTATACGGGCTGCAGCTGCCAAATTCTGAATCGGGGTTCGATATACCTGAGTCGGTTGCGGAAAGAGCTGACGTCGGCTGGAGTCGGGTACTCGTTAACGCGCACGCTCGTCGAGTGCTCGCTGGAGGTTCTCCAGTCGAGTGCGTTCAGCCAAGTTGGCCAAACGCGCCTCTTCCAGGGCACGAGCCTCAGGGGTTTCTCCTGCAATGGGAGTATGCAGGGCATCCATGTTCCAGCGGCGAAGTTCTTCCCTCTGCTGAGAAGTGAGCGGCTCAGGCTGATACTCTTCATGGGCCTGAGCGGGGTCGCCCCCATCGTCCATCCCGTCGTTGCGGGGGAAACCAGGAGGGCTACGAGGCCCGTTGACCATCAGGACCTCCGCCGCTGGATCACTGCTATCGCACTCGGATGCAGTCTCTACGGAGCCAGTCGACAGGTCGAACATGTCGTAGAGAGATTCGTCGGGCTCAATTGCCGCGACTTAGGTGGTGGCCGATTGGCGAACCACTGCGTGTCTCACCCATCGCTGGAGCCTCGACCGACCGGAGCGCTTGCGCTGGCGGGAGATAGGGAGGGAGGACAGCACAGGAGTCGACCGGTATGGGGTCGACCGCTGCCTCAGCAGGACGCCGCGGACACACGCCCGAAAGTGCGTCGCCCCGCGAACGGGGAGCGCGTCGATGTCGAGTGGTGCCTCCTGGAGCCAAGAGGAGTCGTCGGCGATGAAAGCCAGCGCACCGAGACGGATCTCGCGGACCTCGACCAGAGCTCCGCCAGAAACCATGATGAAGGCAATCGGACAAATTGCAACTGCTCCAAAAAGTCGCTAAGACACCTGCCCCACGGTGGGCGCCAACTGTCGTGGTTCTAAGTCTGACAGTAGAATGGGGGGGGGGGTAGGCAAGATCCTAGCTATGGAGTAGTTGTACACACGAGTGTTTAACGAGTTCAGGCCCTTCTCTGAGGAAGTAATAGCCCTACGTCTCGGAGCCCGGAGGCGGTCGACTAGTTTATGTGTATATGAGTTACAGGGGTGCGAACCCTTCTACCAGTGGAGGGGGGTGGCTTATATAGAGGACGCCAGGACCGCAGCCAACCCACATAGCAGAGGGTTAAAGTACATTAAGGCCGGGCGTTACTGGTAACGCCCTACATAAAGTGTCATCATGATCATTAAGACTACTTAATTACAGACTGTTTGGATGCAGAGTAGATCCTGAACTCCTGGTGGTCGAGTGAGTCTTCATGGCCGAGTGTCTTCTAGCCGGTCGAGTGGAGTCCCTCTTGGTCGACTGGAAGGTAGCTTCGTTTAAGGATGTCCTTGGGTATGGTATCCTAGATAGGTCCATGACCCTACCCTAGGTACATAACATCATCACAACCAGCTCATCCTCGCATTGCAAAAGAAGTGCAAGTGGAAAAGATCATCGATGACATTCGAGCGCCAGGTCCTCTCACACGCTCAAAAGCTTCACATTTATCTACCTTTTGTGGGCACTATGCTTTTGTCTCTACCACAGAGCCCACTAAGGTAGATGAAGCATTTCTGGAGCCTGAGTGGATTCAGGCCATGCAAGAAGAATTACATCAGTTCGAGCTCAACAATGTCTGGGAACTGGTCAAACGTCCAGATCCTTGCAAGCATAATATCATCGGCACAAAGTGGATCTACCGCAACAAACAAGATGAAAATGGCCTTGTGGTGAGTAATAAGGCACGACTTGTAGCTCAAGGCTACACACAGGTTGAAGGAATTGATTTCGATGAAACTTTTGCACCTGTTGCTAGACTTGAGGCTATTCGCATATTACTTGCTTATGCTAACCATCATAATATCACTTTATATCAAATGGATGTGAAAAGTGCATTCCTCAATGGTAAGCTTGAAGAAGAAGTATATGTTGCTCAACACCCAGGTTTTGAAGATCCAAAGAATCCTGACAAAGTCTTCAGACTCAACAAGGCCATCTATGGCCTCAAGAAGGCCCCTCGGGCGTGGTATGATACTTTGAAGGAATTCTTCGTGAAGAATGGCTTCACACCCGGTTCACTCGACCCTACTCTCTTTACTAAACCTTATGATGGTGAACTGTTTGTGTGCCAAATATACGTTGATGATATTATCTTTGGCTGTACTGACCAACGTTATAGTGATGAATTTGCCTATATGATGAGTGAAGATATCAAATGTCTATGATGGGAGAATTGAAATTCCTCTTAGGTCTTCAAATTTGTCAACAACACAATGGCATATTCATATCTCAGGAGAAATACCTCAAGGATGTTCTGAGGAAATTCGGCATGCAAGATTGCAAAGGCGTCAAAATTCCTATGCCCACAAATGGCCATCTATGCACTAATGAAAATGGTATTAACTTCGATCACAAGGTATACCGCTCCATGATTGGTTCCTTATTGTACTTATGTGCATCTAGGCCAGATATAATGCTTAGTGTTTGCATGTGTGCCCGATTTCAAGCTGCACCGAAGGAATCACACCATAAGGCTGTGAAGCATATTCTTCGATATCTAGCTCACACACCAACACTAGGATTGTGGTACCCCAAGGGCTCTACTTTTGATCCCATTGGATATTCTGACTCTGACTATGCTGGTGATCATGTGGACCGCAAGTCAACATATGGTACTTGTCATTTCCTCGGACGATCTTTGGTCTGTTGGTCCTCGAAGAAAGAGAACTGCGTATCTCTGTCTACTGCTGAAGCTGAATACATTGCTGCTGGTTCTTGCTGTGCTCAATTGCTATGGATGAAGCAAACCCTCAAGGACTATGGAGTCAACGTGAAGAATGTGCCTCTCCTCTGTGACAATGAGAGTGCCATCAAGATTGCTCACAACCCAGTTCAGCACTCGAAGACAAAGCACATTCAAATTCGTTATCATTTTCTTCGTGATCATGTGTTGAAGGGCGACATCTCCATCGAGCACGTGAAGACTGAAGAACAACTAGCCGATATCTTCACAAAGCCCTTGGATGAGAAGAGATTTAGCAAGTTGTGGTGTGAGCTAAATATCTTAGAATCTTCGAATGTTCTTTGAAAAGGACACACATCCTGACACTTATGCAAAATTGATGACTTAGATGTGCAACACATGAAGAAACGTTTTTCTTCAATCAATGAAGAATAACACTCTAAGTGTGAAGAAATTAATGAAGAATTTGATTCTCAGAACCCTACGACAATTGTACGCGGTGTCTGAAATCATCATTCTTATATGGTGGGTCACGCCACCACCAAAGTTGAAAATCTTCATTTTTGAAATTCCTCAGTTTTTGAAATTCTTTAGTTTTTCAAAATTTTCAACTTTGCAAAATCTTGACTGGTTCCGATGTTTTTCTTCATTGGCTATATATATATATATATATATATATATATATATATATATATATATATATATATATATATACTCATATATATATATATATATGAGTTTATGTCCTCTACATCATTCACTTATGGCTATTTCTTCAAGTTGCTTCTTCAACTAAGTGAATGTGATCGGACCCTTCCCCCTCTATGCTATACTCAACCCAATCTATTCACAAATTCTTCATGTGCGTTCTATTTGAAACTCGTTCAAAATCTTCACTGTGTCCTTGACAGCTGAAGAATTTGCGAACAGAACTTTAAAACTAATCTTATCCAAATTTTCGATTTTACCGCTCAAACCATTCCGGATCCCACGATAGACTTATCTATTCACCCATGATCTAACATGATCTCCACTTCTCAGTACATGGGTGACCCATGTCAAGCGAAGGAGAAGGGTCAGGGGCATGTTCGTCCTAAATCTTCGGGCAAACAGTTTTTCACTACCACTTTAAATACCCCCTCTCCCCTTCCTCACTTCCTTTACTCCGCTCGACCGCTCTCTCTCTCGGTCAAGCTTCTCAAACCCTAGCGCCGCCGCTACTCCATCGTCGCCAGTGAGGAAGAGCTTCACTGCCTCGACCTCGTCGCCATCTTACTCGTGCCGACCGCAGAAATCTTCACTCCGCCACCGACGTAGCTGTCTTCCTCCGCCAAGTTAGGGCGTGGAAGATCTACACCGAGGAACTTCACTATTCTACTTCATAGTTTGTCGTGTTCTTCATCCAGGGTAATTAAAAGTTACTTTTACTACCCTCTTTTGATTCGAAATTTCACAACACAATCTTCAAAGGTGTTTTATTCTTCAAATCCTCACACACAAAACACCTCACTAGTCATCTGTTCTTGATCCCTTTCTCTAAGCATCATTTTTCTTCAAGATTCCTCAATTGTGTGGATCCTCGATCTATACAACTCTGGAACCTAAGACAATGAACGCTTAGTGAAATTCTTCAAGGCTCATCTGGTCAAATTCCTCAAACTTGTTCTTTTTGAAAAACCTTCTGAGAACGCATATGACCTCTCCAAATTCCTCGCAACTATACTCTGTTCACAGGTACTCATGTCCGCTGCTGAATCACTAGGTTCTCGTCAACTTAACTCATTTGCAGCGTTCCTCGAAGAAAAGTTGCATACTTCTTCAGATAATTCGACTGTTCAAATTCCTCATCTGATGAATATGGCAGACGGTAAGAAGCCGCAGAAAGGAGGAAAGAAGCTTGAGGTCATGACTGCTTTTGAAATACCTGAGGCCATCTATGCTGATTATTGCACACCTGATGAGGCTAAGTACGGGAAATAAAATAAAAATCAGCGCAAAGTGCGCATACAGAAGATTGAAAGGAGATGGGCAAGAGAATGGAGGGAGTATAGATATGTGACTCCAAAGTATATGAAGAAATTCGCACTTAATCCTCCATGTCCAAGAGCTCCATTGGCACCTGGCAAGAAGCTGACCCCGCCAGCATCAAGCGTGGTGAGGATTTTCCTAAAGAATGGGCAAAACGCCAAGCTAAGTTGGCAAGACAAGCCAAAGAAGCAGTGAGGAAATTCAATGAAGACTCTGTTGCTGCTGCTGCCACTGAGGCATCTGTTAAGCCTAGAAAATCTATGGCAAAGAAGCCCGCTCACAAGCCAAGTGCTTCACCAACTATGCCCTCACGGCCAAGTTCCTCGGCAAAGCCCTAACAGCCAGAATCTTCAAAGCCCTCACGGCCAGTTCCAAATGCTGCTCATGCTCCTCCAAAGTCCTCAGCTGCTCCGGCAAAGTCCTCAACACCTGTACATCTGGCCACGTGCCAAAGGACTACAGGCATCTCTATTGCCTCTGGTGCCTCAGCGAGTTCCTCAGCTGCAGCAAAATCTTCATCAGGCCCCACTCTGCTGAAGACTAAGGCAATGGCTGGTCGAGGTCCTCGGCCAAGTCCGAAGAAGAAACATGTTGCCTTCCAAGTGCCATATGACGATGAAGCTGATGATGATGAACTTGCAGAAATCATCAGTGACCGACAAGAAATGGCCGCTAGAGCCAAAGGCACAAATGTGCCACTACTTTTGGAGCCAAGGGCGATCCTAGATTACATTGATCTCTGGCACAAGGACCCAAACACTCCTATGCCTGATTTCAATCTAACTCCTGGTCAAAGTCACATGCTGACCCATTTCATCACTGAAGAGAAATGGAAATTTGAGCAGGCCAGGCAGATCAAGAAGACTCAATTCAGAAAGGAGAAGTTCCTGAAGAAAAACATTGTCAAAATGACAACTGATGAACTCCTCAAGATCCATGCTGAAATCACAGCCCTCAGCGATAATTTCAATGCTTACTATGCTGATTGGCAAGGAGCCAAAGTCAGGTTTGCGAAACTGACTGAAAACTTTACCAATGTTGCAGCCCCATCGCAACAAAAAACTCCTCAAGCTGAAGCGTCTGCTCAGCCAACTGAAGAACATGCCAGCACCGCTGATGACATTCAGGCTGCTGAAGAAAATGCTAGTTCCAGTGCTGATGACTCCATTCCAGCCGCTGAAGAAATTGTCAGGGCATCCACTAGTGGTGCGCCTGAAGAAACTGAAGAAGTCAGGGCAACTGCATTAGTTGCGCCTGAAGAAAATCAACCAGATTCCTCAGCTCCATCTGCGCCTACACCAACTCCAATTCTTCCATGTGCATTCGATGTGAAGAAGACCAAGGCTGCAGAGCGAGCTGCAGTGAAGAAAAGGAAAGCATCAAGTGCTTCAGAATCTTCAGTTCCAAAGAAGATGAAGCCTATGACAAGCTCTATTGAAAATCCAATTGATGCTGTTCCAATCTCCACCATGCCATCAAAGGACCTTGTTCCTTTTGGTGAAGAATATGTGATCCCAAGCGGATCTGATGAAGAACCTCAATCTGCTGCTTCGTCAGAGCAGGTTGATGAAGAAATTGAAGTGGACACTATCCCTTCCACTCCTGTTGCTTCCTCGCCAATGCCTCAGTTCACAGCTGAAGAGGCTGGCGTTCAAGAAATTGAAGATGAAGACATGGACATTGGCTGCACAACGCCCGTGATAAATGATGACTTTTGGGAAAGTCAGCACCCCAATACTCCACTCTTCACCCCACTTCAACAAATACCTCAATACCCTGCACCAACTGTTCAAATGGGCTCTGAAGAAACTCATCCCACTTCATCTGTCCATGAAGAAATTCCAGCCGCTAGTGGTGAAGAAACTGCTGTTGCTGATCCTTTGCACACACAGACTGCAACTAAAGAGGAACCAAAAATTCCTCAGCCTAAAGAACCTGAGATTGTGATTCCTGAGGTTGTGATGCAACTCACTGACACTCTAGTGCCCAAGCCAACGGATCCATTCTCAAAGAAGCAAAAGTTCAAGGCTGAAGATTTCTTCAGTGAGCATGTGTTCTTCACTGACTACAACCCCTATGCCTCTGCTCGCATAAGGAAGAGGCGTTTCTGGACTGCTAGTCAAGCCAATTTCTATCCCTCAGTACTGTTCAACAAAGACAAAGTCTTCGATCATGAACATATTCCTCATGTGGACATGGAGTCTCTGTCGTGCTTCGAGCCAGTCCTCAGTGTTCTTCACGATGCTGGATTGCTAAATTTCTGCACTGACATCTGTGACTGGAATGAAGAACTCATTCTTCAATTCTATGCAACGTTGCACATCACAGGAAGCTCTGAAGATGTGAATTCATGGGTGCTGGACTGGTTGTCTGAAAATACTCACTACAAGGCACCAGCAACTGAATTGCTTCGTGGCCTCCCACTTAGTCGTCCCCTTGACGGTGCTCGTTGCATCTACAGTGAACCTGAGCTTTCCAATCATTTCATGCAAGTGCTGATGAAGCCTTTGAAGCCAGGGCAGGCTCCTCGAACCAAATTCCTCGTCAAGGAATTACTATATGTGCCTCGGACTGTCTATCGCATTCTGACGAAGACAATGAGTCCTATCAAATTCCACGACTCAAATGATGAAGAAGTCGTTGGCATCATGAAGAACATGCTTTTCAATATCATCCATGGCGTTCCCGTCAACTTCCATGATTTCTTCATGAGGACTCTGGCGAATATTGCTATGTCACCATTTGAGCTAAAGCCTTATGCACCATGGATTATGAGATTCATCAGGACAAGGGCTTCACTAAATTACAAAGCTGACACTTTGAACCATGGCAGCTACTTGCCTCCGATTGAAGTCCTCAAACGGACATATTCCTCAGCTGATGAAAAAGGCAAGGCAACTGCTGTGATAGATGAAGGCATTCGTCCATTGGATGGTCAATTTCGCAAGGATGCATCCTACTCCACCAATGATGACTCTGCCACACATGACTCTGCCGCCAAGCAAAATCCTCAAGCCACAACACCCAGGGTGATGACTGATCGTGAGTTACTCCTCAGTCTTCATCAGAAGGTTGATCGCAATAATAAATGGGTCAAGCGTCAGTTTGGTTCAACTCTTCACAACATGACCTCAACACACAATGCAGTGAAGAAAAACCACTACTACCTCCATGAAACCTTCAACCGTACCTGGGCTATTCTATCACATGTCTACAACGCTGCAGATCTGAAGAATATGGGTCTCAAGGAAGAATTTGACTGGTCTGCACCTCCACCGAAGAAATTCAGGAAGGTCAAAGTTCTTTCCTTGGTGGCTAGCTCCTATTCTTCATCGTGCGAGACTGATGAAAATGAAGACTTAGACAACACTGCGGCAGGCCCTACTACGACTACCGACCCCGACAACGCTGGCGCTCCTCCATCAACTTGATATTCTTCAGGGGCGTTAGTCCTCAGTTTCGATCCTTTTGGTCATTCGATGACAAAGGGGGAGAAATTTGAGTTAGTCTTCAAGCGGGTCTATTATATGGGCATTTTTTTGCTAAGTTACAACTCTCGTTCTTCTGAAACTTTATTGGATCGAGTTGTAATCTTAAACCCGATGGTGCCCTGATACTTTTGATGCACTGTGCTTTGATACTCTTGATACGTTATTCTGCATGCTTGTTCCTCATTAACATTATTGCACGCATGCTGAATTTCATCAAACACCATATATCATCGTGCATTTCAAATTCTTCATATTATATGTCAAATGCGTGTATGAATTACAAGATATAGGGGGAGATCTCCATGATTTAACTCTTCAAGTGTGCATTGCTTCAAAAGCAATTTCCTCACTATGCACATCTTCAGGGGGAGTTCTTCTATATCTTGCAATCAAATTCCTCAATATCAGTACTTACACTTCATGTGTTTATCCCCGTTGAAAACTTAACCTATATTGTCATCAATCACCAAAAACGGGGAGATTGTAAGTGCATCTAGTGCCCCTTAGTGATTTTGGTGTATTGAAGACTTATAGGTTAAGGGACTAATGCATTTGTGAGTGTACAAAGTTCTATAAGTCTATGAGGAGTTTGATATTTATAGAGAAAGTCGACCCCTAAAAATGAATATCTTCGACTGAAGATTTTGGTATTCCTGAAGACTTTCATGAAGACTTTGAAAGTGAAGAAATTCGTGTATCCGTGAAGACTTGATATTCATGCGAGGAATATGAAGCTTGAAGACTTTCGTTTTCATAGTTTTGTTTTTTCTCTTTCTTGAGTCATAGGAAACACCACACTGTTAAAGGGGGTCGAGGAAATACTAAGGAAAAATTTCCATGTGATGCTCAACTAAAAATCCTACACCTACCAATCCCTTCGAGTGAAGCCTTTGGAAATCTCATACAGTTCAGTCAATTTCTTCAGTGACAGAGACGAAGTTCTTTTGGTCGCTGAGGAATTTGTTCTGACTGAGGAGTTAGGAATTCGCCAGTGCAGATTGCCTACACAGTGAGGAACATGATAGCCCTGACGAATTTGAGAGTCAAATTTCCGACCGTTGATGTGCTGCGCGCCAGCTGTCCCAAAATATCTTATCCACCTAACGGTCATATCAGACAAGGGCATTTATGTCTTATCATGTCGGGCTACTCCCTAGGCTATAAATAGCCTCCCCCTACAACCACTAGCTGGTTGGCTGCTCCGAGAGAAACTGACACTTGTCATTTGAGAGCAATCCATCCTCCGAGGACTTTGAGCGAAAATCATCAAGTGAGGAAAAACCCCAAACCCAAACACCTACAAACCCAAAGTGATTGAGCATCACTGAAGAGATTGATCCTGCGTGGATCCGACGCTTGTTACCTTTGAAGACTGTGCTTCTTCCAGACGGTTAGGCGTCATGGTCTAGAGCATCCAATAGGAATTGTGGATCGCCGAGTGACCGAGTCTGTGAAGGTTTGGAAGTCGCCTGAAGACTTACCACGAGTGATTGGACGAGGTATGTGTGACCTTAGTTCAAGGAGAATACGGTGAGGACTTGGTGTCCTGAGTTGCGTGCTCAGCGACTGGGTACTGCGTGTCCTCGAGTTTAAATACTCAGGCGCTCCAACCAGACGTACAACTGAGACAGCAGTTGGAACTGGTCTACCAAATCATTGTCTTCACCAACCTTACTGGTTCTATTTCCTCAACTCTTTCATTTCCTCATTACTGTGTTGAGTGATTGTTCATATCTGTGTTTGAAGACTTTGACTGAAGACTTTCTCAATTTCCTCAGTTCAATTTCTTCAGTCTGTTTGTCTTCATCTTGTGTTATCCTGTGTTTATGCTTCATGTACTCTGTGCTTGTCTTCATTTTATCATGATGACTATGTTTGTATCCTGTTATGCTTACTTCTGAGTACTTTTTCCGCTGCTAGTAGTTCTTCGCTAAGGAATTTCCTCATCGGAAAATTCCTCAGTGAACAATTCATAAAAATCGCCTATTCACCCCCCTCTAGTCGATATAACGCACTTTCAGAAAGCGATTTCAATATGGTCCAAAAATCCTTGCGCCTCTTCCGCAGAGGCCTATTTACTCGGACTATGAGCGCCAAATCAGGAAGGCACATCGAGCACGACAACAAAAGGGGTCGAGCTCGAGCTCGAGCCAAGAAGCTGGCCAAAAACGCGGGAAAACCGTTCCCCGGCTAGGAGAACAGGCGGCGCAATCGACCCCACGCTTGTTGTACCAACACATGAGAGTACCGGCGCCAGTCAGCTGGTAATAACCGACGAGCATAGATGGAACGCTGAAATGCTCGGTATCACTGTTGGACAACTCCTCGAGATTGAGCTCATGCCTAAGCTTAAAGAGCAGGACATAAAATGGAAATATGCCCGCGACCAACCTTTGGTAAGGCCTGAGGAGGTCAAGAACCTCCCAAAAAGAATGTATCAATTGCATGATTGGTACATGAAAATTACCAAGAGTAGCAATCGAGAGGGCCTCATGGTGAAAGTCAAGGAAGAGTATTACTTTCATAAGCTAGCTCTGTCCATTGAGTATTCAGAACTATTTCAGTTATTCCATCAAGACACACTCAAAAAATCCATCATCAGTTTGTATTGTCTGTAAGTGATTTCTCTCTGTAATTCAAGTCTCAAGGTAGCTGTAGTGCTCATTGATCGACCATTACCTGTAATTATCGTCACTATATTCTTTTCTGTGGTATTATGCAGGATGAAGATGTATTGTGACACTCCAATTTTTTTTTGTGGTTTGTTTTTCAAGAGAGCCTTGCTTGGTTTGAAAGAAGGTCATTTAAAACCCTTCCTAAAAACCATCTTCTAAGTTTGCCCTCTCAACAATCCTTTTTCTGGTTTTGGTTTCATTTGAAATGAAAAACCCCTTTTGTTTTGGGTTTCTATTTGGTTTTGATCCCTTCCAAAATTTTGCCATGCCACCCATGGTAAAATTTTCCCAAAACCTTTCCTCCCACTATAGTTCAACCCTATCATTCTGTCCAAACTAATAAAATCCATTTTTGGGATTTTATTCCAATTACTTCTCCTCCCAAAATAATTCTGTCTTCTCTTTTGAACCTAGGTGGATTACAAAGCAAGTACCCTAATGCTCTTGATTTTTGATCTCAACTCAACACCCCTGGATAGTCCCTTGAACCCACAACCCAGAACCATCTTGATCCACTCTTCTCCTGTTCAAATATTTCAAATTACACTCACTGCAAGTTTGGACCAGATTTGCCAAATTTGGTGAAATTCATATCTATACCTCTCCAAAAATTCCACAAATATTCAGGCAGCCTCTAGGTGCAATGAGAGGCCCCTCCACCAAAAACCAGCTCAAGGAAAAATCCCTACCTACCTAGAACATTCTGTCGAACACCTTGCATGCACTGTTCTAGCCACATTCAGTAAAATTCAGACATTCAGTGTCTGTTTCCTTCGTCAGATTCAGTCACGCGTCGATAGTGCACTCTGGCACATTGCGCACGGCCCCTTCCCCCTGGAAAGCACCCCGCACGCGCACTTGGTGCCTTCCTGGCGTCGGAGGCGCCCTGGCCTGCCTGCGCCGGCGTGTCCTGCGGCGGCCGTAGCGCCGGTGCGGCCGACAGAAAGCAGAACGACGGCTCAACACCGTTCGACGCCAACCAAGCGACCTGGTGGCTCCGCGTGGCCATCTCCTTGCCAGCGCACGCATGCAGCACCGTCGCCATGGCGCGGCACGCACAAAGCGTGCTCCCTGCCACCGACGGGCCCGCGCAGCTCCGTTCCGTCGAGCTCCCCCTAAACCTCCGTATCCCGACGCGCTTAGCACCAAAATGGAGTCAGTGGACCCGCACGACGGTGCTCAACTTCTAAACCACCCCGACCAATGCCCTGCGCCGCCGTAAGCTTCGGCGGAGAATCCCGTTCTCGGCCACCGCCTCGGACCGCCTATATAAAGGGCTCCCGAGCTCGCCCTCGAGCACACACCCCCTTTGCACCTCACCAGCACCCTGCCAGGCCACCAAGGGGACCCCGAGGAGGTCCTCTTCCCCAGCTCCGGCCGCCCCGTTCCGCCTCGGCCTCCACCCCGATTCACTCCGGTGAGGCCATCTCCGACGCGCTAATCACGTCAATGACCCCCTCGTGCTACCACAAGTCTAACCCCCTCAATTTCATCTCCACAGCACCCTCCGACGAGACCCACGACTGCCCGAACCGCCGTCCGCCAAAGCTAGGGCCGCCGTCGACACAATGCTCGCCGGTGACCACCACCACCACCCACGGACGCGGAACGGTGCACTGATCTCGAAGGTACACTCCGATCACCTTGCCTCGCCATGGATCGCCGCCGGCGACCACCGCACCTCTCGGGCGCCGTCGCGCTCTGTTCCTCTGTTTAAACTTTCAAACCCGATAGGTGGGGCCCGCCTGTCAGCCTCACAGTCGTTGTTTTTATTTTGCTTAAACGAAACGTTATCTGTACTTTTCCGCAGAACCCTTGGGTTAAAACATTTATTTGAAAAACACTTATAACTTTTTAACAGAAGGGAATTTTTGAGTGATTCTTCTTCTGTTCTCTTTATATTTTTGTCTAGTTTTTTATCATATTTATTTGAAAAATATTTGGAACACTTTTCTGTACACTCACGGTATTTACGTTACGTGCGTATTTTTCTTTATACCGTAGATACCGGAGGAGGTGACGGAGCGGCAAACTTCGCACAGTTAGACTTCGACTACTCCGAACCAGGCAAGCATGTTTGAACTCTTGATATGATGAGTGTTGTTGGATGTTTGCATTTTAGTATAGTCATGGCATGTTTATGAACATCACTTTGCATGATATATCTCATGCACATAATCGGAAAATATGTTTTCGGAAAGCATTATGTTGTTGGATACATATTTGCAAAGCCATGTGTTGGTATGAGGATGGGTAAGAAGGCAGTATTGTGACATGCCAGTCTTATGCCGGATTATTTGACTTCCGTGTCGTCATGTCACCATTCACATTCCCATTCATTCCACCCTATACTGTCACATGTTTTCTGAAAGGAATATGGCATAGTAAGTTGCAAATCGTTTTACTGGTACACACCAAGTGGAGAGGCCGGGATGAGGGTTCCATGGCCCTGGATTAAAGCCCATCATCCGGTCAGGGGGCATGGGTGTTTCCGGTTGGGACCGAGAGGGGGGCACCCCTTAGAGCGCGCGTAAAGAAATTTGATCCCATGCTATTCGAGGTTGTGGCCTCCCCGTCTCAAAGTTTTTCTTGGACGTTGGGCAGGGTGATTCCTGGCAACGTGAGGTGAAATGGGTGTGTACTAGTTAAATGTGTTTCTACCGAAAAACCATAAACGGAACTAGTCCTTCGTGACTACGGAAATCCGTTGGATGTGTTCAGTTCTTCCAAACTCTGCAGAGTCTCAACCTTTCGATTATCTTGTACTTTGTTCGAGTACTATAACTATCTTATCTTGTCAGGCATCAGCCTCAGTGACAAAACTCCGGTGGGATTTATGTGTGATAAATCCGGTTAAAAGATTATTCTTGTGGATGGACTAATTGTTGTTCACTGTTATTATAAGCCCTGTCTGCGACGTCGCTTAGACGTCCGACGGTGGCGGACCTGTTATTTACTTTTATTATAAGCCCTGTCTGCAATGTCGCTTAGACGTCCAACGGCGGCGGACCTGTTATTTACCTTTGTTATAAGCCCTGTCTGTGATGTCGCCCAGACGTCTGACGGTGGTATTTCTTTAAAAGCCCTGTCTGTGATGTCGCCCAGACGTCCGACGGTGGTATTTCTTTTAAAGCCCTGTCTGTGATGTCGCCCAGACGTCCGACGGTGGTATTTCTTTTAAATCCCTGTCTGTGATGTCTCCCAGACGTCCGACTGTGGCATTTCTTTTAAGCCCTTTCTGTGATGTCGCCCAGACGTCCGACTGTGGCATTTC
>NC_041386.1:726940816-726950267 GCF_002162155.2 Triticum dicoccoides
GTGGCATTTCTTTTAAAGCCCTTTCTGTGATGTCGCCCAGACGTCCGACTGTGGCATTTCTTTTAAAGCCCTTTAAGTGATGTCGCCCAGACGTCCGACTGTGGCATTTCTTTTAAAGCCCTTTCTGTGATGTCGCCCAGACGTCCGACTGTGGCATTTCTTTTAAAGCCCTTTAAGTGATGTCGCCCAGACGTCTGACTGTGGCATTTATTTTAAGCCCTTTATGTGGTGTCGCTTAGACGCCCGTCTGCGGCATGCTTTTTATTTGTTTAGCTTTCGAGGCGTCGCTCCAGACACCCGATCGGTTTTGTTTTCAGCTTTTATTTTATTTATCAAGTCCTGAAATTCTTATCATCGTTATGAGCATCATCCTTTATTCATGTCGCATGCATGCATTCATTGATTATATCTTTTGTCCGAACTGTCTTGCGAGTACTTTCAAGTACTCACCTGGCTTGTTGATTTGGCCAGATGCTGATGAAGGCGATCTCTTGGATGAAGAGTTTGATAGCGATTCCAACGCCTAGAGGAGTCCCAGTCAGTCCCGTGCGATCCTGTCTTGATCATTGTATTATCCGCTTCCGCAAACCCCGAATAAATCCATCGAGCCTCACCTCGATGCTCGATGTACTGCCAGTAGAAGTCAAGTTATCCACCACCACTTTTCCCTTGAGCTAGTAGCATGCCACTCCACCCCTGAGTCATATCCGCCCATATGTACAATATTGGCGAGTCTGTAATAAATTGTTGAGCAACCTCAGCTCAACCCTGTAATATATTTGATGCTACCGGTTCTCTTTTTATCAAGCTTTTGTCTACCAGAAAGGATGGCTTTTCCTATACTGGGATTTAAAGATTGGTTTTCTCAATAAATATTTTTATTGAAAAACCGGTCGTGACAGACTTGGTAACCAGAGCCAGGCTGACTGTAGGAAGCCACTAGGTGCGATCGCTAATTGGTTTTTAGCAGGGTAGAGTTATTCATGTTTTTACAAATGTAGTCTTTTTCTGGCAGTCAGCATAAAATTTATGATCTGACCACTCAGAATTTTTGCCTACTTTTGTAGATGGCCAGCAACAACTGCGAGTCTCAGATGTTCGCCAACGTGCCTGAGGGGTTCATCAAACTCCTCTCCTTCATCATTCAGGTCGCGATGGGGCCATCAGCGCGCCCAGTCTTCACGCTTTATCCACACAAGATCAACGACAGTCTGACTATGCACCAGGCCGCGGTGCAATTCAGGGGAGGCCATGCTGAAGTACGCCATCTCCGTTTCGTGGGGAGAGCCATGCCTACAGAAAGGCATGCTATGCAGATGGCTGCCCGCGAGACGATAGCCCGTCTTCGGGATGTCCTTCCGGCAATGAAGACCCGTCGCTACCGCTACCTTCCATGCCATGTGCCTTACACCTGTCACTACTCTTTCTCTTGCCCTAGAGGAGAGCGAGACGAAGCCTTTGAGATGCTTGTCGAGTACCTCCGAGCCCTGGAGGCAGCATTCGACTGTATGGTGGATGACCTCGTAGCTGCACGCATGGACTCAGTTCATGGCTGTGCTGCTAACAGGAGGGAACTCCTGCACACCGCTCCACCACTGACTTTTATGTCATCCACAGCTTCTCACTCACCTACCATACTCGCCACTGCTCGTCGTCTACCTACCACAGAGGAATTTAACCAGGCTATTGCACCCACTCCCGTCTGCTCTGCACCACTTGTTACGCCCACTCCCATACATGCTACCCCACCTATTCCACCCACTCGTATTCGTGTTATTCCGCCTAAGGCACCTACTCCATCAGCTCAGCACAACATTTCTCGTCTGGAACCTATTAGCGAGGAGGAGGTTGATTCCCCAGCGTCTCTACGTCTCACCCTCGGCAGGCCAAGGGAGATCCTCACCGTCTCCGACTAAGTGCGCATAGACGCCATGCGATGCATCAACCTGTGTAATATGTTTTTATGTACTTAGGTTGTGAGAAGTAGCCTGTTTGCGCATCATGTAGGATCTGGAGGAGTGCACTAGTTTAAACAACATGTCAGGATTATGTACGCATATCCTGAGTGATGTAATGTATAATTATACCCGCATGTAAGATATGTACTAGTCCTTCTCCGCGCGCAATCGTGTGTTTCCAAAACTACCCTGGAATTTAAAAATGTGCCTTGTGTGTGATTTTATTGACTTTCGCGACTCTTCTTCTTGTCTTACGAGTTCACAAAATATATCCCCAGAGTGAAAGATGTCTCATCCTTGGACGCGCTCCATGCCAACCCAGCCAGAAGAAAATTATGGCACACCGCAGAACCAGAATTTCACTCAGGTCAGACAAGTCAACAGGACAGTGAGACAGCTTTTACACAAGTTTGTCGTTTATATGAACAGAGTCAGCAGCAACACCAGGAAATGATGAACCAATTCATCAATATGGGAAGTAACCGTGGGCAGTATCAACCGCAATCCAAATTATCTGAGTTACAAAAGATGCGTCCTCCAACATTTTCTCACACTGACAAGCCTCTTGAGGCCGAAGACTGGCTTCGAGACATGGAGAGAAAATTAACTATTGCACAGTGTTCCGACCGTGAAAAAGTACTGTATGCACCACATTATCTCACAGGTACAGCTGCATCATGGTGGGAAAACTTTCTGCACATGCACCCCAACGAAAATGAAATCACCTGGGAAAATTTCAAGGAAGGTTTTCGTGGGGCCCATATTCCTAAAAGCGTCATGAAAATCAAGAAGAAGGAATTTGATGAACTCAATCAAAGAGCCATGACAGTGTCAGAATACAACAGCCAATTTACACTGCTGTCTCGCTACGCAAGTGAAGAATGCATGACCGAGAGCAAGAAGATGGAAAAATTCTTGGAAGGCCTGACACCCGCCCTTAAGTGCCAGCTAATTGTGCACACCTTTCCAGATTTTAAAACACTGTTGGATAAGGCCATTACCCTGGAAAATGAGCGACGTAGCCTGGAAGATATCCGCAAACGGAAAAGGGACCAGACAAATTTTTCTCGCAATCACAGGAGCAAGAAGGAATTTTAGAAGGGGGATTCCCACAAAACCCCGGTGAATAATTCACGTCCAACCAAGAATTTCCATGCAAGGAACAAGGAATTCACCTATCGCCCAGGCGTTACCTGTTACGCTTGTGGAGAAGAAGGGCACTATGCCAAGCAGTGTCCCAAGCCAAGGAACTCAAATCCGAAGCGCAATAATGGTGGAAATAATTCAACACCAAAGCGAAGCAATTTCAACCCGAACAACAACCACCGAAAAGGTCACTTGAACCACGTGACCCGAGAGGAAGCACAGAACGCCCCAGATATGTACTCGGTATGTACCCCATCAACACAATACCTGCCATGGTTTTGTTTGATTCTGGAGCTTCTCACTCATTCGTTTCGAAAAGTTTTGCTTTGCAAAATAATTTTTCGATGCTTCCCTTGGAAAAATCAATGATAGTCAAGTGCCCTGGAATTAAGCAAGTGACCCAATTACTGTCAAGGTGTGGTTATTGAATTTGAAGGATTGGATTTTTATGCCAACCTTATTGTACTGGAGAGCAAAGGACTGGATGTCATCCTAGGTATGGATTGGTTGATAACCAACAAAGGTTTTATTGACTGCTTCAACCGTACCGTGATCCTCACCCACCATCAAGGGAAAAAAATAAAAGTTTCAGCCAAAGAGAGACAAATACCTCGGCAACCTAGATTAAACAAGGTGGACGTCTCTGAGCTGAACAAGGTTCCAGTGGTATGTGAATTTCCAGATGTATTTCCAGAAGAACTACCAGGCATGCCACCAGACCAAGAGATAGAATTCAGCATTGAGCTAGCACCCGGAACCACTCCTATTTACAAGAAACCATACAGAATGGCACCATCCAAATTCGTAGAGTTGAAGAAGCAAATAAAATAATTATTGGAGAAAGGATACATACGAGCCAGCTCCTCACCTTGGGGTTCTCCAATTTTATTTGCCAAGAAGAAGGATGGAACAATGAGGTTATGTATTGATTATCGAGCTCTCAACATGGTCACAATCAAGAACAAATACCCAATGCCCCGAATAAATGATTTATTCGATCAGCTCGCACAGGCCAAAGTCTTCTCGAAAATTGATTTGAGATCGGGATACCACCAGTTAAAAGTGCGAACAGAAGATATTCCCAAGACCGCATTCACCTCCAGATATGGGTTGTATGAGTTCACCGTAATGCCTTTTGGGCTAACCAACGCCCCCGCATATTTTGTTCACCTCATGAACAAAGTATTTATGAAGTATATGGACAAGTTTGTTGTGGTGTTCATCGATGATATTCTGATATATTCCAAAACACCAGAAGAGCACGCTGAACATCTCAGGATTGTACTCGGAGAACTCAGGAAACATCAACTGTACGCCAAATTCAGCAAATGTGAGTTTTGGCTAAGGCAAGTGGGTTTTCTGGCCACGTGCTAACCCAAGAAGGTATTGCAGTAGATCCAGAAAAAGTCAAGGCCGTACTTGGCTGGAAACCGCCAGCTAACATAACGGACATACGGAGTTTCTTGGGAATGGCAGGCTATTATCGGAGATTTATTGAAGGATTCTCCACCATAGCAAAGCCCATGACACAATTGCTCAAGAAAGGCAAGAAATTTGAATGGACAGAAGCATGTGAGAAAAGCTTCCAAGAGCTAAAAAGAAAATTAACAACGGCACCAGTACTAATTGTGCCAGATATACACAAGAACTTTGAGGTGTATTGTGACGCATCCCGGAAAGGCCTCGGATGCGTATTAATGCAAGAAGGCAAGGTAGTTGCGTATGTCTCCAGACAACTACGCAAGCATGAGGAAAATTACCCCACGCATGACTTGGAATTGGCAGTAGTCATCCATGCACTCAAGGAATGGAGACACTTCCGACTTGGGAATCGTTGTGAGATATACACAGACCATAAGAGTCTTAAGTATATTTTCACACAGCCAGAGTTAAATTTACGGCAACGGCGCTGGTTAGAATTGGTGAAAGACTATGATGTTGGAATCCACTATCATCCCGGAAAAGCAAATGTTGTGGCAGATGTACTTAGTCGAAATCCCAGCACATACAATGACAATATCCCAAAATTGAGGCCAGAATTCCAACAAGAATTTGCCCGACTCAATCTAATAATGGTTACGGAGGGAAGTGTGTCAAATATAGAGCTACAACCTACACTAATGGAAAGTATCAAGGTAGCCCAGCACGGACACCCCAGCATTGAGGGCATAAAAAGAAAAGTGAGTTTGGGAAAAGCCTCAGAATTCAACATAGATGAGCAGGCAATATTGTGGTACGGAGAAAGGCTATGCATACCAAATGTCAAGGACCTCAAACAGCAGATATTAACTGAAAGTCACACAGCTCCGTATTCAATTCATCCTGGAGGGACAAAGATGTACAAAGACCTTCAGGAAATTTTTTGGTGGCACGGTATGAAGAGAGATATAGCCACGTTCATTGCATGCTGTGACTCTTGTCAGCGTATCAAGGCCGAGCACCAGAAACCAGCCGGACTGTTACAACCAAATAAGATACCCGAGTGGAAATGGGACGAGATTGGAATAGACTTTATCATTGGACTGCCCCGATCACAACACGGAAACAATGCCATATGGGTCATAACCGACAGATTAACCAAGGTGGCACATTTTATTCCGGTAAAAACAACTTACACCACTCAGAAACTAGCCAGACTTTATCTTGCCCGTATCGTCTGCCTTCATGGAGTCCCTAAGACTATTATCTCCGATAGAGGCACACAGTTCGTCTCTGCATTCTGGGATCACCTACAACAGGCACTGGGAACCCAACTAGCCTTCAGCACCGCATACCATCCCCAGACCGATGGACAAACAGAACGCGTAAACCAAATCTTAGAAGACATGCTAAGAGCTTGTGTCCTCACCTACGGGAACAGTTGGGAAGAAAGTTTGCCTTATGCAGAATTCGCATACAACAACAACTATCAAGCCAGCTTACAAATGGCACCCTTTGAAGCTCTATATGGGAGAAGATGTCGTACGCCGCTAAATTGGTCAGAGACAGGAGACAGCCATATTTTTGGCCCAAATATGCTCAGAGAGGCCGAGGAGAAAGTTAAGACGATTAGAGAACGACTCAAAACAGCTCAAAGTTGACAAAAGAGTTATTACGACCGAAAGCATCGGGAAATCAGTTTTGAACCCGGAGAATTGGTATACCTGAGAGTTTCTCCTATGAAGGGTCTGCAACGATTCAAGATTAAAGGGAAACTAGCACCAAGATTCATCGGACCATTTCATATAGTGTCCCGACAAGGCAAGGTAGCCTACCAGCTGGACCTGCCCGGAGACTTATCCGGTATCCACAACGTGTTTCACATCTCGCAGTTGAGAAAATACATAAGCAACCAAGAGAAGCAAGTTTCACATGAGTATATTGACGTGCAACCAGACCTCACTTACTGGGAGCACCCGATAAAAATATTGGAAGAATCTGAGAGGAGGACCCGACAGAAAACCATTAAGTTTTTCAGAGTTCAATGGAGCAATCACACCGAGAACGAAGCAACTTGGGAGATCGAGGATTTTCTTCGAACAGAGCACCCACACCTGTTTAAGGATCAGCTGAAATCTCGGGGACGAGATTTTTCCTAAGGGGGTAGGTGCTGTGACACTCCAAATTTTTTTTTGTGGTTTGTTTTTCAAGAGAGCCTTGCTTGGTTTGAAAGAAGGTCATTTAAAACCCTTCCTAAAAACCATCTTCTAAGTTTGCCCTCTCAAAAATCCTTTTTCTGGTTTTGGTTTCATTTGAAATGAAAAACCCCTTTTGTTTTGGGTTTCTATTTGGTTTTGATCCCTTCCAAAATTTTGCCATGCCACCCATGGTAAAATTTTCCCAAAACCTTTCCTCCCACTATAGTTCAACCCTATCATTCTGTCCAAACTAATAAAATCCATTTTTGGGATTTTATTCCAATTACTTCTCCCAAAATAATTCTATCTTCTCTTTTGAACCTAGGTAGATTACAAAGCAAGTACCCTAATGCTCTTGATTTTTGATATCAACTCAACACCACTGGATAGTCCCTTGAACCCACAACCCAGGACCATCTTGATCCACTCTTCTCCTTTTCAAATATCTCAAATTACACTCACTGCAAGTTTGGACCAGATTTGCCAAATTTGGTGAAATTCATATCTATACATCTCCAAAAATTCCACAAATATTTAGGCAGCCTCTAGGTGCAATGAGAGGCCCCTCCACCAAAAACCAGCTCAAGGAAAAATCCCTACCTACCTGGAACATTCTGTCGAACACCTTGCATGCACTGTTCTAGCCACATTCATTAAAATTCAGACATTCAGTGTCTGTTTCCTTCGTCAGATTCACTCACGCGTCAACAGTGCACTCTGGCACGTTGCGCACGGCCCCTTCCCCCTGGACAGCACCCCGCACGCGCACTTGGCGCCTTCCTGCACCGTCGGACCGCCTATATAAAGGGCTCCCGAGTTCGCCCTCGAGCACACACCCCCTTTGCACCTCACCAGCACCCTGCCAGGCCACCAAGGGGACCCCGAGGAGGTCCTCTTCCCCAGCTCCGGCCGCCCCATTCCGCCTCGGCCTCCACCCCGATTCACTCCGGTGAGGCCATCTCCGGCGCGCTAATCACGTCAACGACCCCCTCGTGCTACCACAAGTCTAACCCCCTCCTCAATTTCATCTCCGCAGCACTCTCCAACGAGACCCACGACTGCCCGAACCGCCATCCGCCGAAGCTAGGGCCGCCATCGACACAGTGCTCGCCGGCGACCACCACCACCACCCACGGACGCGGAACGGTGCACTGATCTCAAAGGTACACTCCGATCACCTTGCCTCGCCGTGGATCGCCGCCGGCGACCACCGCACCTCTCGGGCGCCGTCGCGCTCTGTTCCTCTGTTTAAACTTTCAAACCCGACAGGTGGGGCCCGCCTGTCAGCCTCACAATCGTTGTTTTTATTTTTCTTAAACGAAACGTTATCTGTACTTTTCCGCAGAACCCCCTGGGAGTTTTCTGTTTCATTACAGATGAGTCCTTGGTTTAAAACACTTATAACTTTTTAACAGAAGGGAATTTTTGAGTGATTCTTCTTCTGTTCTCTTTAGATTTTTGTCTAGTTTTTTATCATATTTATTTGAAAAATATTTGGAACACTTTTCTGTACACTCACGGTATTTACGTTACGTGCGTATTTTTCTTTATACCGTAGATACTGGAGGAGGTGACGGAGCGGCAAACTTCGCACAGTTAGACTCCGACTACTCCGAACCAGGCAAGCATGTTTGAACTCTTGATATGATGAGTGTTGTTGCATGTTTGCATTTTAGTATAGTCATGGCATGTTTATGAACATCACTTTGCATGATATATCTCATGCACATAATCGGAAAATATGTTTTCGGAAAGCATTATGTTGTTGGATACATATTTGCAAAGCCATGTGTTGCTATGAGGATGGGTAAGAAGGCAGTGTTGTGACATGCCAGTCTTATGCCGGATTATTTGACTTCCGTGTCGTCATGACACCATTCACATTCCCATTCATTCCACCCTATACTGTCACATGTTTTCCGAAAGGAATATGGCATAGTAAGTTGCAAATCGTTTTCCTGGTACACACAAAGTGGAGAGGCCGGGATGAGGGTTCCATGGCCCTGGATTAAAGCCCGTCATCCGGTCAGGGGGCATGGGTGTTTCCGGTTGGGACCGAGAGGGGGGCACCCCTTAGAGCGCGCGTAAAGAAATTTGATCCCATGATATTCGAGGTTGTGGCCTCCCCGTCTCAAAGTTTTTCTTGGACGTTGGGCAGGGTGATTCCTGGCAACGTGAGGTGAAATGAGTGTGTACTAGTTAAATGTGTTTCTACCGAAAAACCATAAACGGAACTAGTCCTTCGTGGCTACGGAAATCCGTTGGCTGTGTTCAGTTCTTCCAAACTCTGCAGAGTCTCAACCTTTCGATTATCTTGTACTTTGTTCGAGTACTATAACTATCTATCTTGTCAAGTATCAGCCTCAGTGACAAAACTCCGGTGGGATTTATGTGTGATAAATCCAGTTAAAAGATTATTCTTGTGGATGGACTAATTGTTGTTCACTGTTATTATAAGCCCTGTCTGCGACGTCGCTTAGACGTCCGACGGTGGCGGACCTGTTATTTACTTTTATTATAAGCCCTGTCTGCGATGTCGCTTAGACGTCCGACGGCGGCAGACCTGTTATTTACCTTTGTTATAATCCCTGTCTGTGATGTCGCCCAGGCGTCCGACGGTGGTATTTCTTTTAAAGCCCTGTCTGTGATGTCGCCCAGACGTCCGACGGTGGTATTTTTTTTAAAGCCCTATCTGTGATGTCGCCCAGACGTCCGACGGTGGTATTTCTT
>NC_041386.1:726950699-726987032 GCF_002162155.2 Triticum dicoccoides
TGGCATTTCTTTTAAGCCCTTTCTGTGATGTCGCCCAGACGTCCAACTGTGGCATTTCTTTTAAAGCCCTTTCTGTGATGTCGCCCAGACGTCCGACTGTGGCATTTCTTTTAAAGCCCTTTAAGTGATGTCGCCCAGACGTCCGACTGTGGCATTTATTTTAAGCCCTTTATGTGGTGTCGCTTAGACGCCCGACTGCGACATGCATTTTATTTGTTTACCTTTCGAGGCGTCGCTCCAGACACCCGATCGGTTTTGTTTTCAGCTTTTAATTTATTTATCAAGTCCTGAAATTCTTATCATCGTTATGAGCATCATCCTTTATTCATGTCGCATGCATGCATTCATTGATTATATCTTTTGTCCGAACTGTCTTGCGAGTACTTTCAAGTACTCACCTGGCTTGTTGATTTGTCCAGATGCTGATGAAGGCGATCTCTTGGATGAAGAGTTTGATAGCGAGTCCGACGCCTAGAGGAGTCCCAGTCAGTTCCGTGCGATCCTTTCTTGATCATTGTATTATCCGCTTCCGCAAACCCCGAATAAATCCATCGAGCCTCACCTCGATGCTCGATGTACTGCCAGTAGAAGTCAAGTTATCCACCACCACTTTTCCCTCGAGCTAGTAGCATGCCACTCCACCCCTGAGTCATATCCGCCCATATGTACAATATTGGCGAGTCTGTAATAAATTGTTGAGCAACCTCAGCTCAACCCTGTAATATATTTGATGCTACTGGTTCTCTGCTTATCAAGCTTTTGTCTACCAGAAAGGATGACTTTTCCTATACTGGGATTTAAAGATTGGTTTTCTCAATAAATATTTTTATTGAAAAACCGGTCGTGACATGTATGAAATTTAAAAAGCTGGACGCTATAGCATTGGGTTCATTGACCCAAATACCATTAATGAAGAAACATGGACATATCCATGGTTCAAAAAGAAGTAGAGAAAAACATGCTAGAGTTCTTGAAGCGCCTCAATACCAATGAACATATACTACTTCCTTACAACTACATGTGAGTCACACTGTCTTTTACTACAAATTAAGTTTGTACTTACTAGCTAGCTAGATGTTAATAATTAAGTGTATAGGGGTTTAGGGTAGTTGATGAGTGTTATGCACATGCCCGCTTAATTAAGACATGCAAATGTGTGTGCATGCAGTTACCATTGGATCTTGTTAATTATTAAAGTTGACGAAGGAACAGTTGAAGTACTGGACTCACTACGTAAAGAAAAACACACCTACTCAACTGTGAAGGGGTAGTCGACAGGTAATTTTAATCATTATTAACTATATGTCGGCCTCTTTAGTTCGTCATTTCCTGATATCAACTAGTTAATAACTCGTTTATTTATTTTCTTTGCCGGCGGGCATGGCTTGGGCAAAGTTCGGGAATTCGAAAGAGGTTCCAGGCGAATGGAAAGAAAAGGTGTATTGGTTTCGACTCAATGTATAATTAATTAAGTAGTACTAGCTAGCTACCATGCATCTCTTTAATTCCAGGCTATAGAACCGGCACTAAAGCCCCTTACGAACCAGGCTATAGCCCGGTTCTGTACTAGTGCATCTCTTTAATTCTAGTTTCAATACCATTAATTATCATGCTTGATTAATTATTATCTAATTAAATTCTATTCTCGTAAAGGCCCTGAAGCAGGCACAGGGGAGAGATAAGTGTGCATGCTGCAGTTTCGAGAAAAATCGCATGATGACGCCTGAAAGGACAAAAACTGATAGACATCTATGGGTACGCGCGTTTGACAGAAAACTATTCACAATTTTTACGTCATTATCAATATCTAGTCACATAATTAATACACATGCATATTGATCTCCTTCTTAACAGTTCGAATTGGTGCGGGACACGCTCGTACCAGAGGAGCGCATACAAGCACTTCAAGAGGAAATAGCGGGATTTTTGGTCGACGAGGTCATAGATCCCAAAGAGGAATTCTACTACGAGCTATCGCCCCAATGAACTACTCCTAATTGTCATCGTGCTCCCAAGGCACCAAGGAAAATGCCACTGACTCTGAAGGCTACATGTAGGAAAAATTGTATATATATATATGCATGTGTATGTGTGAATAATGGTGTACATGTGGTTGTGAGACATTCGATGGTACATATATATATATATATATATATATATATATATATATATATATATCGGTTCTACGAGAAATTCTATTTACATATATGCATAACGTGTACAATATGTAGTATCGTAAAATACCAACAAATGAAAAAGAATTAAATGGAAAACACAAATTTAAAGGAAAAATAAATAATAAAACCAAAACCCCCCAAACTTTTTAGTACCGGTTGGTAACACAAACTGGTACTAAAGCTCTCCCCACACCCGGCCCTGACTCGTGCCACGTGATGACCCTTTAACGGCGATTCGTGCCTAACCGGTACTAAAGGGGTGGGGGACCTTTAGTCCCCACCCTTTAGTGTCGGTTACAGAACCGGCACTAAAGCCCCTTACGAACCGGGGCTATAGCCCGGTTCTGCACTAGTGTCGGCTCAATACTAGCACCCACTAGCAGAGGCTGGAACAACCCGGAGGTCAGATGAAGGGTCTTCCCCATAAAGATAGATTAGTACTTGGAAGGTTCAGATGAATGAAGGGCTGAAACAAGGCAAAAACTATTCAATGGGGTAAATAAATATGAGCAATCCGTGAGAATAGCAAACCCCTATCTCTTAAAAAGAAGAAGATAGATAGGTCCACGAGTTGAGACAGAGAATTTCTAACTAATCAAGTAGGAGTTTACCCACGAGAGTCAGAGGCTGCATCATCAAAGGGGTATAGAAATAATTCAGAAGCACTATGGCCTGAAGCGAAGGGCAGGAACGAACGGAATCAATGTGTTCCAATTTATCCGGAGTAAGGACAGCAGCTGAGAAGGGACAAAAAAATAGCGTAGACAAAAGGTAGGACCAGATCATGCGAAGAGCTCTTCGCCCTATTGATTAGGAATCTCGATTAGAAACCACCAGGCCATGTCTCCCGATAAAAGATGATCCCCACAATGGATGTCAGGCCTTGGCTTTACAAAATCTGATTGGATCCGCACTAGAGGATAAGAATACAGATAGGCTGACTAAGAAGATCTTCAAATTGTCTTACCTGAAAAGATGAGTTATTCAAAGGAATACCTGAAGAATAGAATAGAATAGAATAAACACATGGCACAGCTGGGTACTAGAATAGTAGTTGATAGAAGTTCTAGTCACTTAAAAAAAATAACCACTGCTTAACTTAATTAGATCGATGAAGATAAGCAAGCGGGTTCGGGCAGTTAGTCCTATTTGAAGGTAAGAAGTTCGGGTAGTAAGGGGGCTAGGTTTATATAGGGGCTATATTTTTGATAAACATATGGTCTTGCTCATTTCTCATCAAGGAATGGAGATTGGGTTGGTGTTTGGAAGGGGGATTCAGTAAACTGACCTTGGCCAGCAAGCAGAAAAAGGACTGACGTCTTGGGGCGCGGTAGCGCGCGTACTCTTCTTCTGCGAGACTCCATCCAAATCCACCACTTACTTGTTGGTTGGTGTTCCATTCTGTTATCTTAGACTATGCTGCCTTCTTCAATTCCATTCTTTGTCTCCCTAGTCGAAGTCTTCTTGCTGGCCCAACCCAACATGCATTTTAGAGTGCCGTGCCAGGGCGATAGGCGCTCCGCCAGTCACGCATGATCTCCAGAGCCTTTCTTGGCTATGTAAATATAGGGCCGCAATAAGTGCAAGATCCTCAACAAAATGGATTAAGGTGGGCTTCGGATTTTTCATAATTTTTTTCTGTCTTTTCATCAAGTTCTTGTTTGATCTGCCGCTATTATCACAATATCCCTCCTTTTAGGGTTAATGCTATCAATGGTGAATCGATCATTCGCTATCCTTTTTTTAGAAGAGCTTTTTTGAATGGAAGAAAAGTAGTGAAACCCGCGATGGCTACTGAATAACCTCCTTTGATTTTTTTTATAATAAACCATTTGACCATTTTCTTCGTTCGCCAAATCTTCTTCAGTTCTATCCAAGCTCGGTTTTGTCTGAATCTTTGTGGAAGAAGAAGCGGTTCGCCAGCCGCTACATCCAGGGATCCCACAAAATCATTAAACCTGGCGGCTGCTCGCTCTTTGATCAGTGATTCACCGGCCACTAGATATGATGAAGAATCTCTCAAAAATCCGCTTTTTGATCAGTGATTCACCAGCCACTACATTCTTGGATCCCACCTTATTCTCAAACCTGGTGGCTCGCTTGATTGGCAGTCCTGTAAGCTCATCTTGCATACAAATTTTGGGGGTACCAGGGCCTGCATCCACCAAGAACATTTCATCCCTTAAGCATAAGCGTAAAACTGAAGATTGTGAGGCGTTTCCACTACATAATAAGAAACTAGAATTAGATCTTGGAAATGATCGACTCCAATAGATGCTCATCATAAGCTTTTTTTCCTCCTATTCCTATTGATCAGAAGTATCCAGCAGCGCCACGCCAGAGTGACTTCTGAAGTGCTACGGACGGGACGAAATCCGGCAGCCAGTTGCTGGCTCTGAATAACCAGCCCAGCAAGAAGCTAAATTCTTCCATAACATAACATAACGGGGCGGGGTTGCACGCGAGCCGAGTGACGTAGGTGCACAAAAGTACTTTGCGCCACAACCATCTCTTTTTTATAGGTTCTACGAACCGATGCCTCCTGCTTCATCTGGTAAAAAAGAGTCATAGATATGCCTGTAATTAGAAGGAAGAACCGCCATAAAAATCTTCCTCGTGTATCGTCTGTAGCGGAACTATGAACGGGAGCTAGCAATTCGGATCGTATTGAAAAGGTTCCTAAGACACAGCATGGAAGAGTCAAAATATTCAGAAGCGAGGTCCAAGAATGAAGAAGGGGTAGAATTACTGAATGAATACGAGCTGTGGCTAATACCCGAGGCATAAAAGACGCATTTTCTATGGGATCCCGAAACCACCAGCCACCCCGACCTAATTCATGATGAGCCCACCAACTTCCTGGCGAGATGCCTACGGTTAAAAACAACCGACATGTCAAGATCCAAATTCGAATTGGTTCCTGGTCCTGGTCAGAGACCACCGTGTTCGCGCCGACGGTCCAACAAAGAGGCGAAGTAGTGGTGTCTTTCTTTCCATTACGAACGACAAGCTTCACCTGCTCCCTCCCCGTGTCCATTAGCGCTCCTGTCCAGAGGGAAGAGAAGGCAAAAAAGCGCCGCCGAAGCTGCATGAGCAGGCTTCTATTGCTACGCAACAATAGAGTAGGCGCGCCGCCCACAAAATGTTTGAATGATCGGGTAAAGAGCGAGCTTCTTATATGGGATCCGACGCATCCAGCAGAGCGAAGCAGCGTTCCATTCTTTTCGGCGGCATCCTTCCGCATTGGCGGCGAGTGGAGTGCCACAATCCCATTCATCATTTTTGATCTACATAACACAAAGCCCATAGCACTGGCGACATCTCCGGCATAAATGCAAGGAGGATGTATAGCTGATATAGGATCTTGTGGAACTGTATTTGATTCTGCAAGCGGTTCGGTACGAACGAAGAAATTTCGAACAAAAGGATCGGAACTCGCTGATAGGAAAGGAGAGAAAAACAAAGCAATGCCAAGAGCTTCGTCAATCTTCTGTTCATCGATAGACGAAGCTCTCTCTTTTTCATCTCGTGCCAGATGTAACAAAAGATTAGTCCTTTTTCCTTCTCGCGAACCACGGGAGCGCCCAGCGCCCAGAAGAGCAAAGCTCATTTTCAAAACAGGGTCAAGCGGCGCATTAAAAAGGGCTGGCCCGTTAAAAGGAAGCTTACTTTGCGAACGAAGTTCAGAATCAACAAGGGTTCTCCCAACGAAGGGAGTGTACAACTGGGGCGCAACCCAACTTTTTTGTTGGAGAGATAGAATGGAGTTCTTCACGAAGTTCGAGACAAAGGAAAAAAATCAAAGTTTCTCTATAGCCTCTTCGTTTTGAGACTTTATGGCTTTGGGGTCGACCCCGGTAACAAAAAAGGAATCCATAAAAACTGGGGATCCAACACCATGATAAAATACTACCCTCATGATTAGACCATGTCCCTGCGATTTGATAAAAAAATGGTGCATTAGCGGTTAATACGTTGTAATTAGATAAGTTATTTGGAATATGACGGAACGAAAGACCAAGGAAAGGAAGAAGAATGCACCAAAATGCAAGTGCTGCACCAAACGCTAGTGGTTGTTTCTTGTTGTAAGTGAATGCAACAAAAAGACCCGGAAATAACAAATAATGAGAAAATTCATTTATAGACATTTCATGCTCATTTCCAAATTTATGCTTAGTTATTCCCATCATCCGGTAACCACAGGATGATCCCAATCTCCTTTTAGTAATAGATCTTTTTGATATGTCTCAGTCTCAGCGGCAAGGAAGAGAAAATGCATCGAGTCGTTTATCAAGAAAGTGGACGAGCATGGCGGTCCCTATATCTCTGAGGGGTGTACCACTTTTTTTTTTCAAGTCAGCTTAAGAGGTTCAAAAGAGAAAGTCACTCTCCTTATTCTTGGCTAGTGGAATGGAAGCAAGACTCTTTCCTATCCACTTTGCCGAGGGGAGAGAACTCAAAGATAACTCAAGCTAGACAGAAAGGTGCAAAAGTCCACAGTTTCTTAAGGATCCTGTAAGCAAGTAGGTTAAGATTGTCATTTAGCTTCAATTTCTTCAGTCTCACAAGCGGGTCCGCATGCAACAAAAGAAATTGTATTTTCCTACTACTCCGACCTTGCCCTGAAAGGATAAGGAAATTGGATATGAGCGAGAGCCAGACTGACTGTTGGTCCAATGCTAGTGGAGGATTCAGACTAAGGACCCCCCTGTGGCGGCTACTCATAAGAAGATGAAGGATTGAAAGAGGACTGATCACCCCTCTGATTTGTGATCTTTTAATAGAAAGAAAAAGCCTTCTCTCAGACTTAAAGGTAAATGAAAGCGGGATTTTTTTTCTCTCCTCTAAGCTAGCAGCAAGTCAAGTAATCTGAGAATGCTGCCCCCAATCCGTAGCTGAGGACGAACTCAACTCATAAGCTTTTTTTGAACCAAGCACCTGTTGTAGAAATGAAAAACCACCCACTAGCAGAGGCTGCCGGCGAGGCGCACGGCGGTGGTGCTGCGATGCCGTGGGAGCTCATGGATCATGAGCTACTGTGGCCACACCACGCTGAAGAACCTAGATGCGGGCTGGGCGGACTTCGCCATTCACAACCGTCTGCACGTCGGAGATGCGTGTGTGTTTGAGCTGCTGTCCGGGGATGCCGAAGATGTCGGCAAGGGTGAGGTGGTGCTCGAGGTGCAGGTGCTCCGAGGAGGCGGCCTGCCGGAGCCCGAGGATCTCGCAACCAAAGGAGACACCACCGACGAGCCCATCGTCATCGTGGACCAAAGCTAAGCTTCACCTGTTGCTGGTGAAAGTCGATTCAATGTCTTCTTGTAAGCCATTGACCACTAATTATTAGCTTGCGTTTCATTCTCTAAGTCTATGTGTCGTCTTGTAATTTGGTCATGAAATAATCAGTTTGCTCAAGACCAAGTATGCATAGACTCTTCGTCAATTCCACTATCTTCCTCATTTCTTCTTATGGCCGCATGTGCAAAAATATCTGGCATAATTAACTGCAGATAATATTTTTGAGCAAACAAGACAGTACTATTGCAGAAGGAGCAATTTATTACGCCCACCCGCCAGTGTTGTGTCTCTATGCTCCGTGGGTTATTTAACCACATTCTCTTTCTACCATACAACAATTGTCGGTTGAACACGTAAAAAAACAATTGTCCGTTGAAACAATGCAAGAAATAGAGATTTTTATACGCCTGGCAAATGAGGTATCTCTCCATGCTTCAAGCTCACACCTTGCTTCCACGTACCAACTGTTGGCAAAATCAACAAGGAAAATAAAAGGAGAACCGGGGTTAGCTTGGGAATAGGAGACATCGGAAATGGAATGTCTCGCATGCGCAGTGTGGCATGGTTCCAGGAAGATAGACTTCGTTGTCCACAACCGGTTCCTCATCAAAGAATGTGTCTAGGCGGCTGACGTGTGCGACTGCGCGGTGCGACAATGACGTGTGCGACGGCGCGGTGCTGAATCAGTTAACTGCAATAAATGTACAGTACTGTTTGTCCGACTGTATTTCCAATTACCAAAACAATAATTATTGTTATTAGAGTATAATTTCAGTGATCTTCTTTGTTCTTTATAGCTGAAAATATAGTTGAACTTAAATGGATCATCACTGAAAGATTTTGATTTATATAGCTGATACTGTAGGCAGTGACGGTTAAATTTTACGTACTGTTATCAACCTTCTGTTTTACCTGCTTACATGTTCTTTACACCTGGTCTCGGTGATAATGGCATTTGACAAGGCAGTAACCGAAGCGGTAGGCTTCGTCAGCGCAAATACTACCTCCGTCTAGGTGAATAAGTCATCCGCGTAGTCCTAGGTCATCGATTTCAGGAAAATTATATCACTAGATTTGCACATGGATGTAGTTTCTAAATATATATTTTTTGTCACATATAATACATATTTAGATAGTTAAATCGTCGACCTAGAACTACGCAAATGACTTATTCACAGAGACGGAGGTAGTATCTGTAATCTTAACAATCTGCCTTTCCACGAATGGTTGTAACAGGGGATATATTGTTGTATGTATAATGTTTTGTGGGGGTAGTTTCATACATAATCTTATATTGTTGTAACCTCGTATTAAAAAAAAAATCCTTGGCAATTATTTAGAGCCAATGTATATGATTTGTCGAATATTTTGCAAAAATGTGCAGTGTAGCGTAGCTCTGATGAATAGTCGAATTGTCAAACTAAAATACAAATGATGGGCGCAGAAACTCCCATAGACTCGAGGAAAAATAAATCTAGGGGTGATGGATGGGCATTGGCAGCTCCATCTTCTATATCTACATAGCTACCCCCAACTAACTATTTCTCTCAACTTGCAAGCATGCCACATCATAGCACACTATGCATGAGAAAAGGCCCACCCCAACTACCATATGTCTCTCAACATGCAAGCATGCCACTTCATCACGACATGCATGAAAAAAAGACTCACCTCAACATACAAACATACATGAGAATTTTCATTCTATTATGCTATATATATTTAATAATTCTTTTGCAACTATATAGTAATCAAACATAATAAATTATATGTATTTTAATTTCATATTATTACTTCAAATATTCATGTTTCATACAATGAATCACATTGAAATATGTTGCAAAATATACCCGCAACGTGCATGGTATCATCTAGTACTTACCAATGTTGGGAGCAGTGAAAAAAACTCTATATGTCTGTATGTCTGTTATAAATCATTTAATTGCTTTAATTCTGTTATACTGCTGGTTGGTCGGTTCTCTTGCTATTTTTACCGTGGTGACTTGGTAAAGTTCAGAAGGCTTAAAGTTGGTTGCACAGTCGATCCACACTGAGTAGTGGAGTTTCCTGTTTTGCTCTGCTCTTCTTTGCTTGCCTGCTCTGCTCCACACTGAGTAATCACTTGGCTATAGCTTGAAAATAACAAAATCATCACAAATATTTTGCTAAAATATCGCACCTGTCACTAAATCACAATTTCATCTTAATAAAGCTTAGACTGATTGTTTGATGGACAGACATGTTTAGGCCAACCAAAAGACCACATCTATATCCATCCATCCCTTCCACCCTTTTCTTGGCTTTTCTGGTGGCATGTGCACATCATTATTTATGAAAGTCCAATAGTCAAAAAATAGCTGGTAAAACAAATTCCAGATAGATATTAGCTGGTAAAACTAATTCTAGATATATATTTTCTGCAACCAGACACGCCACACTGCACTATATATGACGACTGATAGAATGTGTTCTTGCCATGCTCAATAGTTATTTAACCACCTTCCTCTTTCTCGCACACATATATATTTGTTCTAAACAATACAAGGAAGAATAAATTTAAATACGACTACCAAGAACCAATTGAGTGTGTTCTCTCCTTGCTTCAAGGTCAACAACTTGCTCACAGACACTAATTGTTAGAAAATGCAACAAGGAACTTTAAAAGGAGATGGAAGGTTAGTGTGAGAATAGGAGACATCAGAAATAAAATGCTTACAAAAGTCAATAACCTGCACACAACAAAATGTTTTCGTCATGGATACACCTTACAGCCAACAACCAGTTCTTGGTCAATGGCGCTTGTGTCTTCGAGCTAGTCATTGGTGCCAAACAGGGGATGCAGGTGAGTTTCAAAAAAACAGGGGATGCAGGTGATGGTCAAAGTCCATGTACATTGTACTTAGTTGGCGGAGGGAGGTCACCTCCAACACTCCGGACTATGCTAACCACGGGCTTAGAGGTCAAGTTATGGTAGGCTTCTATTTGTGTGGCATGGGATATCAGTTATTGCCTTTTGCAGGTTGTTAAATTGCAAAGTCCTATACTGGTCAACTTATGTTGGTCAGTTTACTAATAGAGTTGGTTTGGTTAGTGAACTATGAAATTCAGGTGGTTGGGGGGATATGCCTTGCTCAAATACACGATGGATTATGGTATGTAATTCCCCGAAATTAGTTCCAGTAATTCAGATCGGGACCATGTCTCCTAGGAACATGGAGGGAAACCCACATTGGCACATTGCCAGACAATATTTTCGTGTATTCTTCTCTTGCATCTCACAACTTGAAGGAGCACCTTCCATTTCAAATGATTTTATTTGCATGGTGTTGACTCTTGTTTTGCAACCCACCATCAACATGGACTAGATGTGGGTAGTGCGTGAAGTCATAATGGGCTTCTTGTGGCTTGTGGAAGTGGATTCATTCTAAGTAGGTCTTAACAAAGATCCACCAGCACCTTAAAAGCAAGTATCCCACCCTCAAGCTTTGCTGCTAAAAATTGGTGAAAGCCATAAGTAAATATTTTAGGTTGTAACATCCACATAATTTGGTGGATCATCTTCGCGCCACCGCACTTCCGCACCACCGTTCCCATCAACAATAATCTTCCTCAGCCTTGCCGATGACAGCCTGTCGTCTTCCTTCATGTCGCTCCGCTGAACAACAATCGATCACTTCATCGCTGCACCACCCAGGTCGCCACCTCGGGGAAAGTGTAGCTTCAAATCGACCTAGCTCTGTTACCAATTGTCCGAACTCACACACATGGTCGATCACATCAAATCACATAATGAGCACGCACACAAAAAACTGTTAGCCGAGGGTACGTCTCATACCCATAACTTTCCTTTTTTTTTTCCTTCTCGTTTCTCCTTTTTCTCTCTCTACTCGACGTTACAACCTTGTGAGTTGCTGCAAATATATATGCAGCAACGTATAAGACAAAACAAACCTAGTTGAACAGCAATCCTATACCTACCTGGACTCAAACTGCACCGTATTACTAGTCTTGGACACGTACGATCCAAACTAGTACTACTCGGACAACGTACTAGACCACGTAGCGAACTTGACCTACTAATCAACCTAAGCCCTAATTACACTAGGACCCAGACTTGCAGCTTACTCAAGATTATTTCTAACATGTGTTGCCCGTGCCAGCGTGTGTGCATGTGTGTTTAGGTCGAGTGTGAGTCGAGCCGGTGTGTGGCCGGGCTCACGGTCGTATGGCGATCGTGGGTTGTTGCAGCGGGCGCTAGCGATCGCGTGATGGTGACCAGGTCGTGAAGACCGGATCGCCAGGACGGGCATGCGTGCGTGGGGTGACTAAGCAGTCCCTGAGCGCTACGTCTTGGCCAGCTACATAATCGATGTGCTCTCGTTGGTCTGTTAGCACGAGTTTGTTGTGAGCATGGTGGTGCATCCAGGCTGTTAGGGAGCGTGGTTAGTCTAGAGAAAAGCTAAACACAAGGCGTTTGAGCGCTTGGGTGGCGTACGTCACCGGAAAATCCTCTCCATGTGCACCTCTGGTGGCGCCGCCTCTTGCAGCGAAAAATAGCGGCGCTGCGAGAGGCGGCATCAGCAATTGGCATAACAGTCTTGTCGATCTGAGGCGACGGCGACGGCACGGCGAACTCCATGTGTGATGGAGACTGGTGGTGCAAGGTGGACGCCGTTGGCGGCGTGATGCTGCTAGCGGCCGGTTCGTGTCTCCATCATCATCGAGCCGCGTCACGAGCGATGCAGAGAGGTATGCTGCCTGATAAGTTACGGCACCGGCGGCATGGAGCTGATGGACATGGAGTTGAGGCCATTGCAATGTGGAGTTCCATGTATGAGTCGTCGACAAGGTGCGTCATCGTTGGTGAGTCATCAGCGAGTTGTGGCACTGGTGGCGAATATTTGGCTACAGTGAGATGCCCCAAGAGGAGAACGCGGTGTGATTCTGTCGCTTGGGTCGGTGCGATAGCGATGACGGTGGTGCAATGCCATCGTCATCATGGAGAGTTAGTGCGAAGCCAACAAATATTGCAGTATGATGCTGCAGCAAGGTGCAGGTGTTCGGCGTGGCAACGACGTCGTCCACGACAAGATGAAATTGGAGATGGGGTGACAAGATTAGGGAGGTGAATGTTAGGTTTAATCTTGTCAAAAGAAAGTAGTGTACCAACTGTGAGCATGGCCTGCATGCAAGGAGAGCTGGATAAGGACTCGTGCATGTACGGCTTGGTCACAGGTAGTTGCCGTGGCATTTGGATAATGGAGATAGATTAGTTAGTCAGTTAGTGCATGTAACTGGGGCAATGGGTCAAGTAGTGGCTGAGTGTAGCAGCAGGCAGGTGTTCGTGGTGTTAGTTGCCGGGCTAGGCTGGGTGTGAGTCCCTTGTACTTGGCCGTTTAAGGTGAACAAGTGAATGGAAAAAAGGGGAGGCCGTGAGGGCTGATGAAACAATGTACACTACAGGAATCGACTACTTTGCCATCTGCCATAGCAGACGGGAAAGAACAAGTCCACCGACAGCAAACCTCTTGCCCGTCTGCCATGGTCGGCAAACACTCCCGACACTGAAAGTCACGGTAATGACTTTGTTTGGCGTCTGCATAAAGACAGAAGACGGCAATTTGCCGTCCGCTTTCCTGGCCAAACTGACGACAAATAAAATGGACGGCGAAGAATAACTATTAGCCCCGTTTGGTGGCTAACGGCAGACTTTGTTGGCTGCCTGCTAATAGCAAACAACCAAAGCCCTTGTCGTCTGCTATATGACATCAACAGGGTTGTGCCTGCACGTCACACTTGCGCTGTCTTTGTCGTCTACCTGGTAGGTACTTGCCGTCTGTCAGCAGACAGCATAATGACCCAATGGGTCAGACCTGGTGCTCCCAGATTACACAGGTTGCTGCCATGTGTCCCCTTTGCCATCCGCCCACCGACGACAAAGGTATTTGTCGTCCGCTGGAAGACAACAAAGTGCCTGTATTGCCACTATTTTATTTGTTTTCTTTTATTTCCCTGTATTTTCACAACACATATATGATATATATGTTGAACAAGCTGAAGCATAGGGCATGTATCCAACATCATCGCGAAATGTTGAACAAGAGAACACACAGGCTATTAAAAGAACAAATACATACATAGTTCCACACTTTTCATCCATATCAACAGACATAGTTTCACATTGTTCATCAACACAAATGAAAACAAAAACTAAACACAAGCAGTCCATCAATGCCAGCTTCCATGAAATTAATCATACATGCAAAAATGAGAGTAAGAAAGTTAGAAGAAGAAGAAGAAGAAGAAGAAGAAGAAGAAGAAGAAGAAGAAGAGTAGAAGAATAAGAAGAAGAAGAAGAAGAAGAAGAAGAAGAAGAAGAAGAAGAAGAAGAAGAAGACTAGAAGAAGAAAGAAAGAAGTAGAATAAGAATAAGAAGGAGTAGAAGACGGAGAAAATAAAGAAGAGAACAAGGAACAATAAGAATATATTTTCTTCTTCTTCTCTCATTTTCTCATCTTTCTTCTTCTCTTCTATCTTTTTCTCCTTTTCTTTCTCATTCTTCTTCTTTTATTCTTTCGTTTTCTTCTCTTCTTCTTCTATTCTTTCTTTTTCTCCTCTTCTTTGTTTTTCTTCTTCCTATTCCTTATTTGTGTCATTTTAGAGCTAACTTAGGTAATTATGCCATTTTTAGCTAACTAAGCTTGTTATGTCAATTTGGAGGAAAATAAGGTAAGTGTAGGTCATTTTTGTGCTAACCTAGGTAATTATGCCGTTTTTGAGCTAACTTAGGTAAGTATAGGTCATTTTAGAGATAACTTAAGTAATTATGCCATTTTCAAGAAAAATAAGCTAAGTATATGAAATTTATTAGCTTACCAAGGTTATTATGCCATTTTTGAAACGAATAAGCTAATTATGTCATTTTGGAGGATAATTAGCTAGTATGTCTTTTTTGGGGATAATAAGCTAGAAGAAGAAGACTAGAAGAAGAAGAAGAAGAAGAAGAAGAAGAAGAAGAAGAAGAAGAAGACTAGAAGAAGAAGAAGAAGAAGAAGAAGAAGAAGAAGAAGAAGAAGGAAGAAGAAGAAGAAGAAGAAGAAAGAAAGAAAGAAAGAAAGAAAGAAGAATAAGGAGTAGAAGATGGAGAAAAAAGAAGAAGAAAAAAGGAAGAATAAGAATATATTTTCTTCTTCTTCTCTCCTTTTCTCATCTTTCTTCTTCTCTTCTATCTTTTTATCCTTTTCCTTTTCATTCCTCTTCCTTTATTCTTTCCTTTTCTTCTGTTTCTTCTTCTATTCTTTCCTTTTCCCCTCTTCCTTATTTTTCTTCTTCTTATTCCTTATTTGTGCCATTTTAGAGCTGACTTAGGTAATTATGCCATTTTTGAAATGGATAAGCTAATTATGTCATAAGTGAACAAAATAAGCTAATTATGCCATTTTGGAGGATAATTAGCTAGGTATGTCTTTTTTGGGGAAAATAATCTAAGTATGTGGCATAATAGGGCTAACAAGCATGTAAGAAGCTAAGTATGCATTTGTAAGGAAAGCACTAGAGAAAACTTACTGGAGGACAAGCGCCGGGCCGGGGTTCCTCAAGTCGGTTTCACCTGGAGAAGGGTTGTGCGATGCGGCTCCAGAGTTATGATGCACCAAAGATCATTTGTAAAGTCTCGTTAGCATGCTGACATCACATTCTTTGGCCGATGGCCGTCCAACATCTTCAGAAAAGTGGCAGGCAGCCTCTGGAGTGTGGGTCAAGGAGTGATGTAACAAACAACAAAGTTATCATAAAGACATGGGTGAAGGGGATATCTCTCCTTTTACATACCTCCCTCCTGGAGGAATTCTTAAGTATGATCGTGGAGAACTTGAAACCATCCAACTCGTACTCTGGTGTGGCAAAGCGCAGCCCGCGGTGGCGGCCTCCCCCCATCTCTGATAAGTAGCAGAAGAGAACAATTACTACCCTTACAACATTATCATACAACAATACAATAGCAGAAGTTTTGAGCAGAAGATAATCAACTACACCAAGTTATCATTTCACATTCAAAAAGCAATCCACTTGTGGACATATGATGGCAACAACTAGAACCCTTCAAAACTAGGGTTTTCTTTAGACATGAAACAAAATTGAAAATGTAAACCAAGTTGATGGTGATACCAATAAGAAAACATTACCACTACCAGCCGATATTGATGGTGATATTCAAAGATAACATAAGGTTCAAGTGTAACCAACATAGGATTTTCTCCCTATTTGATAAATTAAATTCATATATATGTTTGCTAGGTATCTCAGAGGTGCCCATAATATCTCTTATATATAGAGGGAGTATGAAAACAGCTCCCCGCACAAGGTTCAAGAACATGAAAACAGATGATCCTTTAATTAAAACTACAGACGCAAGCAAAACTACTTAAACTACAAATGATCCTTTAATTAACATGTTGCAGTTACTTGGAGTAACATTTGGTTTTAATTTACTTGGAGCAGTGTCTAGAGCAAGAAGAGATATGCATAATTGAAGTTTTGTGATAAAGGCAGACTCAGCAACATGACGTTGAAAATTAGACTAACAATCTTATATCTTATATCTTATATCTTATCCAGACTTCCAAGAAATTCCCACGTTAATTAGATTTTATGAGCCGTTAATCTGGTGGGACCGAATTATTACGGTGTAGATCGACTCATGACACCATGCGTAAAGAAATCTTGATTTTAAATCATTTAAATAACTTCTACCACAATCTATCTAAGACTCCCGGTCTCTTTTCTTGGTTATAAAAATAGAAGAAGTCCTACGAACTCCCATCTCTCACGTATGTCTTTTCTTTGGCTGGCTCGCTCGCTCACGTTTCTCTCTTCCTTCACGCACCTCTCTCTCTTTCTCAAAACCATAAAATCATCAGAAAAAAAACAAGCCCCATAATCTTTTTTGGTTGGAAAATAGAAGTAAAAAACTTCCAAAGAAAACGCCCAAGGCCCATAATGTTTGGTCGGTCAAAAAAATAGAAGTAAAAAAAAAAACAATCCCAATCTATTACAACTCCATGCCTCTTTTCACGGCCGGAACAGTAGGAGAAAAACTCTCCCCTCCATCTCAAACTACCTAGAGCTCCACGGCCTCATCCTTGATGATTTCTATCTAACAATTCTCCATGATCTATTCCTTCTCATCAACTCTCTCTTCTCCCATGGAAAAATATTCCACCATGTCTCTTCTTCCATGGAAAAAAAATCAATCATCTGTCTCAAGCTGAAGGAGGCAAGTTGAGGCGGGGCATGTATGGAGCTAGCTAGGTTACTTCTTTGTGAATCAGTGTTGGGAGGAGATGAAAATATACTGCAGACTACACACATGTACAGGTGAAGAAATAGTTCGTCTTCTCTCTTTTTCCCACGGAAAAACTCCATCATCTCTCTCGAGCTGAAGCAAGCAGGTTGGGGCGATGCAGCGGGGTGCCGAATCGCAGGTTAGCTCCATTGTTTCCTAGCCGATCGGTATTGAGAGCAGATGAAAATATACGATAGAAACATGCACGTAAAGAAGCTATCAGCTGCTGGATCGATTCAGCTCAGGACGGAGGTATACTATGCTAATCCCTTCGATCTATTCGGGAAAACTCACGCACACGATGTCAAAAATTCTTTGACATAGACTTGTGACGTGCTTGGTCAGATCAAGCTAGCGCGTATGTGTGTGTGCATCACTACATATATGGTCAGAAATAACTTGGCCGATTTGATGACTGTGAGCATGCTCTCAGAGGAATGTAGTCTTCTAGAAGAGATTAACTTGCTAGGACTGTTTCACAGGGATGTTCATCAACTACTTATCACTTCATTAATTAGGAGATGCTTCTAAACTCAATTATCACTATTAGTTGAATTGGGACATGAGGTGAAATTCCTTAACTGCTTGGTTCCCTTCTTGCTTTCGATCTTACATCACATGAATCATGTTAAATTCTTATGCCTTTCTTAATTTCATGGGGAATTACATAAATATTTATGTTATTTTAAGGTGGGATTGTGAGTTCAGCCAGTTTGAGACGGTACAAATGAGCACATTGTTGTTACAGGTTCCTCTTTTGTGTAGGAAGCTTCATGTATAACTCTAATGTTGTGACAATACCATTCTCAACTTACTACCGGTCCTGACCGAAAACAATCATTAAAAATTTATACTGCTTATATTTCCTTCATTTTCTTACATGTGGGTTGGGAGGTGCTCAGCCGGTTATGTCACTAGCTGTTTTCCTTTGGGTAGCACATATTGTTTCCTATTGCCGGTATCGTGTTGTATAGTGATTCCGACCTTTCTAAATATCTCTCTTTTCTCTTGGCTCGACGGAACAATTCCAACACCAAAAAGCAGTATTATTTTCGCAACTTCGACATCACTATTACGATCTTTATTACAAATGACAGATTAATGTATAGTTACGAATAATGAACTTACCTTAATTGTCGTTCTGTAACGATTTATTATGGTTCAATAGGAAATCCCTCGGTTTATTATGTCTACAAAAAAAATAGTTTTTTGCCTAACTTAGGCTCTCCAAAGGCCGAACTGCATGCTTTTATCCAGTTTTGGAAATTCTACATGTTTTATCACGGCCCATGTCTTCTGCTCTTCTGCATATAATTTAATGGTATAGTCATTAGTCCATATGGATTTCTAACAACCACTATTTCTCTTCACATTCTTTGCAGGAGTTGGACGAAAGGCTAATTAGTTACTACGGGTTGAAAATAACAATATCATTCAAGACATATTAGCATACATCGGAAATAAATGTGGAAATGGAAATAAATTGCTCGACTATCTAGATTTTTTATTGTTCAACATTTTTGTTTGAATAGATAAAAGTATAGAAGGCCATAATCTATACATAAGAAAAATACGCAGGATGTTCGGCATCTCTACGTCCTTCCCAGGTGAGACCAACAAACATATGATTAGGGACATTGCTCACACATGATTGTATCTTCATATTAGTGAACTGTTAGCAATATAGTATGATTCTTTGTTATCGGAAAACATATTAGTTTGGTGGCGTTACATGATGATTTCATTTAACTTATATGCATACATTCTTTTGAAATTCACTGTGACTCTAAAGGCATTTTCTTAAAATATATCTCAAGTATTGTGGTCCATATAAAAAAGCCATAATTTTTCAAAACAAAAACTGATAGAAAATTTTAGATCATGGGCCGTGCGAATGGACGGGTTGACGACTAGTATTTATATTTACTAATTGGAGGCACCATTAGAGCTTCCACGTTAATCCTAAACAACTAAACAAATTGTCCGTTTGACCTCCAGATTAATTATCTACAGCCATCGGATGAGGTAGCTTAGGAGTCCTGGGTTATTGTCCCACGTGCAGCTCTTTTAGAGAAAAAAACATTTCCCTAATCCTGCCGGCCTAGGCACAAGCCCATCCTCACGTATGAATAAGTTGTGTATCCATCCGATCCGTGAAAAGTAAAAAAAATCAATCGACCTGAAAAAGGCAAAAGTCCTCGCCCCCTGTCTTATCGATCAACCCCTTCAGCTCGCCATGGATTCTCCTCCACGCAAGAATTGCATCAAGCCACGTTAGAGAAAAAAGCATAATTGCTCTAAGCTTCTTCCCCTTCCTCTCCCCCGTCACTTCTGTGCGCTACCTCCGTCGCATCTTCTTGACTTGCGTTTGCGGGATGTCCTTCTCTTTGCCCAGGGTATCCATGGCCATCCTTGAATTCATATTAGACTAACCGACAGGCGAACTCTCCACGAGCAGACGATCCCAACTACATGTCCTGCAACGATCTAATCACCAACTTCTTCACTTCTGCAGCATCCGCTTCATGAAAGTCGCAGTTTCCTTGATCTGATGAAGGTGCCGTATTTTGTGTAATTTATACGTGTGGGATTCAGGCATGATGGTCTTGAGATCTGAATAGATATTTATTGGAGTTGAGATCTTCTTCCAGCAATACGAGATGCCAGAGGTTAGTTAAGTTTATGATTTATATATAAGAAGATACGAGACAGTTAGTTTTTGCAAAACCAACAATTAACTAATTTATTAAGCATGTATACATATAGCCTTAATTAGTGTGTTTGTGCAGCCAGAATGTAGCAGATTAGGCCAGGGGTGACTTATGGAGTTACAGAAGATGAAGCAGGAGCTGGCCCTACTGCTTCTCAAGGAGTAGGCGGAGGGCGAGTATGTGTACGTGTAGAAGATGAAGGCGAAAGGAGGAGTTCACCAAGGCGCTAACTCTCTTAAGGAATTCCTCCTGCCACAAGCACAATGCCATGACCTAGAGTATGTCCACGTAGGCCTATCTGGCTATCTTAGCTAATGCATGCAAGCAAGGATCGATCCAGGCATGTACGTATATATACTGACAATTATATGTGATTGATTAATTGGCTAAAACTTGAGAGGGTAAAAGGGCAAACCTGGCCAGGCCATGCCAATGGATCACCAACACCGTCAGAATCCATCACGAGGTCATCATTACTTAACAACTAATGCTGGCTTGATATCCCGACTTGCATCCGCCTTAGGAATGTCGACCAAGAGGAAGTACCATCAGCAACTTTGCATAAATATGCCAGCTGGATTGATCTTGCCCATATGTATATACTCCCACAATAAAATACATGCAGACTAGGTTTGGTAAGAGTGAAATTTCAGTCGTTCATGCTATAGTCTGGCTCATCAGAGTGCACCCTGGAAATATTGCTGAAGGGGATGGAAGTCCAGCACTCACTTGCTAATTAAAAAGAGGACTACCAGTCAGGTGAAGTGGCCAAAGACTCAAACTGTGGTCACCCTGCAGTATCTGAAAAAGGTTTACTGTGTTTTCTTGCACAAGATGATCTCTGTTTTTGCTTTACACCTTTCGCTGCACTAGCAGTGTTGCTGTAAGTTGATCCATATAACCCTGTTCTATGTGTTTCATTCTCAATGAAAAATGCATGGAACCGGGCCTGAGAGTGCCTATTGATCGAAACTAAGTTATCATTATGAGTTCATTCAGTGCTATTATTGTATAGCAATCCAGTGACATCAGTGTAAATGTATCCGAATGCATATCCATAATTGCTGTAGTAGAATGTAGTTCGCAGTGAGTTTGTAAAATCTTGCACAACAAACCATATGTACGTCTTCTCTATACTCCTACATTGAAGAAATTCTGAACGTATACACTTCAAATAGGCACACATCAGTACAAATAAACCACACATTCAGTTAGATTTAATTTTGTTTCATTATTCTGCTTAGCATACTAATGTTTTGTCTATTGTGAGGGGAGATAAAAATTCATGCTATAATTGTGAGACTGTTAGTTGCTATCTAAAGTGCCTTGCATGAGCAGAACATTCAGTTGGCTGGGTTGTGTCCTTCAGGTACATACATATTTCCCCATTTCACATTTCATTTTCTTCCATGCATGGTTCTTCTTGGAGACAACAATTGGGTTCTCTTTGCGTTCATATAATTGAATTTTGACCACCTAGCCTCCAATGCCACTGCTTCCTGCGGTTGTTCTGGGAAACCTGCCTCTCCCAGTGTCATATGCTACTTGCAGGCTCGCGGTCCTGTGCATCCGAATGGCATCTTCTCATCGCATAGACTATGCGCCTCCACAGCGTCAACTTTCATCCAGTACAACATTAATGGATGTCTCAGCTTGGATCCCCATATTTTGCCATTTACACAGGTAAGCAATCCTGCCTCTTCCATTTGAATCTAACCAAAAATACAGGTGCCCTTTTTCTTTATTATCTATTTGCAACTTCAAAGACAAGTCTGCTAAGTACGTTGTGACCATAGGTTATTGATATTGCATTAGGGAAATTTACTTCCAAACTAAGCTCCTAAGAGCTTTTTAATCATACAAGTTACATTTATACTCATGCAGTTAGTTCTAATGTTGATCTGTAAAAGCCTATAGCACACTAGCATCATCGGTACATTGTCCTTTTGTTGTTCCAAACAAAACTGAAAAATGCAGATTTTGTTTTTCAATGGCTTTCCAGCAAGATTAATACATGATCCCTGACCACATAGTTTCATTGACCTTACCATGTGACCCTGTGAATTGTTAAATTTATATAATGTAAATAGTTACAGAACTATCAATTTACAAAATTAATAGGCTTAATTCTTGCGGCCAATTGGTAGAAGGTCTTATCTTACTAACATTCTAATGATCAACTTCAGTACTTACCATTTTTCATTGTATGATTTTGACTAAGGACACTGCCCTTTATCCTTTGCCAAAGGTTGTGTTACCATTTAATTTATTTTTATTATGGCCTGTTGATAATTCAGAATTATAAACCTTGAAATTTCATAAATGATGTTTGTGTGTATCCTGGGTGTTTAGTACCAAATGCTAGATTTTCTAAAAGGTTCTAATTGTTGCCGGTATTTTGAATTATCACCTTTAAAAAGATCTTGCACTACTAGTGATACCTCCCGATACCAATACGACTACTTCCTTACAGTGAAGTGAATGTTAGACATTGCAATTATTTGCATCTTTGAGGTAAATGCATGCTTCTTTTTAATTGATTTACTCTTGGGACATTGAACATAATTGTCATTTTAAGTTGTATCGGATTTATCTACTACATGGGTGGCCCAGTATAGTTATTACTTATTGTTGCAAGATAATGACAAGCTTCATCCAATAGTTTTTACGTAAGTTGAGCCTTACAAGCAATATTTGAGTAATTTGAAGTTATGGTGATCGAGTATTGGTTTCTACTTTTCGGTTTGCAAAGTTTTAAAAAACTAATTAGTACTTGAATTCACGTCCACGCAACAAATAATTTGTGGCTTTTACTCTGATCAAAGGCATTTTGAAAAATATACCTTCCACTATAATTCATTTTCTGTGTAGGATCTATGAAAAGTAAAAAAGTTCATATTTTATGGTTCATGGAGTTGTAGCTCTAATTTATAAACCTCTTGAATTACCTTAGTAGGAAAGTATATTGCTATACCCATGACACATTTAAAAATAGACAATGCCAACACTATTGTGACATGTTTTCATTTTTCCAACATATATTAATCACAAGTTTCTTCTACTCAACGTCACTATGTTTCAAAAATATAAACCCGAACGCAAGTAGGAAGGTTTATGTGAACCCCTACAAGAAATCAAACTTAGTCTAACAAGCATTAGGTTTTCAAAATCGTAATAGTTTGGCATATTTGCACAAAGTGGTGGTATTCAAATTCTGTTATATTTACTCTAAAATTATTAATGATTTGTAACACAACCGCTAGCCCGTGCAGGTGCACGGGTTGACGGCTAGTATGCTATAATTTGATCTACTCCCAACAATGCTCGGTGGTACTCTCCAATACAATGAACCATTTGTTACAAAATGAGCCATGATTACAACTTGAGTAATTACAATAAAAAGATATGCCAACCAACATAATTATTGCAGTTCCCCTTTTAACTTTCTAAGCACATCTACTAAAGAAACTACACAAAGTAATACAGCCCTGGAACAAGAGAGAATAGTCTATGTCAGAAACTAGATTGCTCTGCATTACTGATGCTATATCAAGCCAACGCCAGCTTAGAACCATCAATAGGAAGCCATGAAACTAAGAGAAAATCATATATCAACATACAAATTCAAATAACTCTGAATTGTATGAGACAATTTAACCTAACTTTGATATGAGCTAAAACAAAGCATCCTGGCGGAGTTAATTTCAAATTTTGAGAAAAATACAGAACGATTTGGACACCTCCCAACATCGCTCCGTGGTACTCCCCCCAGCACAGAGAACTCTACTCATGAGCTCGAAACTAACAACGAGACCTTCGACCAGGAAATAATTTGGGCTTTATAGCTTAGGGATTCTGACAAGAGATGTGTATGGAGTGGACCAGGGGGGCAGGGAGCGGGGAGACACACTTACTTAACTTTGATGTGTGTGGTTGAAGGAGCAGCGGTCGAGGTCAGGGTGGCGCGTGGCGCAGGACGGGGTCGCCAGGGCGGCGGGGGTGGCGTGGCGACGGGGTTGGCGAGGGGTGGAGAGGGGGTCACCGGGACGGCTGATACGTCCATTTTGCATCATGCTTTTATATCAATATTTATTGCATTATGGGCTGTTATTACATGTTATGTCACAATACTTATGCCTATTCTCTCTTATTTTACAAGGTTTACATGAAGAGGGAGAATGCCGGCAGCTGGAATTCTGGGCTAGAAAAGGAGCAAATATGGGAGACCTATTCCGCAGAACTCCAAAAGTCCTGAAACTCCACGGAAGTTATTTTTGGAATTAATAAAAAATACTGAATGAAGAAAATACCAGAGGGGGGCCATCCACCGTCCACGAGGGTGGGGGCACGCCCTACAACCTGGGCGCGCCCCCCTGCCTCGTGGGCCCCCTGGCAGGCCTCCAGTGCCCACCTTCTGCTATATGAAGACTTTTACCTTGAAAAAAAATCACATGCAAGCTTTCGGGATGAGACACCGCTGCCACGAGGCAGAACCAATCTAGGGCTCCGGTAGAGTTGTTCTGCCGGGGAAACATCCCTACGGGAGGGGGAAATCATCACCATCGTCATCACCAACCATCCTCTCATTGGGAGGGGGTCAATCTCCATCAACATCTTCACCAGCACCATCTCCTCTTAAACCCTAGTTCATCTCTTGTATCCAATCTTTGTCCCAAAGCCCCAGATTGGTACCTGTGGGTTGCTAGTAGTGTTGATTATTCCTTGTAGTTGATGCTAGTTGGTTTATTCGGTGGAAGATCATTTGTTCAGATCCTATATGCATATTAATAACTCTCTGATTATGAAAATGAATATGATTTGTGAGTAGTTACATTTGTTCCCGAGGATATGGGAGATGTCTGGATATAAATAGTCATGTGAATTTGGTATTCATTCGATATTTTGATGAGATGTATGTTGTCTCTCCTCTAGTGGTGTTATGTGAACGTCGACTGCATGACACTTCACCATTGTTTGGGCCAAGAGGAAGGCACTAGAAAGTAATAAGTACATGATGGGTTGCTAGAGTGACAGAAGCTTAAACCCTAGTTTATGAGTTGCTTCGTAAGGGGCTGATTTGGATCCATATGTTTCATGCTATGGTTAGGTTTACCTTAATACTTCTGTTGTAGTTGCGGATGCTTGCAATAGGGGTTAATCATAAGTGGGATGCTTGTCCAAGAAAGGGCAGTACCCAAGCACCGGTCCACCCACATATCAAATTATCAAAGTAACGAACGCGGATCATATGAGCGTGATGAAAACTAGCTTGACGATAATTCCCATGTGTCCTCGGGAGCGTTTTCCTTCATATAAGAATTTGTCCAGCCTTGTCCTTTGCAACAAAAAGGATTGGTCCACCTTGCTGCACCTCATTTACTTTTGTTACTTGCTACCCATTACGAATTACCTTATCACAAAACTATCTATTACCGACAATTTATGTGCTTGCAGAGTATACCTTATTGAAAACCGCTTGTCATTTCCTTCTGCTCCCCGTTGGGTTCGATACACTTACTTATCGAATGGACTACGATAGATACCCTACACTTGTGGGTCATCAAGACTCTTTTCTAGCACCGTTGCCGGGGAGTGAAGCGCCTTTGGTAAGGAAAAATTTTATATAGTGTGCTAAAATTTACTGTCACTTGTTACTATGGAACATAATCCTTTGACGGGCTTGTTCGGGGTATCTTCACCCCGACCAATAGAGCAAAGAGCTGGTCCTCAACCTAGTGAACCTACTGAAAATGTTTACTTTTAAATTCCGTCGGGTATGACAGAGAAACTGCTAGATAATATTTTACAGGAGATGGAACATTGCATCCCGATTTGCACCTAATCTATGTGGATGAAGTTTGTGGGTTATTTAAGCTTGCAAGTATGCCCGAGGATGTTATCAAGCAGAAGGTCTTCCCTTTATCTTTGAAGGGAAAGTCATTGACATGGTTTAGGCTATGTGATGATATGGGATCATGGATGTACAACCGATTGAAATTGGAATTTCATCAGAAGTTTTATCCTATATATGCATCTTGTTCATCGTGATCGTAATTATATATATAATTTTTGGACTCGCGAAGGAGAAAGCATCGCTTAAGCTTGGGGGAGGCTTAAGTCAATGTTATATTCATGCCCCAATCATGAGCTCTCAAGGGAAATTATTATTCAAATTTTTTATGCTCGGTTTTCTCTCAACAATCGATCCATGCTCCATACTTCTTGTACTGGATCTTTCATGATGAAGACTATTGAATTCAGATGGGATTTATTGGAAATAATTAAATGCAACTCTGAAGATTGGGATCTCGACGAAGGTAAGGAGTCAGGTATAACACCTAAGTTTGATTGTGTTAAATCGTTTATGTACTTGACTCTGAGATAGTAACTTCTTTCTGTGAATCATTTGCTACTCATGTTGACCTCCCTAAGGAGAAGTGGTTTAAATATAATCCTCCCATTGAAGTAAAAGTAGTTTCACCTATTAAAGTTGAAGAAAAGACTATCACTTATAATGATCCTATTGTTCCTACTACCTATATTGAGACACCACCTTTCCCTGTTAGGATAAAGGATCATGCTAAAGCTTCAACTATGGTTCGTAAGAGTAATACTAGAACACATACACCACCTGAGCAAATTAAAGTTGAACCTAGTATTGCTATGGTTAAAGATCTCTTGGCTGATAATATCGATGGGCATGTTATTTACTTCTGTGATGAAGCTGCTAGAATTGATAGACCCGACACTAAAAATAAACATAGACCTATTGTAGGCGTGCCTGTTATTTCTGTTAAAATTGGAGATCACTGTTATCATGGCTTATGTGATATGGGTGCTAGTGCAAGTGCCATACCTCATTCCTTATACAAAGAAATTATGCATGATATTGCACCTGTTGAGATATAAGAAATTGATGTTACGATGAAGCTTGCCAATAGAGATACTATTTCACCAGTTGGGATTGTTAGAGATGTTGAAGTCTTGTGTGGGAAAGTTAAATACCCCGCTGATTTTCTTGTTCTTGGTTCCCCACAAGATGACTTTTGTCCCATTATATTTGGTAGACCCTTCTTGAATACTGTTAATGCTAAGATACACTACGAAAAGGATATTGTTACGATTGGTTTAGGGGATATGTCTCATGACTTTAACTTTGCTAAATTTCATAGACAACCCCATGATAAAGAATTTCCTAGTAAGGATGAAATTATTGGTCTTGCTTCTATTGCCGTGCCTCCTAATGATCCTTTAGAACAATATTTGCTAGACCATGAAAATGATATATTTATGAATGAAAGGAGGGAAATATATGAAGTATTCTTTAAATAGGGACCTATTTTGAAACACAACTTGCCTGTTGAAATTCTAGGGGATCCCCCACCACCCAAGGGTGATCCCGTGTTTGAGCTTAAACCACTACCTGATACTCTTAAATATGCTTATCTTGATGACAAGAAGATATATCCTATTATTATTAGTGCTAACCTTTTAGAGCAGGAAGAGGAAAAATTATTGAAAACTCTGAAGAAGCACCATGCTACTATTGGATATTCTCTTGATGAGCTTAAGGGCATTAGTCCAACTCTATGCCAACACAAAATAAAATTGGAGAAAGACGCCAAACCAGTTGTTGATCACCAACGACGGTTAAATCCTAAGATGAAAGAAGTGGTAAGAAAAAAAAATATTAAAGCTCCTGGAGGCAGGCATAATTTATCCCGTTGCTGATAGTCAGTGGGTAAGTCCTGTCCATTGTGTCCCTAAGAAGGGAGGTATTACTGTCTTTTGTAATGATAAAGATGATTTGATCCCGCAAAGAATTGTTATAGGTTATAGGATGGTAATTGATTTCCGCAAATTAAATAAAGCTACTAAAAAGGATCATTACCCTTTTCCTTTTATTGATCAAATGCTAGAAAGATTATCCAAACATACACATTTTTGCTTTCTAGATGGTTACTCTGGTTTCTCTCAAATATATGTGTCAAAAGAGGATCAAGAAAAGACCACTTTTACTTGCCCTTTCGGTACCTTTGCTTATAGACGTATGCTACGTCTTGAGCTAGCGTTGGTTTTTCCCGAAGAGGAGAGGGTGATGCAGCAAGTGTAGGGTAAGTATTTCCCTCAGTTTTTGAGAACCAAGGTATCAATCCAGTAGGAGGCTCCTCAAAAGTCCCACGCGCCTACACAAACAAACTGAGAACTCGCAACCAACGCAATAAAGGGGTTGTCAATCCCTTCACGGCCACTTGCGAAAGTGAGATCTGATAGAGATAGTATGATAAGATAAATATATTTTTGGTATTTTATAATATAGATGCAAAAAAAGTAAAGATGCAAATAAAAGTAGATTGGAAGCAAATATGATAAGAGATAGACCCGGGGGCCATAGGTTTCTCTAGAGGCTTCTCTCGAGAGCATAAGTATTACGGTGGGTGAACAAATTACTGTCGAGCAATTGATAGAAAAGCGAATAATTATGACGTTATCTAGGCATGATCATGTATATAGGCATCACATCCATAACAAGTAGACCGACTCCTGCCTGCATCTACTACTATTACTCCACACATCGACCGCTATCCAGCATGCATCTAGAGTATTATGTTCATAAGAACAGAGCAACGCATTAAGCAAGATGACAAGATGTAGAGGGATAAACTCATGCAATATGATATAAACCCCTTCTTGTTATCCTCGATGGTAACAATACAATACGTGTCTTGCAACCCTTTCTGTCACTGGGTAAGAGCACCGCAAGATTGAACCCAAAGCTAAGCACATCTCCCATGGCAAGAAAGATCAATCTAGTAGGCCAAACCAAACCGATAATTCGAAGAGACTTGCAAAGATAACTCAATCATACATAAAAGAATTCAGAGAAGATTCAATTAATATCCATAGATAAATCTGATCATAAACCCACAATTCATCAGATCTCGACAAACACACCTCAAAAAGAGATTACATCAAATAGATCTCCACAAGAGAGGGGGAGAACATTGTATTGAGATCCAAAAAGAGAGAAGAAGCCATCTAGCTAATAACTATGGACCTGTAGGTCTGTGGTAAACTAGTCACAACTCATAGGAGGGCAAGGATGCTGATGTAGAGGCCCTCTGTGGTCGATTCCCCCTCCGGCAGAGTTCCGGCGAAGGCTCCAAGATGGGATCTCGCGGATACAGAAGGTTACGGTGGTGGAAATTGTGTTTCGTGGTGCCCCTGGATGTTTTCGGGGTCCATAGGTATATATATGAGGAAGAAGTTCGTCGGTGGTCGCCCGAGGGGCCCACGAGATAGGGGGCGCGCCCTATAGGGGGGGCGCCCTCCTATCTCGTGGAGGCTCCGGTTGTTTCTTGACTTGCACTCCAAGCTCTCCGGATCTTGTTCGTTCCAAAAATCACGTTCCCGAAGGTTTCATTCCGTTTGGACTCCGTTTGATATTCCTTTTCTTCGACATACTAAAATAGGCAAAAGAACAACAATATGGGCTGGGCCTCCGGTTAGTAGGTTAGTCCCAAAAATGATAAAGATGTATAAAATAAAGCCCATAGACATCCAAAACAGGTAATATAATAGCATGGAACAATCAAAAATTATAGATACGTTGGAGACGTATCAACATATGCCTTTTGGTTTATGTAATGCACCTGCTACCTTTCAAAGATGCATGATGGCTATATTCTCTAAGTTTTGTGAAAAGATTGTTGAGGTTTTCATGGATAATTTCTCCGTTTATGGATCTTCTTTTGATGATTGCTTGAGCAACCTTGATCGAGTTTGGCAGAGATGTAAAGAAACTAATCTTGTCTTGAATTGGGAAAAATGCCACTTTATGGCTAATGAAGGCATTGTCCTGGGGCATAAAATTTCTAAAAGAGGTATTGAAGTTGATTAAGCTAAAGTTGACGCTATTGAAAAGATGCCATGCCCCAAGGAATTTAAAGGTATAAGAAGTTTCCTTGGTCATGCCGTTTTTTATAGGAGGTTTATTAAGGAGTTCTCTAAAATTTCTAGGCCTCTGACTAATCTCTTACAAAAAGATATTCCTTTTGTCTTCGATGATGATTGTGTAGAAGCATTTGAAATACTTAAGAAAGCTTTGATTTTTGCACCTATTGTTCAGCCACCTGATTGGAATTTACCCTTTGAAATTATGTGCGATGCTAGTGATTATGCCGTAGGTGCTGTTCTAGGACAAAGAGTTGATAAGAAAATAAATGTTATTCAATATGCTAGTAAAACTCTGGACAGTGCCAAGAGAAATTATGCTATTACTGAAAAAGAATTTGTAGCAGTTCTATTTGCTTGTGATAAGTTTAGACCTTATATCGTTAACTCTAAAGTAACTGTTCACACTTATCATGCTGCTATTAAATATCTTATGGAAAAGAAAGATGCTAAACCTAGACTTATTAGATGGTTTCTCCTACTACAAGAATTTGATTTGCATATTATTGATAGAAAGGGAGCTGAGAACCCGGTTGCAGACAACTTGTCTAGGTTAGATAATGTTCTTGATGACCCACTACCTATTGATGATAGCTTTCCTGACGAACAATTAGCTGTCATAAATGCTTCTCGTATCGCTCCATGGTATGCTGATTATGCTAATTACATTGTTGCTAAATTTGTACCACCTAGTTTCAAGTACGAGCAAAAGAAAAAGTTCTTCTATGATTTAAGACATTACTTCTGGGATGACCCACACCTTTATAAAGAAGGAGTAGATGGTGTTATTAGATGTTCTGTACCTGAGCATGAACAGGAACAGATCCTACGCAAGTGTCACTCCGAGGCTTATGGAGGACACCACGCTGGAGATAGAACTGTGCATAAGGTATTGCAATCCGATTTTTATTGGCCTACTCCCTTCAAGGATGCCCGTAAGTTTGTCTTGTCTTGCGATGAATGTCAAAGAATTGGTAATATTAGTAGACGTCAGAAAATGCCTATGAATTATTCACTTGTTATTGAACCATTTGATATTTGGGGCTTTAATTATATGGGACCGTTTCCTTCCTCCAATGGGTATACACATATTTTAGTTGCTGTTGATTACGTTACTAAGTGGGTAGAAGCTATTCCAACTAGTAGTGTTGATCATAACACCTCTATTAAGATGCTTAAAGAAGTTACTTTTCCGATGTTTGGAGTCCCTCGATACCTAATGACTGATGGTGGTTCACATTTTATTCATGGTGCATTTCGTAAAATGCTTGCTAAGTATGATGTTAATCATAGAGTTGCATCTCCTTATCACCCGCAATCTAGTGGTCAAGTAGAACTTAGTAATAGAGAGCTCAAGTTAATTTTGCAACAGAATGTTAATAGATCTACAAAGAATTGGTCCAACAAACTTGATGATGCATTATGGGCTTATAGAACTGCATATAAAAATCCTATGGGTATGTCTCCATATAAAATGGTTTATGGGAAAGCATGTCACTTACCTCTCGAACTAGAACATCAGACATATTGGGCCATTAAAGAGCTGAATTATGATTTCAAACTTGCCAGTGAGAAGAGGTTATTTGACATCAGCTCACTTGATGAATGGAGAACTCAAGCCTACGAGAATGCCAAACTGTTTAAAGAAAAAGTTAAAAGATGGCATGACAAAAGGATACAAAAGCGTGAGTTTAATGTAGGTGATTATGTGTTGCTTTTCAACTCTCGTTTAAGATATTTGCAAGAAAACTCCTCTCTAAATGGAAAGGTACTTACGTTATCGAGGAGATCTATCGTTCCGGTGCCATAAAAATCAACAACCTCGAAGGCACAAAACCGAAGGTGGTGAACGGTCAAAGGATCAAACATTATATCTCAGGTAATCCCATAAATGTTGAAACCAATGTTATTGAAACCATAACCCCGGAGGAATACATAAGGCACACTTTTCCAAAACGTTTCAGACTCCGAAAAGGAATAGGTATGTGGTACGGTAAGTAAACCGACTCCAAAAAAGATCGAATAGCAGTTTTTCTCCGTTTTGGAATATTTAAGAAAATAGTAAAATAAGAAGTAGTCCGGGAAGGACACGCGGCGTCCACGAGGGTGGAGGGCGCGCCCTACCCCCTGGGCGAGCCCCCCTACCTCGTGGGCACCTCGTGTGCTCTTCGGACTCTGTTTTCTTGCACGATACTTCTTTTTGTCAGTAAAAATTCATTATATAATCTCCCAAAGGTTTTGACCACCGTACCACGACAAAATCCTTTGTTTTTATTTCGAGCTGTTTTTCTGGCAGATCCAGATCACCATGACGTCTTCAAGCACCCCCAAGGACAAGTTTTTTGAGAAGGTCATCAACCCCTACCTCGCGGAGGTGCTGCTTGATGACCCACAAGTGTAGGGGATCTATCATAGTCCTTTCTATAAGTAAGAGTGTCGAACCCAACGAGGAGCAGAAGGAAATGATAAGCGGTTTTCAGTAAGGTTTTCTCTGCAAGAACTGAAATTGTAGGTAACAGATAGTTTTCTGATAAGATAAATTGTAACGAGTAACAAGTAAATAAAGTAAATAAAGTGCAGCAAGGTGGCCCAATCCTTTTTGGAGAAAGGATAAGACTGGACAATTTCTTATAATGAGAAAAGAGCTGCCGAGGACACATGGGAATTATCGTCAAGCTAGTTTTCATCACGCTCATATGATTCGCGTTCGGTACTCTGATAATTTGATATGTGGGTGGACCGGTGCTTGGGTACTGCCCTTACTTGGACAAGCATCCCACTTACTCCCTCCATTCCCTTATACAAGGCCACTATGAAAAATATATTTTGCATCTATACAAGGCCACTAACAGTAATCGAGACAAAAATTAATGAAGTGTCCTCGTACTAGCAACTTATTTAATACTTGCATGCATGTAGTCATAATGACACTGTGGTACTTTCTTCCCATTCCTTTCTTGCATGCATGCAAGCGTATTAGTGAGCCCAATTAACGAAAAGAAAAGTTAGATTGCAAAGTAGTCATTAAATTTTACCTTGGTACCTGTAATTTGAGTTTGTGGCCTTGTATAAGGGAATGGAGGGAGTATCATTAACACCTATTGCAAGCATCCGCAACTACAAAAGAAGTATTAACGTAAACCTAACCACAACATTAGACATATGGATCCAAATCAGCCCCTCACGAAGCAACGATAAACTAGGGTTTAAGCTTCTGTCACTCTAGCAACCCATCTTCTACTCTTTACTTCCCAATGCCTTCCTCCAAGCCCAAATAATGGTGAAGTGTCATGTAGTCGACGTTCACATAACACCACTAGAGGAAAGACAACATACATCTCATCAAAATATCGAACAAATACCAAATTCACATGACTACTAATAGCAAGATTTCACCCATGTCCTCAGGAACAAACGTAACTACTCACAAAGCATATTTATGTTCATAATCAGAGGAGTAATAATATGCATTAAGGATCTGAACATATGATCTTCCACCAAGTAAACCAATTAGCATCAACTACAAGGAGTAATCAACACTACTAGCAACCCACAGGTACCAATTTGTGGTTTGGATACAAGATTGGATACAAGAGATGAACTAGGGTTTTGAGAGGAGATGGTGCTGGTGAAGATGTTGATGGAGATTGACCCCCTCCCGATGAGAGGATCGTTGGTGATGACGATGGTGATGATTTCCCCCTCCCGGAGGGAAGTTTCCCCGGCAGAACAGCTCCGCTGGAGCCCTAGATTGGTTCCGCCAAGGTTCCGCCTCGTGGCGGCGGAGTTCCACAGAGAAGTACTAGGGGGCAGCAATGAGAAGCGCAGCCCACGATTAGGAGACAGGTTCATTTGCATGCTCCAGTATGATGAATCAGGAGAGCTATACATGTTCTATGCTATTTTACCAGAGAGAGAGTAGCAGGAGTGATTTAGCTAGTTCATGCTACTCTTAGTAGTTGTCCTTTCATGTCCGTGTTCTTCGTTCTGAACTTAATCTCAAAGAGTGATTTGCTTTTGTGGTGTTATATATGAACGCTTATAATATCATGACAATCATGTTGAACTTGATGATATTTTTGCTTACAAGTGAATGTTTCTTCTTTAAGCTACTATTGGTGGTGATTAGATAGCGGTAATGACTATGCTGATTAAATAGTGATAATGACGACTACGATGATTTTTAGCTAGCTAGCTAGAGTATATATATATATACTCATGTTGATGATATGATGCAAGAGTTTTTATATTAATATGATGATGATGATGAGTTATTATATCATTTAGTGAAAGAAACCACAAATTAGTTTCAGCTGGATGGATCCTACCTAAGTGATCAAGTATATATATATATATATATATATATATATATATATATATATATATATATATATATATATATATATATATATATATGTATGTATGTATATATATGCCATATCCATATATATTATACTTGATCACCTAATTAGGTGATCAAGTATAATATGGATATGGCATATACTTGATCACTTAGCTAGCTAGATCTACATCCAGTCGAAACTAATCCACGGTACTTTCACCTAATGATTTAACAACTCATTATAATGTAAAACAATCACTAAATTAAATTGAAAACACAAAATTAAAGGAAAAATTTAAAAAAATCACCCAAACATTTAGTACCGGTTGGTGTTACCAACTGGTACTAAAGCCCTACGCGCACCCGAGCCTGGCTCGTGCCACGTGTTTGCACTTTAGCGCCAGTTCGTGACGAACCGATACTGAAGGGGGGGGGGGCTTTAGTCCCCACTCTTTAGTGCTGGTTGGCGAACCGACAGTAAAGGCCGTCACGAACCGGCACTAAAGGCCGGTTCTGCACTAGTGGTTCTTTGTCGTATGCTAAGAGATGGCAAAGAGCCTAGATAACGGACGTTAGTTTGGGCACTTTCTTTGCCGTCGGCTAGCGAACGGCAAAGAAAGTGGCCGTTAGGTGTCTCTCGCTAGTGGGACACCCTCCCTCTTTGCCGTCTTCTCGCTGACGGCAATGCTTCTATGCCATCGTCTAGCGTACGACAAAGAGACGGTTGATGGCAAACAATATTTTGTCGTTCGCTTCTTCTTTGCCGTCCGTTTTCTTTAACCTTATGGCAAAGACCTTCTTTGCCATCAGCTAGCTGACGACAAAGAGCCAACTGACGGCAAAGATCCTGATTCCACTAGTGGCCCCCCAATCCTGCCTCGGTCTGAAGATGTAAAATCAAATGCTGCATTCGATTAAAGAAGGCCGGTGGAAAGATCTTCTCTAACTTGCAGAGCAACTCCAGCGCCAACATTTCCATGTCATCTATCACGGCATGCGATAGTTCTTTTGCACAAAGAACACGGAGAAAATAACTATGCTATGCCAGTACTAGCCATTCATCCTCAGAGATAAAGCCACGCAACATCACCATCATTACCCGCTCAAGCCATATGTGCCAATCAAGACTCTTGAGACCAAATATTTTCAGTTTTCAAGACTCGCTCCCCTCTTTAGATTCCCTGCATACCCATCAGGGAACATCAACTGCATTTTCACCCACAAGATAATTTCCCTCATATAGCTGGCCTTCCAAGATTGAACCAGGCCTTTGGCTTCGTCTAGTTCTGCTTTTGCTTCCGATTGTCGCATGTTTTGTAACGGTCTATCACATAGAGTCTGCTGATCGACTCTATCCTTAGTATTATCCTTTGACTTCCCATCTATGCCGAACAATGTACCAAAAATGGCCTCGCTGATATTCTTTTCATTGTGCATCACGTCGATGTTGTGTGGAAGAAGGTCTTTGAAGTAAGGCAGATCCACTAGTAGGAAACAGGGCTTTGGTCGAAGCTCAATCTACACATTAGTCCCAGTTGCATTATGAACCGGGACTAATGTGAGCATTAGTCCTGGTTCGAGCGGCTAGTGCGCCGGGCAGGCATTAGTCCCGGTTCAAATTAGCCCTTGAGTTCCGGTTCAAATTGGACCTAGAGTCCCGGTTTGAGATACCAAACCTTTAGTCCTGGTTTGAGAAACTAACCGAGACTAAAGGGGTTGAGGCTTTAGCCCTGGTTGGTGCATCCAACCGGGACTAAAGTTTGCACACCTTTAGTCCCGGTTGGAAGCACCAACCGGGACTAAAGGGGTTCTGATTTTTTTCCATTTGTTTTTTGTTTCTGTTTTAAAATGCTTATATCTTTTAGGATATTTGATGTTTTTTAGTGATTCTTTTTGCATTAGATTCAAAATTTTGTCTAGTTTCTGTTTGTGACATTAGCTTTCAAATCTGAATGATTTAAATATGATTTTTTTTTAAATTTGCTTCAACCCTAGATTGTGAATCATTTGAGTTTAAAAATATTTTTTAATTTAATTTTTTTTGCTCCTAGTCACATGTTAGATTGTTGTCATAGTAAGATTAATTTTCTTATTTTTGGAATAATTGAAATTAGGATTTTAATTAAAACAATATTGTTTTGCTTATATAGTCGTTTTAGTCCTCTAATTGTTGTTTTCAATTATTTTTAGTTAGTTATTTCTGTAGATTTTAACATGTAGTAGTATGCTTCTGTTAGACAACAATAGATAAATTTTTATAATTAATTAATATTAATTTTGCTACTATTTTGTATTAATAGCTGTTTACCCTTTAATAGTAGTTGATAGAATTAGTTTTGATCTATTAAAAAGTAATTCTTTTTACCACTTTAATAGAACGTGACTCTGCTTGGTTAACCTTAGTTAACGTTAGTTCTGAGTCCGGCTAGGACGGTGCTAGCAGACTTAGTCGATGGTAGGATTGGATGGACACCATCGCGGATTAACGGGGTCCTGCAATATTTAAAC